>NW_028084283.1:0-374095 GCF_014824575.4 Sturnira hondurensis | reverse complement strand
TCGGTAGATGACTGGATCAAAAAACTATGGTACATTTACACAATGGAATTTTATGCAACAGAAAGGAAGAAGGAGCTCCTACCCTTTGCACCATCATGGATGGTACTGGAAAGCATTATGATGAAATAAGTGACATAAGCCAGGCGGTGAATGACAAATACCACATGATATCACCGTTAACAGGAATCTAAACAACAAAACAAGCAAGCAAAATATGACCAAAGACACTGAAATACAGAACAGGCTGACAGGGACCAGAGGGGAGAGTGGAGAGAATCACAGGGGGAAAGGGGAAGAACTCACATGAACAAGTATAAAGGACACATGGACAAGGTTTGGGTGGAAATGGGAGGGAAGTGGGGAGCACTGGGGGGGCAGGGCTGGGAATATAAGACAGAAAACTGTACTTGAACAAGAATAAAATAAAAATTTTAAAATAAGAAAAGAAATACGTGAATCTCAATGGGTCGATTTTATTTTCACACAATTCATGGAATCAAAGTAAAGTTTTAGAAGTTCATTCTGTTAAAAGGAAAATATGGCCTTTTTACTAATTCAGTTAAAAATCAGTTTAAAAGTTTATCATCAAAGACACAGTTGTTTAGTGATATAACATGAAAATAATATTTTGTGAATCTCGGTGTCACATTAAAAACAAGGTTTTTACTAAGTGGAGATGTATAAAGAGCAAAAGTGTACTTGGAACTGGTTAACATGCACACATGATTCAAAACTGAATCCAAAAAGCTGTGATATTATGAAAACCAAAATGTAAAAGGCAGTCATCAACAAGTACTGTTTCTGAAGCAAAACAAATACACATTACTGAAATAAAACTCTTGTGATAAAGTTGACATAGAATACACAAATATTTTAGCATAGAAGTATATGGTTTCTGTCAGGCCTAGGAAAACACCTACAGGAAAGACAGGAAATTTTTTATATCAAAATATATGTTAGGTATATTGCAATTTTTAAATTTATATTTTAGCCTTCTTCTTCCCTAAAGGGCCACCATAGTGGGTAACACCAAACTAATATCTCTATGAAAGCAAAATATTTATTCTGCAATATTTATAAGAACAAAAATTTAAATTTTCTGATGACTACTTTGTGTATCTTGCTAGTACACTTGCTTTCATCTGTGGCTACAAGAAGTCACCAAAGTCTTTTAACTTTTATATGTGTAAAATGCCACAAAATGACATTCTTTGGTATTTGTTCTAGGCTTCTTGCTGACCTCTACAGAAAGCACTTGAACTCTTAAGAAATACAACAAGACACAGAACAGTTCACTAATGAGGAGTTAAATTTATGGTCTCTCTCTGCTGTTCTGAGATATTGTTAAGATGAATTTAATAATGGTATCACTGAAGAGGTTATTAAGCTTCAACAGTTAATTAAATTAAGCTACACTTAATTAAAGACCTGCGGAGAAGGGGGGAAGGAACTTGTCTGCTCTTCTGCTACTCTAACCTGTGCTCCCTCTGGTAGACATTTGTTGTTTCCAACTCTCTGACATACACTGCATCTTCCCAACAGTGTCCCATTTTTCTTTTGGAGAAGTAGCTCTCCCTCATTAGGGTTGTCTTGTTGAGTTGTAATTCTAGGTTTCTGCTTCAGTCTTTAGAAGACAGAGACATTCAGTCCTTCCTTGCCTTGTCTACTTAAAGAGCTAGGATGGAGAAGTTGACCTGAGTTTAGCTAATAAGATGCTCTCTCCTGAGACTTTGAATCTTGAGTATCTGATGCATAGAAGCAATTGGAGGTCATGCACTAATTAGTTATTTCATGTTTTGAGTTGGTGGCTATGGATTCCGTGGCCTAGGCATATTACAGTGACCTTAGTTTCTTCAGACTCCCAAGTCTGACTTTCCAACCTTCTGCCTTTAGTTTAACAGAGCTTGTTTCACTTACTTCTAAACAGTGAACCCTAACTGACACATTCTTTTTTAGCAGTGCTTTCCCCTACATCCACCCCAAATAAATTACTCTATAATCTGTCCACAGTCTATCCTCTGTCCTGCTTGTCTCTGAAGATGTCATTTCTCACTGAAGGTAATTTTCATTAAGGTGCTAAGGACTTAGTGTGTTATTCTTCCTAACAGCATTAAAATAGTGAAAGGATCATTAGGGAGAATACAGGGGACAAGCCTTGAAGGGTAGATGTTTAGACAATTGGTTTCCATAAGAACATAGAATGAAATGCTGCCATTTATTGAATACTTTGCTTCATGTATGTCATAGTGCTAGGTAAGCACTTTACATATAATCCCCATGACAATGCTTTGAATACATTATTATTATGCCCATTTTATAGATGTAAAATAAGAGGCTTAGAACAGTAAAAGAGTTTGTTAAAAGTGACCCGGCTAATATTTGATTCCAAAGTCATTTTAATAACCACTATCATGGATGCCTTTCTGTATGATGGAAATCTTCTTGAGAAAGAAAGATTTTCTCTTTCAGTTGCTCTGTATGTGTGGTTTACCATGTCTGTTCAGAACTGGCCCAGCACATGCAATCAAGTGTAACATGCTAACATGGAGGCTGACATTTATTTCCTGTGTGAAGATGCATGAGTTAGTTGGGCCAGGTGAGCAATGTCCTTGTCTAGTTGTTCTTGTTGAGACTCAACTGTTATTTTAGTATATTACTGAGGTATAGTTTACATACGGCAAAATACATAGATATGTATACAGTCTGAAAAATTTTAACACAGTTAAACATTATGTTACCATTATCCAGCTCAAGATACAAACATTTCCATCTTCCAGAACTATCCTTTATTATTTTCCTTTCCAGTTAATTCCTGTACCCACAAGAGCAAGCAGTTTTTACTTTTTTTATCCTCACCCAAGTACATTTTCTTCATTGCTTTTAGAGAGAGAGGAAGGGGGGGGAGAGAGAGAGAGATAGATTGGTTGCTTCACATATGTGCCCTGACTAGGGATCAAATCTGCAACCTAGGTATGTGCCCTGACCAGAAATTGAAGTCATGACCTTTTTGTCCATGGGACAATGCTCCAACCAACTGAGCCAGATTGGTCAAGGTCAGTTTTTAAATTACCAAAAAAAAAAAGCACTGGCTGGTGTAGCTCAGTGGATTGAGCACGGGCATGCTAACCAGACGATCGCGGTTCGATTCCCAGTCAGGGCACATGCCTGGGTTGCAGGCCAGTTCCCGGCAGGGGCCAGTTCCCAGCAGGGGGTGCACGAGAAGCAACCATACATTGATGTTTCTCTTCCTCTCTCCTTCCCTTCCCCTCTAAAGATAAATAAATAAATATTTTTAAAAAATAAATTACCATAAGTTTTGCTTGTTATTAAAAGTCATATAAATGTAATCATATCATATTTACTCTTTGATAAGGCTTCTTTCACAGAAAGTAATGTTTTTGAGATTAATCCATGTTTTTGGATGTATCCTAATTAGTTTTTTTATCACTCATACATTGTATGCATATACCAAAAGGATTTTTGTTAATCTATTTTCCTGTTGATGGACATTTGGGATATTTTCAGTTAATGGTTAGTCTGAATGAAGCTGTTCTGAACATTTTTGTAACAAGTCTTTATATGTATGTTTGCATTCATTTCTTTTGGTTAACATTTATTTATAAGTGGAATTGCTTTATCATGAGGAAGGAATATATTACATTTCATTAGAAACAAAAATGTACAATTTTACATTCTTATCAGCAATCTTTGAGAGTTTCAGCTGCTCCACATCTTTACCCACAGTTGGTGTTTTTGATATTTTCCATTCTGGTAGGTGTATAGGTTTATCTCAATGTGGTTTTAATTTTTATTTCTGTAATGACTAATGATGTTAACCACTTTTTAATATGCTTGTTGTCAATTTGGATATCTTTTGTGAAATGCCTATTCAAGTCTCTTGCTCACTTTTTAAATTATTGTTGCCTGACTATGATAGCATGTGACACCATACTTGACCAACCACACAATCTACATTGTGTACACATATCAGAGAACGTATCACCAACTCTGAGGCATTTAATGTTTACTAGAAGCTGAGCTTTGGCAATGAGAAAGGAGAACAGATTAGTGGTTGCCAAGGATTGGGAGTAGTGATGGTGGTGGGAGGGAGGTAGCTATAGCTATGAAGATCCTTGTGATGGAATTGTTCTATATGTTGACTATAGTGGTTGTCACATGAAGCCATACATGTGACAAAATTGCATACAACTAGATAAACACATACAAATGACTGTATAAAACTGGTGAAACCTGAATAAAATTGGTGAATTGTATCAATGTCAATTTCCTACTTATAATATTATACTGTAGTTAGGCAAGATGTTATCACCATTGGGGGAAACTAGGTGAAGGGTATGTCTCTCTGTATTGTTTTTTACAGTTGCATGCAAGTCTGCAATTAATTCAAGATAAAAAGTTTAAAACATACCATTATTTATATAAAAGTATTGATTAAAAAAATCTTAGTTTCAAGCCAATGGATCTAATATTACCACAAAAGGATTTAGGTAATTATATATGATTCCATATAATAATACATATCAGTCATTAATCCCCTATTAGTATAGCAAAGAGCTGTTTCACTTACTATAACTGTGTAACAAATTACTCCAAAACTTGGTGGCTAGAAATAATGACAGTGTATATTTGGCTCACAAATATATAATTTGAGCAAGACTCAGTAAGGATGGCTCATCCCTCTTCTCATTTTGGCATCAATTGTGGGGGTGATACTTCAAGACGGGACAGGAATCATTTGAAAACTCATTCACATATTTTCTGATTAATGCTAGCTGGTTGATACTGAGATCTTAGCTAGAGATGTCAATTAGACATGTACACGTGTCAACTAAAATGTGTATGCACATACTCCGAGGGGCAGCTTCCCCATAATATAGGGATAAAGTCAATGATGAGAATCTCCAGAAAGATAGAGTGACTGATAGAAATTCAATAACCTTTATGACCTAACTTCAGAAGCCATTCAGTGTCATATCTGCCATAGTCACAGTCCTGCTCAGATTTAAGGACAGTGAACATAGACCACATCTCTTGATTTGGACTTTCAGCATTATAGTGTAAGATGAACATACTGGAAGGAATATATTGGTGTTGCTGTCTTTGGAAAATACAATTTAGTACAAGGACTGAGTAAATCCTCAATACACATTTTTTAATGAATGAAGGGAGGGCAACTAACCAAATATATACCTTCTTAGCTCTTCTTGCAACACCCTTGCCATTTCTTTTCTTTGCCCTACTGAACAAAAACCTTCAATCCTCTTTTTTTGAGACTCAGAAATCTCTTAGCATGTCCCTGAGTGTAGTGACTGGCATGGTGGCTTTGCAATGTGTTAAGTTTGCAAGGCTGACCTACATATCCCAGAAATCCCTTTCCTATTTGTTTCTTGACATGGTGGGCCACAAGAGAGATTCTTATGTGATATTTAGAAGGAAGAAGAGAATAGCAGCCATTTTGTAGCTCACACACATTGTCACTAATATGCTAACTCAGCTCATTAGAATGAGACAGCAACTGGGCTTTCAACAGCTCCACCGTGTCTTGGCTCTTTTGTTCTGCTGCTTCTATTCCTGAGCTGGGTGTGTGGGCTTAGCTCTGTGATGAAGGGTCCCCAGCTTCTATATGACTACCATCCTAGTAAGATTAGCAGCAACAAAAACTGATACAGGTACCAGACCATCCTGTGGTGTTAAGCTTGTGCTTATGGATTCCAATTCATTCTTGCTTTCCCTTACTTCATATCCATATTCCCCCCCCCACTGCCTTCTCTGGGGACTTTAAGCTCCAGCCTCAGAAGCTAAGACAACAATCTTACAGAGACTGCTTAACTAGCTGCCACTATTATGTAAGGTCAGATCCCTGTTACAAATCCCTTTTGTGTATGCATGAATGTGTGTGTAGTGGTTTTGCTTCTCTTATTGAACACTTATGATACAGAATTTGACATCTAAAGGCCCCAGCTCAAGTATGAAAGTTCCTATAAATTAATTTTTAAACAGATTATTGAGAAATAATTGACATACATAGTGATCAATTTTTCATTCATCCAACATTCAATAAATATTATGTCCAAACTCTTCTATACCTCTACTCATTGTCTTTTTATATTCAATAAACTATTTCTTTAAAAAGTATGACTAAGTATAATTTAACTTTTGATGTTTTTAATAAGCTGTTAAATAAATGATAGAATAAATGTTTATGAGAACCGAGATCCCATTTTTCTGTGGGGCAAAAACATTACCAGAGATATAATGAATAACTGATTATCAGGAATGATTTTTTTTATTTGAGATCTCTTAAATAAAGACAGAATGGAATGTTGAGAATTCAAGCTACAGAAAATATATTTGAGTCTTAGGTATGGTTGGAGGAGGAGAATTTCTGTATACCCTATTGTTTGGCTTTCATGTATGCTGTGTCTCATGTAGTAGTACCTCCTGAGGAGCTGGAGACAGGAAAACAGAATAAGAGGACAAAGAACCTCTTCATTCACACACCCCCATACTCTTCTTCCTGGGGTTGGGTGTTCATTACTTTTCTTCTCTGAGGAAGGGGAATTAAGTCAATTAGCTAATTTGTGCAAACTGATCTCCATCAACCAATCTTGTGATGGTCTTACCTACAAGGGCTACTGAGCTGTTTCTACACTGCATAAATTAAAATTTGAAATCTGTTGCACAGAGAGAAACATTACTGTGACTCATTTTTATCCTTGATGACAGATAAGCATCAGCTCATGCATTTTTAGAGAGTTCACATTTCTGTGTAGATGTGTCTGTTTTACAATTAAAATATTTCACTTTAATGACTGGTATTAAAAGGCTGTAGTATTCCAATACCACTGGATGTGTGAGACCCCCCTAGACTTTCATTAATTATGTGTAATGTTCAGAGTACCTGGAAGTTATTTTCATGATGCCTAAATTTTGAAAAATTTAAAGCATATCTACCACTTTGCCAGAGACTCTTTCTGAGTCTTCACACATGAGCATTGAACAAATCCAATGAACAAAAAATATATACCTAAGTTTTATCTAAATTAGACCAAAGAATTATATAGACACAAAGGCTACACAACTGGAACACACTTGGATGTCTATAAAAAGTGTTAATATACTGAAATACTTCCATATTGGTTGGTGAAGACATGCTGCACTGAGCTCCAGACGCCTCCTTACTCACCACCCCAGGACCTACTCTCTGTTCCCCAGAACCCCACATTCCATGCCTTGATCCACCAAATAAATAGCTATTGTCCACCACAACAAGGTACCTTCAAGACCCTACTCCAACACAAATGAAATATAGGTGGCTTGGAAGTTGGGAGATTGAAGTTGGAGCCCTTGTTTAACCCACCTGGGCTTCAGTTTACCCCATTTATGAAATGGGTTAAAGATTATATATAATGATCCTTTAAGTTCTATCTTGGGATTCCATGATTTAGAAACATGTCAGCATTTCCTGTATTTCATCTTGGAGGTTTTTGGTGTCTTGTGGAAGGAAGAAAAACGTCTAAAGGACAGCTTGTTCCAAAATGCTGTATAAGCACTGGGATTTGTCAAGAAAGAAAACACTAAACAAAACAGGGAACACTGTATAAAATCCCTGCACAACCATGCTGAGAGGACCATTTGCAATTCTGATTCTGAAACCTGGAATAATTCATCATGGAGTTGGAAAGTGTCCAGGCAAGGGCAACTGAAATGACTGGAAAAACAGGATGTCTCTATTTGAAGGCAGATGTAAAGATTTCTTATTTTTCTGCTTAAAAGGCAACGTTACACAGGAGATAGAGTCAAAGACTGTACCACGCGTTTTGAAAGCCATAGAGGGATGATCACCAACTTATCCATCAAAATTTATAAGCAGCTCTTCAAGATTAAAAGGACTACATTTAGTGGACTCTTGCCTCTGTGCCCCTGATAGGGGCATGAAGTGAGGGTGATGAGCTTATAAAACTTGTTACTCCCAAGATATACTATGAGCAATTTACATGGATTCAAATAAAATAGATATTATTTCATAGTGACAAACTGATGACTCCTACAGAAACATTGATGTTCAGGGCACATAAGGAAAGGTGATTCTGACATCTTCTAACCCAGCATGGCCAATGTAGAAGAGAGAATATAGGCCCAAATGACACCTAGACATGTCTCCAGAAGGATAATTCACTTGTATCTTTTTATCTTTATTTTGTTATTATTATTTTATAGAAATAATGAATGGTAACATCCAGAGAGAAAATTCAGACAGTTAAGAACACTATGAAATGAAAAGTAAAATTTTCCTGTGAATATCCTTCTCTCCAGCAGTAACCACATGAATAGGTGCCTGTCCATTTCTGCTTGTAAAAAATACATATGATAATATGTATACAGTTTACTTAATAAAATATCTTAGGTACCTCTGTATATCAGTGCATATAAATGTACATAATTCATTTTAGTGGCTATATAATATTCCGTTGAGAGAATAATCCATAATTTATTTAACCTACTAACAAAGATTTGAGATGGCTCCAGCATTTTGCCACATTTTCACTGTTACAATGAATATTTTTGTATCTGACATGTATTTTATACCTTGTTTCACTTGTTTGTTAGGGTGCTTCCATATGATAACTATATGGAAAAAGTACTACTACATTAAATTATATCACATGATACATTTTGATGAAATGGTTAATTTGTCTTCCAAATTTTAGTCTAACCAACTGTTTATGAGTGTTCCATGTTCCCTACACTACCACAATATGAAAATATTCACATTCCCATAGTTTTAATACTGCTTCTCCAAGCTAAAAAGAAGAATATTCAGTTAAACATATTCTTACTCTCCTTTAGAATAGCAAAGTGATATGAATAAACTTGGGGACTTGGAGAAATGCCATGAAACAATCTTCTACTAGCCAAATGCATAAAATCAAAGGGTTGTCTGATGAATTTCATTTCCAGGTTCCCAAACAAGGTATTTAATCTGAATCCTATTTTAATGTATTTTATTGTATACATTTCTTTTATTTTTATTTTTATTTAATTCTTGTTCAAGTACAGTTTTCTGCCTTATATTTCCAGTGCTATCCCCCCCCCAGTGCTCCCCACTTCCCTCCCATTTCCACCCCCCACCTTAGTTATTGTCTGTGTCCTTTATACTAGTTCCTGTAAATCATTCCCCTTTTCCCCTGTGATTCTCTCCACTCTCCCCTCTGGTCCCTGTCAGCCTGTTCTGTATTTCAGTGTCTTTGGTCATGTATTTCTTGCTTGTTTGTTTTGTTGTTTACATTCCTGTTAATGCTAAGATCATATAGTATTTGTCTTTCACGACCTGGCTTATTTCACTCAGTATAAGGCTTTCCAGTTCTATCCATGATGGTGCAAAGGGTAGGAGCTCCTTCTTACTTTCTGCTGCAAAAAATTCCATTGTGTAAATGTACCATAGTTTTTTGATCCAGTCATCTACCGATAGGCATCTATGTTGCTTCCAACTCTTGGCTATCATGAATTGTGCTCCTTGAACATCGGGGTGCATAGGTTCTTTTGGATTGGTGTTTCAGGGTTCTTAGGATATACTCCCAAGAGTGGAATTGCTGGGTCAAAAGGCACGTTCATTTTTAGTTTTCTTAGAAAATCCCATACTGTTTTCCATAGTGGTTGTACCAGTCTGCAATCCCACCAACAGTGAACTAGGCTCCCCTTTTCCCCACAACCGCTCCAGAATTTCTTGTTTGTTTCTTTGTTTATGATGGCCATTCTGCCTGGTGTAAAGTGATATCTCATTGTGGTTTTAATTTGCATCTCTCTGATAGCTAGCAATATTGAGCATATTTTCCCGTGTCTCTGGATCCTCTGTATGTCCTCCTTGGAGAAGTGTCTTTTCAAGTCCTTTGCCCATTTTTTAATTAGGTTGCTTGTCTTCTTTGAATGGAGTCGAGTGAGTTCTTAGTGTATTTTGGAGATTAAACCTTTGTCTGAGGTATCATTGGCAAATATGTTTTCCCAAACAGTTGCTTCTCTTTTTATCTTGATACTGTTTTCCTTAGCCATGCAGAAGCTTTTAAGTTTGATGAGATCCCGTTTGTTTATTATTTCCTTTATGTCCCTTGCTCTAGGGGACGTGTCAGTAAAAATCTTGCTCCGTGGAGTATCTGAGATTTTCCTGCCAATGCTCTCCTCTAGGGCTTTAATGGTTTCACGGCTTATATTGAAGTCTTTTATCCACCTTGAATTTATTTTGGTATATGGTGTAAGTTGGTGCTCGAGTTTCATTTTTCTGCATGTAGCTGTCCAGTTCTCCCAACACCATTTGTTGAAGAGGCTATCTTTACCCCATTTTATGTTACTGCCCCCTTTGTTGAAAATTAATTGACTGTAGAGATTTGGGTTTATTTCTGGGCTCTCTGTTCTATTCCATTGGTCTATGTGCCTGTTTTTATGCCAGTACCATGCTGTTTTGATTACAGTGGCCTTGTAATACAGTTTGGTATCAGGTATTGTGATCCCTCCTACTTTGTTCTTCTTTCTCAAAATTGTGGCTGCTATTCGGGGTCTTTTATGGTTCCATATAAATCTTTGAAGTGTTTGTCCTATGTCTGTGAAATATGCCATTGGTACTTTAATAGGTATTGAATTGAATCTGTACATTGCTTTGGGTAGTATGGACACTTTGATGATGTTTATGAACACGGTATATGTTTCCATTTGTTTGTGTCTTCCTTGATTCCTTTCTTCAGTGTTGTGTAGTTTTCTGCATACAGGTCTTTTACCTCCTTGGTTAGGTTTATTCTCAGATATTTTATTTTTGTTTTTGCTATATCAAATGGGATTTTTTCCTGTTTTCTGCTTCTGCTATTTCATTGTTGGTATACAAAAATGCCTTTGATTTCTGGATATTGACTTTGTAACCCACTGTTTTGTCAAATTCATTTATTAGTTCGAGCAGTTTTTTGGTAGAGGCTATAGGATTTTTCAGGTATACTATCATATCGTCTGCGGACAATACCAGTTTTGTTTCCTCCTTTCTGATTTGGATGCCTTTTATTTCCCTTTCTTGTCTAATTGCTGTGGCTAGAACTTCCAATACTATATTGAATGGAAGTGGTGAAAGTGGACTACTTTGTCTTGTTCCTGATCTTATTGGAAAAGCATTCAGTTTTTGCCCATTGAGTATAATGTTGGCTGTAGGTCTCTCATATATGGCCTTTATTATATTGAGGAATGCTCCCTCTATTCCCATTTTTCAGAGTGCCTTTATCATAAATGGGTGTTATACCTTATCAAAAGCATTTTCCTGCATCTATTGTATTGATCATGTGGTTTTTGTCTTTGCTTTTGTTTATGTGACACATTACATTTACTGATTTGCGAATTTTGAACCATCCTTGCATCCCTGGGATGAATCCCACTTGGTCAGGGTGTATGGTGTATGATCTTTTTGATGTATTGTTGGATGCGATTTGCAAACTCTTTATTGAGGATTTTAGCATCTATATTCATCAGCGATATTGGCCTGAAGTTTTCTTTCTTTGTTGTGTCTCTATCTGGCTTTGGAATTAGGATGATGCTGGCTTCATAAAAAAGTTGGGGAGTTTTCCCTCCTTTTGGATTTTTTGCAATAGTCTGTGAAGAATAGGGGTTAGGTCTTCCTTAAAAGTTTTGTAGAATTCTCCTGTGAAATCATCTGGTCCAGGGGTTTTGTGTGACAGGAGTTTTCTGATTACTGCTTCAATTTCATCTGCTGTTATTGGCCTGTTCAGGTTTTCTGCTTCTTTTTCATTGAGTTTTGAAGGTTATATTTTTCTAGAAATTTGTCCATTTCACCTAGGTTTTCAAATTTGTTGGCATACAGTTCTGCAAAGTAATTTCTTACAATCCCTTCCATTTCTTTGGTGTCAGTTGTAATCTCTCCTCTTTCATTTCTGATTGTGTTTATTTGGGTCCTCTCTCCTTTTTTTGATGAACCTACTTAATGGTTTGTTGATTTTGTTTACCTTTTCAAAAAACCAACTCCTGGATTCATTCATGCTTAGAATTGCGCTTTTAGTCTCTATGTCATTTATTTCTGCCCTGATCTTGGTTATTTCCTTCCATCTACTTGCTCTGGGCTGTCTTTGTTGTTGTTCCTTGAGTTCTTGCAGGCATCGGGTCAGGTTGTTTGTCTGAAATGTTTCTGTCTTCCTTAGGTAAGCCTGTATTGCTATGAACTTCCCTCTCAGGACTGCCTTTTCTGTGTCCCATAAGTTTTGGGTCGTTGTGAATTCATTTTCATTTGTTTCCAGAAACCTTTAATTTCTTCTCCAATTTCAATCTTGACCCATTCATTGTTTAATAGCATACCATTCAGTCTCCATGATTTTGGGTGTTTTGGGTTTTTTCCTTTGGGGTTGGTTTCCAATTTCAGTCCCTTGTAATCAGAGAAAATGCTTATGATTTCAATTTTCCTGAATTTGTTGAGACTCATTTTGTGTCCTATCATATGGTCTATGTATGAAAATGTTCCATGTGCATTTGGAAAGAATGTGTCTTTAAGCTTCTTTGGGATAAAAGGCTCTATATGTATCAGTTAGGTCCATTTCATCTAAGGTGTTGTTCAATGCTGCAATATGTTTGTTGATATTTTGTTTGGAACATCTGTCCATTTTTGACAGTGGGGTGTTAAAATCCCCTACTATAATTGTGTTGCTGTCAATATCTTTCTTGAGGTCCTCTAGGATTTTCTGTATATATTTGGGTGCTCCTATGTTGGGTGCATATATATTTATGATGTTAATGTCTTCTTGGTGGATTCTTCCCTTGAGCAATATGAAGTGACCTTCTGGGTCTCTCTTTATGGCCCTTTTTTGAAGTCTATTTTGTCTGATATGAGAATTGCTACCCCTGCTTTTTTTTCTTGTCCATTTGCTTGGAAAATTTGTTTCCAGTCTTTTGTTTTTAGTCTGTGGTGGTCTTTTGAACTGAGGTGGGTCTCTTGCAGGCAGCATATGTATGGGTCATGCTTTCTTATCCATTCAACTATTCTATGTCTTTTAATTGGAGCATTTAATCCCTTTACGTTAAAGGTTATTATTGAAAGGTACTTATTCATTGCCATTTATGTACCTGTGTTCCTCTCCATCTGTCTCTTTTCCTTCCTTTCCTTAAAGCAGTCCTTTTAGTATTTCTTGTAGAGCTGGATGGTGGAGGCATATTCTTTTACACGTCTTTTGTCTTGGAAGCTCTTTATTTGGCCTTCTATCTTGAATGAGAGCCTTGCTGGGTAAAGTAGCCTTGGTTGTAGGCCTCTAGTTCTCATTACTCGGAATATTTTTTGCCATTCTCTTCTTCCTTGGAGTGTTTCCTTTGAGAAGTCAATAGCCAAACTTTTTGGGGCTCCCTTGTATGTTACTTCCGTTTTTTTCCCTTGCTGCCTTTTAGATTCTCTCTTTGCCTGGAGTTTTGCCATTTTAATGATGATGTGTCTTGCAGTGGCTCTCTTTGAGTTCTACCTGATTGGGACTCTCTGTGATTCCTGGATTCATGTGACTTTTTCTCCCATCAAATTAGAAAAATTTTCCATTATTACTCTTTCAAATAGGTTTTCTATCCCTTGTTCTTGTTCTTCTTCTTCCAGTATTCCTATTATTTGGATATTATTATGTTTCATATTGTCTTGCATTTCTCTTAATCCCTCCTCATTTTTTTCTGAGCCTCTTTCCCTTTACTTGCTCTGTCTGGGAGATTCTTTCTACTCTCTCCTCTAAGTCACTGATGCCATCTTCTGACTCATCAGTCCTGCTTTTCACACCTTCTACTGTGTTCTTCAATTCAGAAATTGTATTCTTCATTTCCTCTTGGCCTTTGCTGATGGTTTCTATTTCCTTTTTCATGTTGGTATAGTTTGCGGAGAGTTCATTGTAGCTCCCCTGTAGTTTCTGGTAGCTCATTGTAAGCTCTTTGAATTTCCTGATAACCAGTGCTTTGAATTCAGTATCTGATAGTTGACTTGCCTCTCTTTCATCTAATATTCTTTCTGAGACTTCTTCCTTTTCTTTCATTTGGGTATTGCTTCTTTGTCTTCCCATTGTTTGTGATACTCTTCTTGTTGGCCTCAGTTCTTAAATTGATCTCTTCTGATTCCCTGGGTTTATGGCGTGAACTTCTGTGGTAGGATACCTGTGAAATTCAGTGGTGCAGTCTCCTGCAGGTATTTTGGTGTTCTCTGCTTCCACCTACTCCTGTGTGTGTGTGTATGTGTGTGTGTGTGGCAAAATGGTTTATGATAGCAGAAGAGTATTTTATGTTATATACAGTCACAGTTGGTAGAGAAGAAATAGACAATCTTTAGGCTATGTATAGAGTTAACCGTGCTCTTCGACCCCGCTTGCCCCTTTTAAGAAAGGATGGACAGAAGATAAGTTTCTTATTGGGAAGGGAAGGCTAGAGAGTTGGATCTAGAGAGCAGTGAGATTGCGGGCGGTTAGATTTTGAGGTAAGGTGAGAGTAAAGGAGAGTAACTGGGTGTAGCATGTGAGCAAATAGAGTTAATCACTACAGTAATAGAATTCAGGAACCTGTAAGGTGGTCTAAGTTCCGAGAGATGTGTTGTGAAGTACCTACCATTGTATAGAACAGCTGTTATTTACAATAATATTAGAGCAACATTCATGTGACAGACTCTATGTGATCTGTCTGAATGGGGGTTATAGAGCTTGGGTAGTATGCCAAAGGAAAGCAAGTGGTGTGAAGTGTAGAAAATTAGCAATACACTGTGGAGGAAAGAACAGGGGAAACCTGTCAAATAGTACAATATAACCAGCGAGGACTAAGAAACCTATACGAAAAGAGGAGGAATACAAAGATACTATTAAAATCAAAAAAGAAGTCAGAATAATTAAAAAATAATAATACACCTATGCAGCAAGTTGAGGATTCTCTGCTATAGCAAAGTGAAATTTGTCTCTGTGTCACTATTATTGAGATGCCCCCTCTTTAGGTGCCACTATGGTCCTATCGCAGTTCCCAGTTATTGAGACACTTACCAGTGTCTCTTGTGGGTAAAAGAAGACTAAACAACAAACAAAGGAACAATCCAACACACACAAAAAAAAAAAGTCAGGAGAAAGGAGTAATAAGGGAAAAGTTTGTGAAGAAAGGAAGAAGGACTAAAACCAGAGAGAAAGAAATGTCAGGAACAAAGTATTGAAAGATAGTGCAATAATAGAATTAAAAAATATATGATTACTTAGAAAAGAAGTTGCTAAAAAAAGTCTTCCTTTGTCAGTTTCACACTGTCCAAACCGGCTTTTCTAGTTGTAGCAGGACCTCTCTTTGGGTTGGGATGCAGTCTTGCATGCTCTCTCACCTACACCAGCCAGGCTACTGGGTTGGGATGTGGGCGCCCGCATCCCCGGCAGGCTGCCTGGGTCCCGTGGGATCTGGAACTGTTCTTCCCAGTCCTGTGGCAGGATCCACGTGCTCCCGTCCCTCCCCTGGATGGCTGCTGGGCTGGTTGGGCCGTGAGGCACATTGCTGTTGCAGAACACCTCAGTTTACTTTCCAATAGAGACGTCTCCACAAAGCCTGCCTTTCAGCCCAGCCCAATCCCCAAAAGACTGGCAATGACTGTGTCCTTCTCAATCCCTCTGGGCTGGTGCGCTGGCAGGCTGATGACCACAGAGTCTGCAGTTGAACATGGCCCTCTGTCCTTGTTACCCTTTAGGTAACCTTAAGCATACAGGTCTCTGCTCGGTATTGCCCAGCCTTGCCTAGATGCGGAGGGAGGGAGTCAGTGCTCTCCCATGGACACTGTAGCAGGCCCAGGGCTCCCACAGAGTCTGTTGTAGACCTGCAGGGTGTTGGGCTTCTGAAGTTCCCTCCGCAGCAGGTGGCCTGGCACTCGTCCCAGACCGAGGCCTCTGTTTCCGGGCCGGGGCAGCGGCACTGAGGCCGTTAGGTCACCTGCTGCCTCTTATTGTCTGCACTGACGTATCAGGCCACGGGCACAGCCCACCTTGGAGGCCGAGGGCACAGCCGCTTTTGTCCTCACTCACGTCCAGGAATCCCTACTGACCTGCAGCTGTCTGGTCCCTCTGTCACACTCTCTGGTCACTTATTTTCATAAATGCTGTGGAATTGTTGGTTGATTATGCTGTTCCTCAGTAGATCCGCCTGGATTTTGTACCAGGTGTATGGGAGTTGGATTCCCTCCATGCTACTCTGTCGCCATCTTGTCATCCCCCTATGTTTATGTCTTCTTGATGGATTCTTCCTTTGAGTATTATGAAGGGACCTTCTGAGTTTCTTTTTATGGTTCTTTTTTTTGAAGTCTACTATGTCCGATATGAGTATTGGTACCCTGGTTTTTTTTTCCCCTGTGCATTTGCTTGGAATATTTGTTTCCAATCCTTCACTTTCAGTCGGTGTAGGTCTTTTGTTCTGAGGTTGGTCTCCTGAAGCAGCATACGTGTGCGTCATATTTTCTTATCCATTCTGCTATTCTGTGTCTTTTCATTGGAGCATTTAATCCATTTATGTTTAAGGTTATTATTGATGTTGCATCCACCACCCGCAAGAACAAATGTTGGAGACTTTCAGGGTTTCAAAGATGTTGCTTTATTGGCCAAGTTTAACCTGCGCAGGGGCGAACTCTCAAAGAGTCCGGAGACATGGTGCCTGCAGGGGCCGCAAAAGAGAGTCGCGTGCAGCGCTTACAGCTAAGTCCTTATATAGAGGCAAGCAAGCAAGCGTTGCACAGAAGCAGATGTCGAGGTAGCTATTGGCTTACAGAACCCGTGTGCGGGAACAGGGTGGGGTCTGACTCAACTGAAAGGAAAATTTTGAAACTAAACAGATGGCAATCAACTTACAGGATGTTTGCTAGGGACGCAGGCTCCTTGGGGCTGAGACTATTTTTCTTGTTCCCAACAATTGGTAGGTACTTATTCATTGCCATTTTTTGTACCTGTGTTCATCTCTCTTTCAGTGTTTTTCTTCCTGTTCTTAAAGCAAACCCTTTAGCATCTCCTGCAGAGCTGGTTTGGAGGAGGTATATTCTTTGAAGCTTCTTTTGTTCAGGAAGCTCCACATTTGGCTTTCCATTTTAATTGAGAGCCTTGCTGGATAAAGTAGTCTTGGTTGCAGGCCTCTGGTTCTCATTACTTGGAATATTTCTTGCCATTCTCTTCTTGCTTGGAATGGTTCCATTGAGAAGTCAGTAGCCAACCTTATTGGGACCCCCTTATATGTTACTTCTCTTTTCTCCTTTGCTGCCTTTAAGATTATCTCTTTGTCTTGGAATTTCGCCATTTTAATGATGATGTATCTTGAAGTGGGCCTCTTTGGGTTCCTCTTGACTGAGACTCTCTGTGTTTCCTGGATTTGTGTGACTTTTTCTCTCATCAAATTAGGGAAATTTTCTATCATAACTTTTTCAAACAGGTTTTCTATCCCTTGCTGTTCTCCTCCTTCTAGTATCTCTATTATATGGATATTATTTTATTTCATATTGTCTTGTATTTCTCTTAACTCCTCTTAATTCTTTCTGAGCCTACTTTTCTTTTCTTGCTCATTCTGGGTGCTTTCTTCTATCTTTTCCTCCAGCTCGCTGATTTGATTCTCCATTTCATCTACCCTGCTTTTGATTCCTTCTATTGTGTTCTTCCACTCAGAAATTATATTCATTATTTCCTCTTGGCCCTTGTTAATAGTTTCTATTTCCTATTTCATGTTCATATAGTTTGCAGTGAGTTCATTGTAGTTTCCCTGTAGTTTTTGGTAATTCTCCATGATCTCATTGAGTTTCCTTATAACCATCGCTTTGAACTCAATATCTGATAGTTGACTTGCCTCTATTTCATCTAATATTCTTTCTGAGACTTTCTCCTTTTCTTTCATTTGGGGATTGTTTCTTCATCTTCCCATTGTTTGTGAGACTCTTCTTTTTAGCCTCTGTTTCTTAAATTGACCTGTTCAGACTCACTCGGTTTATGGTGTCACCTTCTATGGTAGAATACGTGTGAGATTCAGTGATACAGTCTCCTTGATCTCCTGAGCTCACTGGTCTTGGGTTGTCATTTATTTTGGCTCTGTGTATGTCTTTGGGTTTTGATTGTTGTTGGGTCTTTCTTTGGTGAGTCCTTCCCACCAGCTGGTTAACTGAGGGTCACTCTTTCTGCCACATCTTGTATTCTGTTGTGCAGGTGTGGGCAGGTTGTATTGAAGCTGGTTAATCCATGTGTACAGGTTTTGAGGATTCTCTCTTGCTCTTGTTCAGTTGTTTGTTCAGGGTAATTTCTCCACTATTTAGTTGTATTTCCAGATAGGTCCTGGGTTGAGTTAATGTGGTTTCCACTCCCTTCTTCACCTTCTTCTGTTGTTATCTGTTGGTGCTTCCCTTGTTGGTGGGCTTCCTCTTCCAGCAGGTATCCTGGTGTTCACAGCTTCCACCTACTAAGTTCTCTGGAGTAGCAAAGTGAAATTTTTCTCCCTGTCTCAGCTGTTGAAATGTCCCCTCTTTGGGTCCAACTCTCGTCTTTTCACAGTTCCAGGTTTTATTTTCTCACATCTGGTTTTTCAATGTCCTCTACAATTTTTGGTTTCCTATTTTTATATATGCAGGGGTACTTTTGGCTGTTTGTTCTATTCCTCAGTAGATCATAGATGTTTCACCTATGTGCAGGGGGAAGTGGAATCCACTCCCACCTATCTCATTGCCATCTTAGCTCCTAGGATAATATTTTTGTTGTGTGTTGCATACCAAGTAGGACTAGAGGAAATCAGCCTATGTTAATCAATGTTTAGACAATGCACAAGTCCCTAGCACTTTAGAACCAGATACAACTTGATAATTTCCTTATACTTCACATGTCATGGCCTATTCTTTTATTAGAGAAGCAAGAATCTACATTGCCTTATTTGTTTCTGAAAATCTGAAAATGCTGTACTTAGTAAGTTCGCAGCCTCACTGCCAACAGGCAGGCACCTGAAAGGTTGAGATGGTACAGCTATCTAAAACAGCATGGAACAGGATGAGAAAAGCTATTTCCAATTTGCAAAGAAAGAAATTACTACATAAAATGAGTGAGGTATGGCCAAAAAATGAATGCCCTATCAATTCACCTGCTATTTTGGAACAAGAAATAATTTAATCTTTTGGTTATTTTCAGGGAGCTTTGGGAAGCAAATCCATTTCATAATTCCCCATGGTTACAGAGATCGCTGCATAGTTATCATCACACCCACTGTATGGATTTCTATGGATTGTTTTTATTTGTCTTGGTTGACTCTGACTCACCGACACTTGCTGCTGTGGAGCACTTTGATGTCCTCACTGCTGATAAACCCAGTAGGAAGGTTTGAAAGCAATGGATCCAAGATGAACTGGCTGCCTTGGGTACATCACAGGTATTAATACTCTCAGTTTTACTTGGGCGCAAGTGGGAAGATTGCAATGGTAAAGGTTATACATTTAACCCACTGCACTGTCAGAGAATATAATGAAAAGAGCCTTTTATTGAATCTACTCCTAAGATTCCAGGAGTCTTTCTGAGGTTCTTCATGATGCCAAAGTAACAAATGTTCAGTGATTAATCAGCCAAGCTGTGTGTTTTAGTTTTGCTAACCCCCAAAGCAGACCCCAACACAAGTGTTCAAATGCAAGTAGCTTTTCTGAGAGGTTATTCTGGGGAACACTGTTAGGTTAATGGGGAAGCAAGATAGGGAAGATAAAGAAAGTGACAAGGGATAAATTTTCCAGCAACATACCACTGTGAAATCCCAAGGGCAACTTCAAGAGATAATGTAGAATGGGCTTAGCAAACTACAAACCATGGACCAAGTCCAACCTGGTTTTATGGAGCTGGTGAACTAAGGAATATAGAGATAGATATAGATATAGATTTTACTTATTTATCTTTAGAGAGGAAGGGAAGGGAAGGAGATAGGTAGAGAAGTATCAGTGGATGGTTGCCCCTCGTACATCCACTGGTGGGAACTGGCCTGCAGCCCAGGCATGTACCCTGGCTGGGAATCGAACTGCAGTTGTTTGGTTCACAGTCCTGCACTCAATCCACTGAGGTACACCAGCCAGGGTGATTTTCATATTTTTTAATTATTAAAAAATAAAAAGAAGTCTCATGTTTTGTGACACATGAAAATTATATGAAATTCAAATTTCTATTTCCATAAGGTGTATTGAAACACAGCTATAGTCATTCATTTGTAAATTGTTTATGTTTGTCTTCACTGTATAACAGCAGAGCTGAGTAGGTGCAACAGTGGCTATGTGGCCTGCAGAGTCTAATATATTTACTATTTGACCCTTTACAGAAATATTTTGCTGACTTGCAATGTAGACATGCACCTCAGAGTTAACTCAGCTGCTTTGGGGTGTACATAGTGGAACTTTATTTACACATGCGGACCCAGAGGAGGCAGTCTCCAAATTCCGGGCCCCAATCAGTGGGGAACAATTGTTTATATAGGGTGAGGGGTGGTCTGCCACTCAGACCCTTACTTCTGGCACAAAAGGAAGAAAGCAGAACTGCTGATAGGAGTTAATATGAAATTCTTTGTTTTTACTCCTCAGTTACTTAGTTACTTGCTCTCCCTAATCTTGTTGACTCAGCTGCGAGCCCCCTTCCTGGGCAGGCCATTAGCCATTACTTTTATCTTATTGATTCACCTGCTAGCTTCCTTCCTGGTCAGGCTACTATATCAGTACATAAGGATTATTCCCAGAGGACTTTAATTACCCACTACTTATACCTGCCCTGCAGAATATCAGAATATCCAAGTATTCTGAATTCTCTAAAAATTCATTCTCAACTCTATCACATAATTTCATATTTTCCTAATTAAACATGAAAACACATTCCTGAGAAAACTCAGTTCCATTCTGGGGCCAGGAGCACAGAATTAGTTCAATATTTCTGTCCACGTGCCAATCATGGATTGAATTAAGTAATGTAACAAGTTATATAGAAGTGCACTAGGTTCAAAATACCCTGCCTCTGTGATATAAAGTATGTTTTCTCAAAGGTCAACAATCCGTGATAATGGATAAGTTGGAACTGAGAATGTCTTACAAGTCCAAGTAACTTCACCAAGTAAATAGTGAATTATTTCAGTTAGAATAATATCAAAACCTAAATGGATATTAAGTTACTTGTTTAATTGCATAATTAACGGTATTTTGTAAATAATTGAAATTAATGAAACATAAAAGGCAGAAGCATTTTCTAAGTAATTATAAATCAAAATTGCCATTTGCTAAGACAAAACTTGTTGTGGTACAGGATTCTAGACACCATTCATTCCCGAGACTGTATATCCTTTGCACAGGTGCTTTTTATTTTTATTTTTAAAAACATTTACTGAAATATAAGAGTCATATAGAACAAGCGCACATATCACAAGTGTTCATACCTGCAATATTAGCACCTAGGTCAAGAACTAAGATATGGCTAGTAGACCAGAGGCCCCATCAAGCTTACTTTTTAAATGAAGCCTAAATTTAACCAATTTTATACAACCCTGTGCACTAATTTATCTATATGATCAAACACCACCAAACTCTCTTCCTTTAAAAGTCACAAGAGCAGCATAGCTTCAAATCTAAAATGTTTCATTCAGAGAAGATTAAGTTGAAAACAAAATCAAATTTTAAATTTATAAACTATTTCAAATTCATCTCTGGTCACTAAAATGAAGCACGATTGTTTCCTCTGATAAATGTGTTAAAGGCTCCAGAGATTTAAATGTTGTTTATCTCCCAACAGGCCAATACAGTGTGTATTGTTAAAAGGGAAAAGTTTATTTGTCCAAGTCCATGTTAAAAATTAGAACAAACTGTATACATTTGTGATCTTCTGCATGACCTTCATATCTTGTACAGTGCATGCTAGAGAACTCCCAGATTAACTGCTGCCAAATTTCATTATGCCTGCATAAACTTCCCCCTGATTACTTGAAGGTTAAACTTCCTGTCTTGGGATTTTCCCACTAATAGACAAGCCTCCTATGCAAAGCTGTCCCAGTTTTCCTGCCTTAGGAGGAGGAAGATTGGTGATAGCAGGGGAAGAAAGCACTAATCTTTATTTACAGTGACCTGCTTCCATTTTTCTGACTTGCTTTATCTGTTTTTCCCAAGCCAGCAGGCACTTTCCTCTCACTGTTTAAGATCGACCCTAAAATTTCACTTACTTATGGGAGACCATTCTGTGTGGCATGGGCCTAGCTCCCACTCGGAGATGCACAAGACCCATGCCCACGGATAGGTTGTCCCGTGGGGAATCAGGACTGCAATGTGCCTAGCCCGCTTTGAGTCTTGCTTTTTGCTAAAAACTCCCTCACCCGGGTTTGTGGCAAACATTTACTGCAAAATAACTTCCTAAAATCCATGCTAAACCTTCCAAGGGACTAGTGTAACTGGTCCAACCACTTTTGCCTTTTCATTTGCAAATGTCCCTCTTCTGTGATGTGATTAGTGGCCTTGGCTCCTTTGTTTTCTGTAAAAGGTAACCCCCTAAAGCCAACATGTGCATAGTGAATGAGGACTATCATGTAATGTGCAGAGAAACCCAATAAAGGCTGGTCACAGCAAGGGCCACGGTGTTTGTCCCCTTGAGAGAAAAAGCCATGCTGTCCCTTTTCCTCCACGGAACTCAGTAGTCCGTGTGAATGTCTCGTTTCATCCATAATGACGTGGAAACTGTGTGCCACTGTCTGCATCACTTACTCATTCAATTATTTTATTAAGTTGATAAATCTTTGCATTTCCATAAGTCAGGCAATATCCCTTCCTATCCCCCTACCACAATTCACCCCCAATTAACACCCACACACACCCACACACACACCCCTTTGACTCAGGTAAAGCAGATAGAAGACTGAAAGAGTGTATGCCCTGTCCTGGGGTCTTCCACATTGCCAAAGCCACCAGAACTACATGGCATATCTCCACAACTTTAGATGGTAGAGTGGGAATGAGGGGATTGACTCATCTGAAAGAGCTCTTCAGGAAACTCAAGTGATATTACCAACAAGATTTACCTTCTGGTCCCTGAAGGCTGTTAGGCAGCTGAGAAGGTTTGATCCTCAAAACAAATCAAAGTTACTGAGTTATTGCTCAAAGTTATTGAGTATTTGCAAGGGAGTCAAAGTTCCAGCTAAGATTTAGGCTGTATAGCTTTGTTGTTGTTAATGAGATAGCTCTAGAAATGGATAACATTTGCAGTTCAGCTCAATGCCTGTGAAATCAGTTTTGTAATCAGTATTAGGTCAAGTAGCATGGTATATGAACATAGCAATGTCAGTTCTATTTCCTCTTTCCTTTAAATCTTAACTAAATGTTTTCCTTAGGGTTCCAACCTTAGGCTAGTGGATTTGCAAAGGAGTTTATCTGTTCTAAATGCACAGTATTATGTCTTTTCTTCTTCTATTGGATCTTTTTCTTTGGAACAGTAACTAGCCCCTTATTTCCATATTCTTGGAAGAGTGGAGTCCATTATACCATGCACCAAATCTCATTGATACCTGTGAGGTTATGTATGCCTCAGAATATTAAGATATTAGATTACCTTTTATTGCTTTTAATTATAAGTACTTATGTTGTTATGTAGCAGGAGTAGTAAGCACCTGGTAAACATGCACTAATCCCTCTTTCCTACACAAGGCTGACATTGCTAATCAGACACAGCTTTCTGAATGCAGCTGACAATATTTTTCAACACATAGTTCAGGAAACTACTATCAAGTTAAGCCTGTTTGTCATTCTTGCTATATTAGGCTATGAATCCTGTTTTTAGGGGTTAATATCAGGAAAATTACTTTTGAGGTAGATTTAAGCCAGTTTTTAATTTGAAAGGGATGAAAAGAAAGAAAGAGCAAATGAAGAATTAGTAGTACAAAGCAATGTTTTTTTTTTTCCTGAGGAGAATGTTTATCAGATTTAATTTCCACTCCAGCAGATGGATTCTGATGATTAAACAGAATTTCTTGAGTTTAGAGAGACCTCTCATGGGTCATTTAGTTCATAGCTCAGCACTACCATAAGATGGATCTCATTATTTTGCTTAAATCCTACCTTAAAAATGAACAAGTGTCTAATGAGTCTTTTAATAGTGATTTTACTACCTCTTCTGGATGCATCTGTCATAACCTCTGTACTCTAATAGCTTCATAGCTTTTGTATTGTAATAGCTGCCAATTATTCTATAATATTTATTTAAAATTTCCCTAAAGCATCACTTGTCCATTGCTTCATCTTTTATACTCACCCCTGCTTTTAGCGTTTTATTTATTTATTTGTTTGTTTGTTTGTTTGTTTAGTTTTAGAGGGAAGGGAAGGAGAAGAGAGGGAAATGTCGATACATGGCTGCCTCTCGTGCGCCTCCTACTGGGAACCTAGGCCACAATCCAGGCATGTGGCCTGACTGGGAACTGAACTGGTGATTATTTGGTTCACAGCCCAAATTCAATCCACTGAGCTACTGTAGCAAGGGCTGCTTTTAACCTTTTAAACCAGTTCAGTGGGCAGTCACAGCTGGCAGCCACTGAATAAGAAACATGAGCCATGGTTGTTATAGTTAAACTGATCAGTATGACCCCCTTTGGACTTAATAGTTGTTCCTGACCAGATCTCATTTTGAGCCCCACTGCACCAGACTCCAAAAGCTTGGAGAACGTTTGTCAGTCATGCATTTGGCCCTTTAGATTAAATTCCTCCTTTAACCAGGAATTCCTGCAGTGCTACTCTCTGTTATTCAACCCTGGCATTCACATGGGGATAATTCAGACAAATTATTCTGGAGCCTCATTTGGAATGTTGATATTAAAGCATGATTATATCTAGACCTTGCATGCCTAGGCCTATTATTTACCATCCTTATCATCCATAGATGGAGTGGGAAGTTATTTTTGTGGTATGAGTTGAGTGGGTAGCCTCTAAAGTAAAAAAGTATCTTACCTATTTAGATGTGCTAGAAATTTCTCACAGAAAAGCCTTTTTCTTGATTGATCATAATGCAATCCAAGATTCTCTTTTAAAATGCTGATGACCTTAAAGGGGTAACTCATTAGCTCAAAAACTCTCCAGTAGAAATTAGATATTTTTAGCCCACTTACTTCCCAAATAGATGATAGTTTAGCATAAGTAATATAATAGAGTCCTTGGAAGAAATGATGTTGAAAGGGAAGAAAAGACAGCAAAGCTATGTTGGAAAAAGACCAAAGAAATATTTAATCTATTTTACTATAAGGTCATGAGCTAACCTGAAGTCAAGTCTCACATCCATACAAGTAAGACTTTCTTATCATGTTTCCTTAAAGCTATGTTCCAAATCAATATCTCTCTTATTTATCAAGTGTTTGGTATTCATTTATCTTACCTGTGGCTGCCTGAGACTCCAAAGATTAGTTTTATGCCATCTTATTACCAGGACCTTAGAGGCCTTTATTATTTTTCACTATCCATCAAATCTCAGCTTCCTCTCATGGATGAGATTATTACATACATAACAAATCCTTCTCTGAGACTTCAATACTGACATGATATCTCCTTACTCTCAATTTCTTTAGCAAAAATTACTCTAGGGAATGAAAATGTAAAGGAAGCAAACTGGGTTCACTGAGTACCCAGTATGTGCCAGGCACGATGCTAAAGGTATTGCATCTTTAATATTCATAACTACCATATCACATAGATGTCGCTATCTCCATATATAGTGGAAACTGAAATCTCTCCAAAATTTAGAAAAAAAACAGGTCCAAATCCCTATCATTTATCTGCCTATCACTCCCATAGGAAGTTATCATACATAGTTTTTGTATTGATATTCTTTTATGAGTGGGAAAATTCCTATATAATAACATTTAATGTTCTCTTTTACTTAAAAATGAAGTATTTAAAAGGTGAAAGAGATTAAGTGAAATTAAGCTGAGGATTATAGAAACTCAAAAGAGAAACCCACAGGGATTGCTAAAGCAAGAACTTGGCATTTTATGCTAAAATACTTCCCATCATTCTGATTGCAGCTTTCCACAAATGGGTTACAGGTTTGCCAATGCAGTGGTTACCTATAGCTTTCAGGGCAGCTCAGCATAGCCTAGAGAAACTAAACCTCTCTACTTATTCAGAAATACAAATATTATCACTTTCTATGTGTACCATGATATAGAAAATCTAGAAAGTTATTCTTTTAAAAAATATTTTATTTCTCATTTTTAGAGAGAGGGGAAGGGAAGGAGTAAGACAGGGAGAGAAACATCAATGTGTGGTTGTTGCCTTTCACACACCCTTTACTTGGGACCTGGCCTTCACCCCAGCCATGTGCCCTGACTGGGAATTAAACTGGCAACCTTCTGGTTTAGAGGATGGCACTCAATCCACTGAGTCACAGAGCCAGGGAAGAAAGTTATTTTTTTAAAGATTTTATTTATTTATCTTTAGAGGGGAAGGGAAGAGAGAAGGAGAGAAGTATCAATGTATGGTTGCCTCTTGTGAATCCCCTGCTGGGAACTGGCCTACAACCCAGGCATGTGCCCTGACTGGGAATCGAACCGTGATTGTGTGGTTCGCAGGCCCATGCTCAATCCACTGAGCTACACCAGCCAGGGCAGAAAGTTATTCTTTAAAGAACTATTTTTATAAAGGGTTTCAGAATAGTGACTCCTTACCTGCGGTGGCCATGGATAACTTTTTTTATTATCACCCCAGGACATGCTCATTGATTTAGAGAGAAAGGAAGGGAGAGAGAAACCGAGGAAGAGAAACATTGATGTGAGAAACATTGATACACACCCTGACTTGGAGACCCAACCCACAACCCAGGCATATGCCCTGACTGAGAATCAAACCTGCAACCTTTTGGTTTGTGAGATAATGCCCAACCAACTGAGCCACACCGGCCAGGGCCAGATAACTTCTCTACTTGACAAATGAGACTCAAGGCAAGTGATGTTAGTTATATAACCACTTAGTTTCCTTGTAGTTTTGAAGCATAAGGCTTTGTACCACAGACAGGGTAGAATGAAAATAGGGGGAAAATTGTTCTTGTTAAAGGAAACAGAGATCTGCCTGGAAAATTGCCCTGCATCTAACTGGGAAAGTTAAGGAGAAATATGCATGTATTGTGTTCTTAAAGTAAGCCTTTAGATAAGAGCACTCAGCAAGATTTTTCTAATTCCAAACCTGTGAACATTCACAAAAGCTAATGAGCTAGTGTGGGTTAGCTTTTTAGTATCTGGATGCCTGGAAGGTCTGTGTGTAAGATAGAGTAAAACTCTCTAGAGAAAAGAATGTAAGTAGTTTATTAAGGAATTATTAGTAAAAAGTAGTTTGTATTCAGTCACTTTTGTCATTGTCATAGTATCTGTTATTTTTAATGGTAACTCTAGCTTTCCTTTCATTAACATTGGCTGAAAAAATATTTTTTTTTACTTTTAATATACCTGCATCATTATATTTGAAGTGAGTCTCTTATAAACAGCATATAGTTGGATCTTTTTAAAAATCTATTCTAGCGATCTTTGACTCTTATATTTAATATAACTATTGATATTTGGATTTAGGTTTACTACTTTATTATTCATTCTGTGATTGTTTCCTCTATTTTTCATTTATATGTTTCTCCTTTTCTGCTTTCTTTTGGATTACTCGAACGTACTCTAATATTCCATTTTATTATTTCTATTGTCTGTTTTACTGTCTGTATAGTACTTTTAAATAAAATCAGAAATGAAAGAGGAGAAACTACAGTTTAAATCACAGATATACAAAGTCTCATAAGATAATACGATGAACAATTATATGCCAACAAATTGGACAGTCTAAAAGAAATGGATAAATTCCTAGAAACATGCAATATTCTAAGACTGATTCACAAAGAAATAAAAAATCTAAATAGACCAATTATTAGTAATAAAATCGAATCAGTAACCAAAACCTCCTAATAAACAAAAGTCCAGGATAAGATGGCTTCATAGGTGAATTCTATGAAGAATTCATAGAAAAGTTTTAACAAAAGTTAATGGCTTATCAAAGTATTTCAAAAACTCGAAGGGAAAGGAATACTTCCAAACTCATTTTGCAATGTCAGCATTACCCTGATACCAAAACAGACAAAGACACTACCCAAAAAGAAAATTAGAGGTCAATATCCCTGATGAACATAGGTACAAAAATCCTTAATATAATGTTAGCAAATTGAATTCAACAATACAATAAAAGAATCATACACCGCCCTGGCTGGTGTAGCTCAGTGGATTGAGCATGGGCCTGTGAACCACACGATCAGGGTTTGATTCCCAGTCAGGGCACGTGCCTGTGTTGCAGGCCAGTTCCTGGCAGGGAACTTACGAGAGGCAACCATACATTGATATTTCTCTCCTTCTCTGCTTCCCTTCCTCTCTAAAAAAATAAATAAATAAAATATTTTTTAAAAAGACATTTAAAAAAAAAAGAATCATACACCATGGTCAAGTGAGATTTGTTTCAGGGATGTAAGGATGGTTTAATATTGACAAATCAAGTAATGTGATACATTACATTTTTAAAAAATGAAGGATAAAAATCATATCATCATCTCCATAGATACATAAAAAGCATTTGACAAAATTCAACATCTAGTTTTGAAAAAAATGTTCTTAACCAAGTAGATATAGAGGAAACATACCTCAACATTATAAAGACTATATATGACAAACTAACAACTAACA
Source organism: Sturnira hondurensis (assembly GCF_014824575.4). Lineage (NCBI taxonomy): Eukaryota > Metazoa > Chordata > Mammalia > Chiroptera > Phyllostomidae > Sturnira > Sturnira hondurensis. The sequence continues at coordinate 345,379 of NW_028084283.1, read as the reverse complement.
TCATAGTCAACAGTTACAAGCTGGAAGCTTTTGCTTTAAGATAAGGAACAAGAAACAGATGTCAATTTTCACCACTTTTATTCAATATACAACCAGAAGTTGTAGCCACAGCAATTAAGCAAGAAAAAGAAATAAAAGACATCCAAATTGGAGATGAAAAAGTGAAACTGTCATTATTTGCAAACAACATGACATATAGAGAAAACACTAAACATTCTAACAAAAAAATTAGCAGAACTAATAAATGAATTCAGTAAAGTTGCATGATATGACATTAATACAGAGAAATCTGTTGTGTTTCTATATGCTTTTAACAAAATATCAGAAAACGAAATTAAGAAAACTATTCTATTTATAATTGCATCAAAAAGAATAAAGTACCTAGGAATAAGTTTAACAAAGGTAGTCAAAGACTTGTACTCTGAAAACTACAAGACATTGATGAATAAAATTGAAGAATACACAAGCAAATAAAGGGATATATTATACTCAATGATTGGAAGAACTAATATTGTCAAAATGAATATATTACCCAAAGAAATCTACAGATTGAATGTCACCTCTACCAAAATACCAATGGCATTTTTACAGAACCAGAAGCAATAATTCTAAAATTTGTAAGATTAGCTAACAAATACAAATGACCCTAATGGCCAAATATGGAGAAAGAAAAACAAATACAACCAGTGACATTGAAATAAAGAGCAAACTTACAGTAACCAGTGAGGAGGGGCGAGAGGGATAATGGGGGGTAATACAGGAAGGGCCATCAGGAACAGGTATAAAGATCACATGGACAAAGACAAAGGGAGTAGGTTCAAGGGTGGGAGGTGAGGATCAGTGAAGCAGGGGGCACATGGTAGGGTGAAAATGGAGACAACAGCACTTGAACAATAAAAAATGAAAATTAAAAAAAGGAGGTATCACACTCCTAATTTTAAACTATAGTACAAAGCCATAGTAATTAATACAGTGTGGTTACTGGCTCAGAAATAGATACACAGATCAATGTAATAGAATACAGAGCCCCCCAAAAAACCCATACATATATAGTCATTTAATCTATGACAAAGCAGGCAAGAATATACAAGAAGAAAAAGACAATCTCTTCAGTAAAAGGTGTTGGGAAAACTGGACAGATATATGCAAAAGAATGAAACTAGACCACTGTCTTACACTATATGCAAAACTAAACTCACAATGGATTAAAGACATTAATGTAAGACCTGAAACTATAAAAATCCTAGAAGAACACATAAGCATTAAGAGTTTTGACATCAGTCTTCATAATATTTTTGGATATGTTTCCTAAGGCAAGGACAACAAAAGCAAAAATAAACAAACAGGATTACATCAGTTTAAAAAAACCTTCTGCAAAACAAAAGAAACTATCAAAAAACTGAAAAGGCAACCTACTGAATAGGAGAAAATATTTGCAAGTGATTTATCTGATAAGGTTTAATATCCAAGATTTATAAAGAACTCACAACTAAATATGTAAAAACAAACAATCTGATTAAAAATGAGCAGAGGACATGAATAGGCATTTTTCCACAGAAGATATACAGGTGGCCAACAGGCACATGAAGAGCTGCTCAATATCACTAATCATCAGGAAAATGCAAATCAAAATGACAATAAGATATCACCTCACACCAGTCAGAATGATTATTATTTAAAAGACAAAAAAAATGTTGGTGAGGAAGTGGAGAAAAATGAACCCTCATTCACTGTTGCTGGGAATATAAACTGGTACAGCCACTATGAAAACAGTATGTCAGTTCCTCACAAAATTAAAAATAGAGCTACCATATGATCTGGCAATTCCACTTCTGGGTGTATTAATCTGAAGAAAATGAAAATAGTAATTTGTTTTTTAATGTTTTTATTGCTGTTCAAATACAATTGTCTCCACTTTTACCCCACCACATGCCCCTGCCCCACCCATCCCCACCTCCCACCCTAGAACCTACCCCCTTTGGCTTTGCCCCTATGCCCTTTATACATGTTCCTTGATGTCCCTTCCCCTATTATCCCCCTTTATCCTTCTCCCAGCTCCTCTCTGGTTACTGTCAGTTTGTTCTTTTTTTCATTATCTCTGGTTGTATTTGGCTTGTTTGTTTGTTGTGTTGATTAGGTTCCACTTGTAGGTGAGATCATATGGTATTTGTCTTTCACCACCTGGCTTGTTTCACTTAGCATAATGCTCTCCAGTTTCATCCATGATGTCATGAAGGGTAGGAGTTCCTTCTTTCTTTCTACTATGTAGTATTCCATTATGTAAATGCACCACAGTTTTTTGATCCGCTCCTTTACTGACAGCCACTTAGGTTGCTTCCAACACTTGGCTCTTATAAATTGTGCTGCTATGAACATTGGAGTGCATAGGTTCTTTTGAAATGGTGTTTCAGGATCCTTAGGGTATAATCCCTGCAGTGGGATTACTAGGTCAAAAGGCAGTTACATTTTTTAGTCAAAAACAGTAGTTTAAAAAGACATATGCACCCTTATGTTTATTGCAGCATTATTGACAATAGCTAAGATATGGAAGCAACCTAAGTATTCATGCATGAATGAATGGATAAAGAAGATGTAATATGTATATACATATACATACAACACAATGGATTATTACTCAGCCATAAAAGAGTGAAATCTTGCCATTTGCCACAGCATGGATGGATCTGGAAGGTATTATGCTAGTGAAATAAATCAGACAGAAAACAAATATGGTATGATTTCTCTTATGTGTGGAATATAAGAACAAAATTAATGATAAAAAGCAAAACAGGGGGTTGCCAGAGGATGTGAGTGCATGAGTGTGGAGATGGGCAGTGTGAAGGGGATTAAAGGGTACAAACTTACAGTTATAAAATAATAATTCATAAGGAAATAACAAACAGCATAGGGAATATAGTCAATAATACTATAATAATGTAATAACTTTGATGACAGAACACAACTAGATTTATCATGGTGATTACTTCATAATGTATATACCATATTTTGCTGTGTATAATGCACACTTTTTTGTCCAAATTTTTGAGAGAAAAATAAGGGTGTGCATTACACATGGGTATAATGATTACATACCATGGGTATAATAATACTGTATATAATGTGCACAAAACATGAGGGCAACCATTATATACAGCAAAATGCAGTAAATATTAGATATAATATTGTGAGTTAATTATATTTCAGTAGAAATGAGTGTTCTCATTTACTTCTTGAAAAATTTTAATAATAGTTGCCCTAAAGTCTTTGATAGTTTCAACATGTGTCATTTTGGCATTGGTGTCTGTTGGTTTTCTTTTCCCATGGGAGTTGAGATTTTTCTTGGTTCTCCATATGCTGAGCGATATTAGATTTTAGCCTAGATATTTTGGGAGACTCTGGGTAATGAGATTCTGGGTCTTATTTAAATCCTATGGATAATGTAGACATTTTTAACATGCAATCAAATTGTTTGAGTTCAGGCTGCAGATTCCAACCACCCTTCTATGGTTTGTGGTTGTAGTGTCAATTGAATTTCAATTCAGTTCTGTCCTGTGTGTGTGTGCCACCCAGTGGTCAGTCTGGGACCTGGACTGTGTCTATCCCATAATTCAACTGTCAAAATTTTTGTTTTGTTGGTTAGGATCAGATTTATACATCCACAGTTAGGGAGTGAGCCTAGGAATTCATAGACGATTTGATAGGATTGTTTACCCAAGCTCTATTATCTTCAACATTTTCCTTTGGCTTTTCTTTCAATCTCTGAGTGTAAAAAGATGGGGTTTTAGATACCATACTGTGTACTTTCCACTGTTGTGCCCATGTCTGAGACAGCAGGTGGGAAAGAAAGAGAAAACAGCAGTGGGGTTCACCACATCCTCTTGGGACACTGTCCTGATCAGGCATAATGGTTCTCCTCACTCAAAAGTTTTGAGTTCTTGTAGGCCCCCATGATGGTGCTATGTCTACTGCTGCTGCTGCTGCTACTGATGGTTTCCTGGAGTGCAACAGAACAGAGAAAAGGGAAAAAACATGGAAATGAGACATTTCCTCCACACTCTCTAAGCATCAGAAGATCTCTTTCGTCTCCGTCCTTACAGGGGACTAGAGGGTTGCTTCTGGAGCACTCTTTTTCAGTGCCCTAGTTCCACTTTTAAATTTTGGGCTGCCTTGAGACTTGGCCATGGATAACAGGAAAAATAATCAGTTCACCACTAGTTTGGTAGTACTTTGGATTCTGGTGTGTCTTCTTCTCCAGTCTTCATGCTACTGTTTATTTTTCAGAGTCCTCAAATAGCTGCCCTATGCATTCTTTTTTAAATTATTTTTGTTTGTTTTTTGTTTTTTAAAATTTTTTATTTATTTTAAATGTTGTTCAAGTACAGTTTTCTGTCTTTTACTCCCATCCCAGCTCATCCCCCAGTGCTCCCCACCTCCCTCCCATTTCCACCTCCCTTAGTTTTTGTCCATATATGGCTGCTTTTGTGCTACAAAAACATTTAGTAGCTTTGGAAAAGACCTTATAGCCCACCAAGTGCACCTGGCCCTTTACAGAACAAGTTTGTCAACTCCTGCCTTAGATAGTACTTGATAATATTTACTTTAAAAGGATGGGGGTACTGTAGTAAAATTTTTTTAATTTTTTTAAATTTTATTTATTTATTTTATTTATTTAACTACTTTTCAAGTACAGTTTTCTATTACTCCCATCCCATCTCACCCCCTCGTGCTCCCCCCTCCCTCCCATCTCCACCCTTCTCAGTTGTTGTCCATGTATCCTTTATATTTGTTCCTCTAAATCCCTCTCCTATTTCCCCTGAAATTCCCTCCCCTCTCCCCTCTGGTCACTGTCCCCTTGTTCTCTATTTCAGCGTCTTTAGTTATATTTTGCTTGCTTGTTTGTTTTATTGTTTAGCTTCCTGTTAAAGGTGAGATCATATGGTATTTGTCCTTCAACCCCTGGCCTATTTCACTCAGCATAATGCTTTCCAGCTACATCCATGATGTTGCAAAAGGTAGGAGCTCCTTCTTTCTTTCTGCGGCATAGAATTCCATTGTGTATATGTACCATAGTTTTTTGGTCCATTTGATCCATTCATTTACTGACGGGCATTCTTTTCACTTCTTACAGTTGTATTAAATGGGATAAATAAAATAGTTACCCCATTTCACTTAGAACCAGAATCTCCTATTTCTTTTATATCTTGCACCTCTGTATTTATTCACAGAATCTCTTTTGTTATTTTTACAACTTCTTCCTTAGAAAAACCTCCTCGACTCCTGAATAACAAGAGTACCTTAGGTAGAGTAACCTAGAAGCAAAGGAGACAGAGATTTCTTATTGAGGGAATGTTCTCAGGAGAAACCACTAAGGAAGGTAGTAAAAGAAGCAAGAAAGTCAGGAGAAGAAGCTAAACAAAGAGTGGTTTCAGTAGAACTCTAGCATCAGCCTATTCCATCGAGAGCTCTAGAGCAAAGATGGCACCACAGAGTTGTCTCTTTTGAGTCAAAGAAGTTGGTGTTTTGCTCTTTTATACCAGTCATTGGCTGTGTTGATGGCTATAAAACCTCCTAGGTATAGGTCTGGATGAGGTCGCTCCCATCAACTGAGAATAATTCTTCAGAGAAAAAAAGTGCAGCTGTGAGCAATTAGCAGCCAACTCTCACAGCTGCTAAACAGAAAATAAATAGAGGTGATCTTGGTTCTGGGTAGATGGAATCAGCAGCTGGAGTCAGCAGCTGGGGGATGGGTGCAATAGACAAGCAAAGGAGCTCTGGGTGGGGCATTAATACCATCATTATAATGATTAATCACACATATCAGTGGTGGTAGTTACAGAGTGCTACCATTTCCTTCCAAAACACAGAGAACCACTAACTAGCAGTGGCATTGCAAGAACCATGCCCAGGGTGAAATAATCAGCCTCTAAGTAAATGGTCCCCAAGATTTAGTGTGCATGAGAGTTACTGGGGAGCTTGGTAAAGGTGCAGATTTCAACACCAGTCCAGAGATTCTTATTAAATAGATCTGCAATGGGAACTGTAATTTAACAAGGACCTCCATGATTCACTTTCAGATTATGTAAGTGGTCATACAGCCCAATGTATTTCAGTGATGGCAAACATCACTGTTTTATTTTTATCTCCCCCAATAAATCTGAAACTCCTATGGGCAGGTGTTAAACTGTAGTAGTGTCCCCTATAGTGATGTTCACAACCATAATTTTTTAATACTGAATGTTTTTAAGAGCCCTTGTCAATTCACTGTTCTAAGTGATTCAAGTAACTACTTTATGGGGGACCCGGAATAAGATGGTTATATGTATCTGGGGTACAAAAGTAAAATCTCAGAGCATGAGCCATAGGAGTTGTAGAATCTAAGGAGGTAATAAAGGCAGTTAGCCCCATCAGCAGTGAATCATAACTTTTAAAAAATAATTGTCAGATAATCCAGGAGTATCAGAGGCTGACCAACATAAAATGCCCATCTCTGTACCACAAATCAAAACAAATGGCTGGGATGGGCCTGGAATACTAGTATCTGTTTTTATAGCTCTAATGGTCCATATAGATTGGGGTCAGTATCAATCATAGTGTCTTTCACTATAAAGGACAGAATATTGATCAGTATCATCCCTGCCTAACAATAACCACTCCATTTTAGATATATAGACAGAAGTTAATACCAAAAATGAAACAATAGTTCTAAAGGGACATAATAAAACAAAAACTAATATGAGAAACCAATAGACTATCAAGTTTTCCTTTAATTCCTTTGTAAGAATTAGGCTGCCTGCTGTGAGAGCAAAAGGTTTACTTAGAAAGATCTACTTAATATAATAAACTATCTTCCCACAAAAAAATCTTTAAAAATAAGTAATTATGCTCTGCTGCATTTTATCCCTTATTATTTTATTAGCTTTTCAAATGTGCAGTACTACACACTTAAACAGGGCGGTTATTTTACCCACTCTTGAAATCAAATGTACCACTCTTGAGATCAAATGGAAACAATGTAGTTTGTCTAGTTGTAGTTCAGGAACTCTGACATGTAAGGAAACATATTAAGATCTTATGAGCCATTAAAAATACAGATATTGTAATGATTACTCAGATCAAAATGCTGTTTATGGGCCCTGGTCCGGTAGTTCAGTGTGTTGGGGCATCATCCTGATACCCCAGGTTGGAGGTTCAATCCATGGTCAGGGCACATACATGAATCCAACAGTGAAATCATAAATAAGTGGAACAATAAATCAATGTTTCTCTCTCTCTCTTCCTTATTCTCTCTCTGTAAGCCAATAAATAAAAAATTAAATAAAAATGTAATTTATGGTCATAAAACATAAGTATTTTGGGATTTGTTATTCCCAAAGTGGGTGTCCTTGAGGCTGACCCTTGCCTGAGGGCATGTTTATAAATATATCAGTTTCATGAAACAGGTAAAACTCTTAGTTGTTTATGTTTCCTTAATGACTGACTCTTTGTCTGCTTCTGTCATATAGCTAAATGAGCTTGTTGTTTGCTGGTAAATCCTGCTAGAACTCAAGAGGTCAAAGCAAAGAACCGGTGTTATGTGGCAACCCATGATCATCTGTCTCATTTCCTTGAGGAAAGAGAAGTCCTGAGCTGAAGTGATGAACAGTAGGCAACAAATTAATTAATGGGCAAAATGGAAGATTATTTTTCTGGCTTTATTTACATGCTTGTGTAAGCAGGCAAGCTAGACTAGTCATACTTCTAAGAGAAAGTATACAATGATTGGGGATGAGTTGGGGAATTGATTAAGGAGTTCTAATCCTGGGAGGAATCCAGAAACCATGAAAATGAGTGTCAGTGAATAAGATTTGCCCTGGTGTTATAGGGTGCAATGTCTGGGAGACTGAGTCTGAGACAGCATAGGAGGCAGGAGGTTTATTAGGACATGCCCTTGGGATCAATACCTGGGGAAAGGAGGGGAAAGAAGCAAGAGTGGGCAGAAGGAGAAGCAGAACTGTGATGCAGGCCCAGGCCCAAAAGAGCCTCTAGCAATCCATAGGGAGCTCTGGAGCTATAATCGCCATCAGAGTTGTCCTGAGTTTGGCCAAATGGCTGGGAGTTTGTGTTTTTGCACTGATCTGTCATTGTATATGGACAACCTCAGAAGGTCATCAAAGAAACTGCCTTTTGGTCAAGGTGGCTCTCTGGAGCTGAGGTAATCCTTGAAGGGACTGAGAACTGAGGGTTGTCTACCACCAGAACACCTAACAGCCTGCAACAAAAAGGACTTCATTGAAGGTATATCTGGATAGTTCATGAATGTGGCTACCACATATGGGCAACTGTGGGCTGTGGCTTATCTGGGTGATTATAACAAGTAATAGGAACCCCAAAGAACTGCAAGACCAGTTGTTAAAGGCAGGTCATGCCACCAGAGTTTTTTTGCTCCTGACTCTAGTAATTAGTTTGTTTTGAGATCTAACAAGGAAGGGTAGAAGTGAGGAGTTGTGGACCTAGCCCTTGGTCTATCTATAGGGAAGCAGCAAGCTAAAGTGGAGTCAAGGGTGGAAGTCCATGAGCATCAGAATGATCAGTGAGTATATTATCCAAGGATTTAAGAAAGAGTCAAGCAGTCAATATAGGGCATCCAAAATGACACAAAAGTCAAATGAGGGTAATATTTGGAAGTCTATGTAGTCTGCTGGGTTATAGAAGAAGGCAAGGCACTAGGACAAAAATTATAACAACTACACTTTAGTAAGTGCTTATGTGGATGAGGAACATTGCTAAGCACTTTACATACTCATCTAATTTTGTTACAGGAGAAACTTTGTCCCTCTTGCCAATGCAGTAAAAAATTATAGATCAGCAAGTCTATTAGTGTGCAGGCCAGGTTAATTGGTGATACATTCTCATGGGCCTAGCTAAGGTGAGGGGGTAAAAGGCATAGGTTCAGGACAGGGCAAGGTAAGGGTGGCAACAGCATCAGGTCCTTTGTCCTGAGGACTTATATAGTTGGTCAGGTGGGGGTGAGGGAGTTACATATTGATTTGGTGGGTAAAGGTGGTGCCAGCTTCCCTGGAGGGATGTGACTACCCAAATGTAGGGATCTCTTAGCCTGAATCCTTACCTTGCTTCAGATCCCATTTATTCATTTTGTTGTAAAACAGCTATGTGACAGGAGGCAGTTAATTAAAGTTGGGACAGTTACTCAAAGTTATTTGTGGGTTCTTTCTATAAGCCCTAGGGACCTTCCTCATAAAACAGATAGAGACCAGGGGCAGGCAATTAACCAAAGTTGTTTTATGAGGTTCTTCTTTGAGCACAGTGGACCCCCTCCTCTTCTCTCTTCCAGGCCTTGGGATGAGTACACAGTCTTAAAGGCTTTCTTTCCCAGATAGTAAAAACAATACATACAGAACTTCAAGGGCTCCTCTCCTCCTGTGCTAGTAATGGTGTTTCTTGTGGTGTTTGGAATACCTGGCAATCTTATTGGACTGGGCTGAGGACTGCTGAGTTAGTGGGTGGGATGTGTCTCCTTCCTGCCTTGGTTTACTATCTATCCTACCTAACAATTTCATGCTTATAACTCTGTGTTATTAGGTCTACTTTTTATGGGCAAAGAAACCAATTCAGAGAGGAACTTACCCAAAATTATTCAGCTAGTAAGCAGCAGAGATTCTGGAGAAAGATTGACTAGGTTCAAATTCTGACTCCTACGAGATGTGTTACCTGGCAAATTACTTCACCTCTCTGCTACTCACTATTTTCATCTTTAAAATGGGAAGAATAGTAGTAATACCTACTTATACCTACCTCTTATGACTGTTATGAGCATTAAATGCATCAATATCATTAAAGTACCAAGAGCAATGTGATGTAGCTTAGGAACTATGCAATTGTGAACTAAGTGAGTAAGAAAGCCTAACACCAAAGCCTGTGTTTTTTTACTATCATGCTACCCTGTCAGGATTCTCATTCTTGGGGCATAAAATGGGAGAGCTAGGCAGCCTAAGTGCTAGGAAGTAGCTAAGATAGTAGGCAAATAATCATTCATTCATTCATTCATTTACGAATATTTTCTGAGTGTATATACATGCTAGGCATTTTTCTAGGTAGTGGAGATAAAGCAATGAACAAAACAGCTAAAGTGCCAGACATCACAGTTTATATTATAGTAGGAAGATAGGCAATAAACTAAGTAATAGATAAGTATCTAAATAATGTCAGATAGTGATAAGAGTTATGAAGAAAAGGAAATCAGTATAAGGGCACAGGGAGCCATGAGGGTGGGGTTGAGGGAAGGGGTGAATGTGTGCTACTTTAGGAAAAGAGACCAGGAAAAGCCTTTCTTATGAGGTGACATCTGAGCTGAGACCTGAGTGAAATGAGAGAAAGAGGCAGGCAGTAATGTAGAAGAGAAGTCCAAGTGCAGAAAACAGCAAGAAAAGTGACACAGACACCGGCCCCCAGTCCCCGCAGTGTTATGGACAAGATACGAGACAAATTCACATGGGCTACCAAGTCCTGTGGAGGAAAATGGGCAGGCCACTCTCTCGAGGGGGGAGTGCCTGACACCCTAGCCTAGACAGGCTTTTATTGGGTTTAATTTGCACAAGAATACAGGTACAGCTCATTAATCATTGTCAGGCAGTAAGGATCAAACAATAGATAGCATACAAAGAACTATTAGGGCTTATTATGAGTCAGGGTCTATCAGCTTAAAGGCTACAAAACTTTGGGAAACAAACTCATTTCCTGCTCGGGCCGCCATCATTTAATTGATAACATTCTTAGCAAAGCAGGTTTCACAGGATTTTATGTATTCTTTCTCAGGTCTGATCACCTGGATAGCCAGCCTTTTCCAGCTCAGGGCTGCACTGCCTTCTGTCATTGTTTCAGGCTTAAGTCAGGCAGAGGAGGCAAGATAGCCAAGAGATTAGGAGACTTCTCGAAGACAGAATGAGGACTCAGGCTTTATCAAAGCCAAGGGAAGAGGGTCCATCATCCCCTTTCTCCATAGCCCCCAAGTCCTTCCCTGGGGCCTCCATGTGTCATGCCTGTCTTAGGTCATTCCCCTCTTGGGAAATCTTACCCATCATTGGCTAATTGATCAGGCACTGGGGGCCAGATATGGAAAAAGGAGCAGAAGCAGCACTCCTGCCAGGGAGATAAGCTTTGTCCCCTTAATGGCTTATGGTCTGAAGGTTGCTAACTTAGCTTTAGCCATGGGGGGTGGGGGGTGGGATTGCAGCTCCTGAAACCAGGCAGGGCATCTCCCAACAGAAAAGTGGGCCTCACCAAGTTGTTCTGAGTTGGAAGATGTGGGTTGCCCTTAGAAGGAGACAAGGTCTTGGGCAAGGCACTTTTCTTCAGTAGAGGCAATCTCCAATGTGAGCTGACAGCTGTAGGCCACCTGCTAGCATCACTCCCAGCAGCTGGAGGACTAGGTGTTTCAGTCCCAAAGGTCCATCTGGGTGGTACATCCCAGTTTCTATCACTGTGTGCATGCTTCAGTTGCTTGTTGTACTATTTGTTTTATTCCTGGAGAAACAGATCTTTGCCACCAAAGAATATATGCTAAACATTTTGAAATCTTCAGCAAAGTTCCTGTGCAAATGTACAAAATTTGAAATATTACTTTGATGTAAGTAGCTAGAAAGACAATATAAATATCAGAACACTGAGTAACACAGGGGGAAGGAGCAAAACTCTAATTTTGAAAGTTCTTTGGAAAGGTACTTGGCAGATGTGCAATTTTAAAATGTGATATCACGGATTCCTTTGCAATTTGATAGCGCATCAACACTGCCCACAAGCTTTAGAAACCATGTGAATGAAGAAGGCTGTCATTAGAGCTGAAAATTGCTTTGTGATTTTGGCAATGGTCTGCTGTTAGGCCAGGTTCAGATTTCCCAGTTTCTGAATTCTAACCAGTAATTGCCATTACAAGTATGTTTGGGAGATGGTTGCTGGAGATTGTGGCAAGAAGATAGAATTCTCTGCCTTTTAAGGCATCTTAACCACAATTTTGGCAACATAGGAGCCTTTAATTTAGTAAGCTGAACAGCCATTCCCACAGCAAAGAAATAAGCTACTGTTTGACCCAGAAAGGGAGACTTTGGCTATTGTTTATTGACCTAAGCCAAGGGAAACAAGATGACAGATTGGACAAGCAGCAAACCATGCAATTTATGCCCTTCATGGACCGTCAAACATTAATTTAATTTAATTTTAATCACGACCATCTGGTGCTTACATAGAGAGTCAGACCCAGATACATATTTCCTTATCCTGAACTGGGGAACAGTGCTGTGTTTTGGCCTGCAGCCATGTCCACACACCCCAAGGAGGGGGCAGGGGACTATGGGAAGACATATTTGTACTGACCCAGCTGTGCTACCATCACCAGCCCCAGAAGCTGTAAATGGAACCTGTGCTTGGTGCTGGTCTTACCATGGGTCAGTGTTCCCTTCTCCTGTCCCAGTCATAGAGGCATAAATGCTGAGTCATGTCTTTGTATTCCTGGACATTAACAAAAGGGTTGGCTGGGATGATGTCTAGGTGAATTGGGGCATCTGATTGACCCATCTGTGGGTCAACCCTCTTGTGTAGCTAAATTGACCAGTAGCCACATTTCATCTGTTTAGCAGGTAGTTATCAAACAGTGACAATTGTAATAAGGGCTGGGATCAAATGATCTTTGAGTTTTCATCACTCCTGAAAATTTATGATTCCTTGTATCTACTGCAGTGCTAGGCATAGCAAAGAATAAGGAAGTATAAGGTAGCATCTCTGTCCTACAAGTCACCCCAGTCCTAGGAGGGATTTTCCTTTCTTCCCAGTCCTCAGATTGAACCACAGGTTCCTGGTTGCTGGTAGGAGGTAGAAGGATTGCCAATGAAGTCCCAAGGAAGTAGGGGAGGGGACATTGAGAGAGAAGACCTTCATTTTCCTGAATTTTAATTTCTCAAATGCAAAGTAGCTTGCTATTCAAAAGACTGGAGGATGCCATTCATCAAGACAGCTCCAGCTTCAGGAGACAAACCCTGAGCCCTGTTCATTGCTTTGTAGAGTAAGATCACATGACTTACTTGAGAGAGGAGAGCAAGTTTCCCCCTTTTCTTTGAGAATAGAAATGGGTCTTTTTTCCTGATTTTTCTGCAGTAATTTTATATACATGCTCATTGTTAAAAAATCAGACAATATAGAAAAGTAGAAGTACAAAATGGTCACACAGAGATACAGACCACTGTTAACATTTTCACATATGTGTGTGTGTATACACACACATGCACAACAGTAGATCATGTTATAGGTAAAGAAAATCAAAGTCTCTTGCTGGGTGATTTTCTTTTCCAGCCAGAAGTCAGCCTGACCGGAAAGAATACTCAGGGACTTCAATCATGGATAGGGAGAGTGGCATTGCAAAAGTTGCCACTTCAAATTTCAAGGCTGGATGTTCTTTCCAGCTCAAGCTTTGTCTGTCCAACCTACCTCTTGGCAACTACCCAGGGCAGACTTGTGAGCCCTTCTGAAATACAAAGCCATCTCTACTCAGAATATGAATGTTGTTTCTTTCTATGAAACATTACATTTTTTCCTTATAAAAAGTAATAGAAAGCACTTTTCATTATGGAGAGCTCAAGGACAAATACAGGTTGGAAGAAATATTTGCAAGGGTTAAAATGGAGCAAGGAAAGAGAAAATTTCCTGCCTTCCTTTCCTAATTAGACAGATTTTTTTCTTTATGCTAAAAGAGAACACTATTCCATAAAGAACCTATTTTGATTTGCATGCATGAAAATTGAAAGGGTGTGATCTCTAAGTGTATTTTGACCCAGGTAAGTGTGTGGTTGAATCCGTCTCCTTGCAGGGGATTCCACTCACTTTTGGAGAGTGACCAAAGAGAGGGGTCCCACAGAGCCAGGCCATATGAGTGATAGAGAAAGCCAAGCCTGGAAGGTAGAACCAGAATGAAAGGATCAAATATTGTTAAGCAGAGAAATGACATAAGATTTGAGAGGATAGAGAAGACAAAGGAGTGAAGACAACTAATATTTATTTAGCACCTAGTAAGTCAGAAGTTGTGCTAAATTCCTCATATTATCTTATTTAACCTTCACAGTGATCTTAAGAGGTAGATAATATTACCAATATTTTGTAGCTAAAGAGAGTAAGACTCAGAGAGATTAACTTGACCAAACTTACCCAGCCATAAATTGGAAGCGTTCGGGTTCCAAGACAGATCTGCTTGGCTTTCTTTCCTGCATCACACTCTCTGAAAATGGAACGGGAATTCCTCATGAGCTAAGATGTTTCTGGTAACCTGGGATATTCAGGCAAATGTTCAATGATAATTTACCAGAATATTCTTAATAACAGTCATACACTGATATAGAGCTGGAACACATGGTTTCCAAGAATCCTTCCAACTGCATGTTCTAACAGGATCTCTCCAACTAAAACATATCATTCTTGCTTGTGTACTATGATACCTACTATGGTCATAATTAGAATTACTTTTTTGGCAAAGGCATCATCCTCAGAAAAATCCAAGATGGACCAACTCTAGCACACATTGTTGATGTCCTACTCATACCTGTTTAGCACTATTTGCATATGTGCCCACTGAGTCCTGCCACAATCACCCAAACTTTCTACCTAGGGGGGCACTTTTTTGTTATTTAAGGGGAAGCTGGAAGTACTAAACATTGAACACTTTATGGAGCAGTCCTCCACTCATGACAGATAGGATTAGGAAGACAAATATTTCTTGTCTTTGTTTGAGACAACTCTGAGACATGCCTCATATATCTCCCAGAGTTTCCCAGTAGGAGTGAGTCCTACTTGCCCATGAGAGTGACCTGCTTTCTAACATACCCTTTACTGTTTTTTTCCTCTTCCTTGTCTCATTGCCCTCACATCTACTAGTCCTTTCAGGGATCACCTTTCAAAGAGACTAGTTGTACTCAAATTCTTGTCTCAGAGTTTGCTTTTGTGGGAAGCTAAACTAAGACACCATTATTTACCTATCAGCACAGGCTTTCTCAACCTCAGCACTACTGACATTTGGGACTAGAGAATTCTTTGTTGGAAGGGGCAGCATAATCGTATGCACTGTGGGATGTTTAGCACCATCCGTGACCAGTTTGCTATGCTCAGCACCCAGTTTCAATGTGCTTTTCTGCAAATGACTAGCACCTGTGGCCTTCTTCTGCTTTACCTTGGACTACTGGGGTTGCCTCACCTATACATACACCCTTTGAATTTGTATCCCCCTGGAGAGGCCCATAGCTAATGGGCAGGAATATGAGATCCAGTTCCATAGCTTCATGTTAAAATGAAATATAGGTGTAATTTACAACCCAAAGCTACACAATGGAATCATAATGAAAATTAGACTTTTCCTAAAATCACAACCTTGCTTCTTGGCTTCCTTCCTTTCTCTGTTCTGTTTTCTCCACTCTTTTGGCCTCCCCTGAGAGTACTTTCTCAATAAATCACTTGCACAGGAATCTTCTTCTCAGGGTTTGCTTCTGGGAGATTGGAGCCAATACATATGCATTCCAAAGTCTACATTTGAGTGGGAGAGGTGAATTCTACCATTCATATGGGATATTCCATAATCTTACCCTCTCCTGTAAGATAAACATTCATTAAATGTTTCTTGCTGTAGTGGATGATCTTAGTCTGGAGAAAACAAATAAACCCCTACCATCTATGGACTACTCCCTCTGACTCCACAGGCAACAGGGCCACAGAGGACCTCAGGAGGTGTTAAATCTCACTTTGCCTAGTGAAGTAAGAGAAGCTGGCTTTGCTTGTTTTAAATGAATTAGATCTTGGACACTCAAGGCTGTGCCTATCTTCTTTCATACTTAAAAAGACTTTGCCACAGAGGAAAGCGATTCAGCAAAACCAGTCTATAGTGAGTAAACTTGAATCAAAAACATATTGGGAGAAGCTTCTTTTTTTAAAAAGATTTTATTTATTTATTTATTTTTAGAGGGGAAGGAGAGAGGGAGAGAAACATCAATGTATGGTTGCCTTTTGTGCGTCCCCTGCTGGTAGTTAGCCTGCTAGGAACCGGCCTGCAACCCAGGCATGTGCCCTGACTGGGAATCGAACCACGATCCTCTGGTTCAAAGGCCCGTGCTCAATCCACTGAGCTACGCCAGCCAGGGCTTGGGAGAAGCTTCTGATACTTGCTAGGGTTTGAGAGGGCCTCCACAACTTTATTGCAAAAGTGAATGGTAATGCAACACTATTTTTTTAGTGCTTTCTACTTGTTTGGCAGTGTTTTATCATGTGTTATATCATTCCATCTTTGTAGTATACTTGTGAGATATGAACATTCCCATTTTCCAGTCAGGAAAGCTGAGGCTCAAAGAGGATATGCTAGCTGCCTGTAGTCACACTTGTACTAAGTGGCATAGCTGGGATTTAAGCCTACATTTGTCGGATTCCAACAATTATGTGTTTAACCACCCCTCAGAGTAGAGTTCCAACACTGGCTCTCTTCTCTCCAGAGACAGGAGGGAAAGATATGTCAACATTTTCACAAGACAGAGAACTATCTCATGTGAGAGGATTTATATAGACATTTTTCTCTTTCAAGAAGAATAAGTAAATATATAGGACATTGAATTATCTTAAATGAGCCTGATATGGTACAATACAGAATGTACATTATATGGGGAAGTTTTTTTTCTAAGATTAGCATTTTTTTATTACAAGGTCAATATGATGATTAATGATTTATGCTCAAGGCAGAAATTGATCATTTTCTTTGTAGTCATCTGGAGGATATTGCATCTAGTATAAATTCTTTTCTACTTGAGTACATGCTAGATTATACTTGGATTGAATTTTTGTTTTCCCCCTCCAATCCAACTCCAACCTCATTTCCCCACCTTGAAACAAGCTAGAAAGGCTTCATAATTATTCCAGTTTTATCCAATTAATTCCCTCCAGGATTGAAAAATGTACTCTTTCTTTTTTCCCCCAGTTTTTTTATTTAATTATTTTTCAAGTACAGTTTTCTGTCTATTACTCCCATCCCATCCCCGTGCTCCTTCCCTCCCTCCCATTTCCACCCTTCTCAGTTGTTGTCCATGTATCCTTTATATGTGTTCCTCTAAACCCCTCCCCTATTTCCCCTGAAATTCCCTCCCCTCTCCCCTCTGGTCACTGTCAGCCTGTTCTCTATTTCAGTGTCTTTGGTTATAGTTTGCTGGCTTGTTTGTTTTGTTGTTTAGCTTCCTGGTAAAGGTGAGATCATAGGGTATTTGTCCTTCAACACCTGGCTTATTTCACTCAGCATAATGCTTTCCAGTTCCACCCATGATGTTGCAAAAGGTAGGAGCTCCTTCTTTCTTTCTGCTGCATAGAATTCCATTGTGTAAATGTACCATAGTTTTTTGATTCATTCATTTACTGACGGGCACCTAGGTTGCTTCCAACTCTTGGCTGTTGTAAACTTTGCTGCTATGAACATTGGGGTGCATATGTTTTTTGGGATTGGTGTTTCAGGGTTCTTAGGATACAATCCTAGCAGTGGAATTGCTGGGTCAAAAGGCAGGTCCAATTTTAGTTTTCTGAGAAAATTCCATACTGTTTTCCATAGTGGTTGTACCAGTCTGCGATCCCACCAACAGTGGACCAGAGTCCCCTTTTCCCCACACCCTCTCCAACATTTGTTATTTATTGCTTTGTTTATGAGAGCCATTGTCACCGGTGTAAAGTGGTATCTCATTGTGGTTTTAATTTGCATCTCTCTGATAGCAAGCGATATTGAGCATCTCTTCATGTGTCTCTGGATCCTCTGTATGTCCTCCTTGCAGAAATGTCTGTTCAAGTCCTTTCCCCATTTTTTAATTGGGTTAGTTGTCTTCTTAGAGTGAAGTCATGTGAGTTCTTTGTATATTTTGGAGATTAAATCTTTGTCTGAGGTATCATTGGCCAATATGTTTTCCCATGCAGTGTCCTAGAGGAGAACATTGGCAGGAAAATATCAGATATTTCATGCAGCAACATTTTTACTGATATGTCCCCTAGAGCAAGGAATATAAAGGAAAGAATAAACAAATGGGATCTCATCAAAATAAAAAGCTTCTGCGCAGCTAAAGAAAACAGCATTAAAATAAAAAGACAACCAACTGTATGGGTACTCTTTCTGAATTCTAACAGTTTTTGCAAACCTCAAATGTGGTATGAGAATACTTTTGCATAAGAACCTTCCATAAAAAAATTGACAGTATATCCTGTATTTAGATATAGGATATGTATTCATATTTTAGCTTAAGCAGTGAGGGGAGACTACAGATCTCATTTTGAAATTTTAAGATGTCAGTTTTCAACAACAGAGAAAATAAAATTTGAGAGTAGCTGCAAACGATGTTTTTTTTACATTTTATTTAGAACTAGGTACAAAGTTTAGAGCAAAACTCTCCACTCTAAGCTTCACATATTGTTTACCCTGAATATAACATGCCTTCCTGTTTGATAGAAAACACATGAAAACATTCTAATTATGAAATAGCCCCAGGCAAGTGCTATTTAGGAAAATAAAATGCTAAGTATGCAATCACAGACTGGAATAGACCCTATGAGGACATCTAGTTGTGCTCTCATCTTCCAACTCATAATGGCTAACTGATCCTGTATAGGTTCTTCTATGTTTTGGTAGGATTTATAAATCTACATGTTCATCTTTAGTGCTCATTCACATGACATGTTCTAGTTAATAGTGTAATATCTTGGCAATCACAATAAGCCACCAGTACCTAACAACAACAACAACAACAACAACAAAACTCCTGACACATAAACATTATTCAGTAGAACTTTTACTAGAGGGAATGAATGCATTAACAAATGACAAGAAATGAAAGCTGAATAGTAGAAACTTTAAGAAATGAAAGCTGAATAGTAGAATGCATTAACAAATGACAAGAAATGAAAGCTGAATAGGGATTCTTACTGGTATTATTAATTAGCATAGAGGACACAAATTATGGCAAAGTTCAATGTCTGGTAAACTCTATCCATTTCACGTTCCATAGTGTGGATTTTGTCCTTCTCAATGAGTAACATGATTCACCTTGTTAAACCCTTTCTGGAACAAGATTGTGTATAAGTAGATAAAGTATACTTTAAAGTGCAGATTGAAAACAGGCTCTAAAATAATAAAGAAGGGGGTTTTCAATCACAAATGTATATTCCAAACAAGGACCCTTTTGAGTGTAAAAGGGACGCCATTTAAAAAATTCTTTACTCATAACTTCTGGTCAAGATGGCAGCGTAGGCAGTAATGGCTCGCCTGTTCCCACAACCACATTAAAATTACAACTAAAATAGCTCTGGCTGGTGTAGTTCAGTGGATTGAGCACAGGCCTGTGAACGAAACGATCACAGTTCGATTCCCAGTCAGGGAACATGCCTGGGTTGCAGGCCAGGTCCCCAGTGGGGGACACATGAGAGGCAACCATACGTTGATATTTCTCTCCCTCTCTCCTTCCCTTCCCCTCTAAAGAAAATAAATAAATTACAACTAAAATATAGAGCAACCATCACTCTGAACCATCAAAAGCTGAGTTGAATGAAAGCCTGACAACTATAAAATCGAGTTGAATGGAAATCTGACAACTACGGAATTGAAGAAACCACATCTATCCACACTGGTAGGAGGGGCAGAGATGTGGATGGGCTGGTCCCACATCCACATGTGGAGCATAAAAATTCAGGGGGGATATCTTGAGAGTGAGGGTCTCAGCCTCACACCAGGCCTCCCAGCCCAGGGGTCCAGTGCCCCAGCCCAGGGGTCCAGTGCCAGGAAGTAAGTCCCCACAACTCTGGCTGCAAAAAACAGCAAAGAGTGAGTTGGTGGAGGAAACTTCTGGAGCCCCAAGCAGTTCCTCTTAAAAAACCAGCACATGAACTCACCTGCTTATACTCACTGCCTTTGAGCTCCAAGACGGGGGTAGCAGCTTGAAAGGCACCAGTGGTATACAGGGAGGAACTGAAGTGTCTGGCATTAAGGTGAGCAGAGGCCATTGTCCCTTTTCTAAACCCTACCCCAACAGAGCCAGCAAGCTGGTATCATACCTGAGGCTCCATCAACCTAGCTAACACTGTTTGATCGACCTTGAAGATCCTCAGAGACTCTGCCCCATCAAAGCTCATTTTCTATACAAATGGCTCCTCTTGGCTCATACTTCACAACTTCCGAAATCCTCTCAAACAAGCAACAGCTGGCTTTGATGAGCTCCAGGCCTGACACTAGCTGCAGCCATCTCAGATTGTTTTATAGCTCAGGCAGGGTGTCCTGGGCAAAACAGAAGTGGGGGGTGACCTCGTTCTGCACCATCAAAAAAAAAAAAACTAGGGCCAGAGCATCCAGTGGACAGCTACAAACCATGTCAAAGCACCACCACTTTGTCCCTGCACAGCTGATCCTCCACAGAGGGTGGAAGTTGGCAGTCAGTGGTTACAGCCAGTCCTTGCAGCTGACTGGCTTAGGTAAATCCCTCCTATTGATCTTCCAAAAACAACCAAGGCTCAACTACAAGAGAAGGATATACTCAACCCACACATAGGGGGCACCTCAAGTACCCAGCTTGGGTGATAGGGGAGGCCATGCCACTGGACTCTACAGGACACCTACTACATTAGCCCACCAAGACATGGAGTCAAAGATCTACCTAATACATAGAAACAAACACAAGGAGTATGCCAAAACAAGGAGACAAAGAAACATGGCCCAAATGAAAGAAGAGAACAAAATTCCAGAAAAAGAACTAAATGAAATGGAGATAAACAATCTATCAGATGCAGAAGTCAAAACACTGGTTAGAAGGATGCTCAAGGAACTTAGTGAGTACCTCACCAGCATAAAAAATATCCAGTCAGAAATGAAGTATATACTCATTGGAATAAAGAACAATTTACAGGGAAACAACAGTAGAATGGATGAAGCCAGGAACCAAATCAATGATTTAGAACATAAGGAACAAAAAACAACCAATCAGAATAACAAGAAGAAAAATAATCCAGTAAAATGAGGAGAGTGTAAACAGCCTCTGGAAAAACTTCAAGAGGTCCAAAGTTCACATCATAGGGGTGCCAGAAATAGAAAAAGAAAGAAATTGGAAATCTATTGGAAAAAAATAGTGAAATAAAACTTCCCTGGTTTGGTGAAGTCCAGAACACACAGACAGTCCCAAAGAAGATGGATGCAAAGAGGCCCACTCCAAAACAAATCATAATTAAAAGGTCAAAGGTTAACAATAAAGAGAAACTCTTAAAAGCTGCAAGAGAAAAGAAGTTAGTTACCTACAGGGGAGTTCCCATAAGACTGTGAGCTGACTTTTCAAAAGAGACTTTGCAAGCTACAAAGGATTAACAAGAAATATTAAGTCATGAAAAGCAAAGACCTACAGCCAAGATTGCTCTACCCAGCAAAGCTATCATTTGGAATTGAAGGACAGATAAAGAACTTCTATGCTGCAGAAAGAAAGAAGGAGCTCCTACCTTTTGCAACAACATGGGTGGAACTGGAAAGCATTATGCTGAGTGAAATAGGCCAGGTGTTGAAGGACAAATACCATATGATCTCACCTCTAACAGGAAGCTAAACAACAAAACAAACAAGCAAGCAAAATATAACCAAAGACACTGAAATAGAGAACAGGCTGACAGTGACCAGAGGGGAGAGGGGAGGGAATTTCAGGGGAAATAAGGGAGGGATTTAGAGGAACCTATATAAAGGATACATGGACAACAACTGAGAAGGGTGGAAATGGGAGGGAGGGGGGAGGATGGGGGGTGGGATGGGATGGGAGTAATAGACAGAAAACTGTACTTGAAAAATAATTAAATAAAAAAAAAGGGAAAAAAAAAAAGAACTTCCCAGACCAGAAAAAAACTAAAGGAGTTCATCATCACCAATCCATTATTTTATGAATGTTAATGGGACTTATTTAAGAAAAAGAAGATAAAAACTGTGAACAATAAAATGATAATAAATACTTATTTATCTACAAATGACTCTACAAATAAACTAAGCAAACAAGAAGAACAGAGACGGAATAATGGAGGAGAGTGTTTTGATGGTTGCCAGATGGGAAGAGGGTGTGGGGGAATGGGTGAAGAGGTTAGGGGATTAGGAAGTACAAATAGATAGTTACAGAATAGCAATGGGGATGTAAGTACAGTATAGGAAATGGAGTAGCCAAAGAACTTATACGCACGACCCATGGACATGAACAGTGGTGTTGGGATTTCCTGAGGGAGTAGAGGGTGCTGGGTGGAGGTGAGCAAAGGAGAAAATCGGTATAACTGTAATGATACAATCAATAAAATATAATTTAAAAAGAAAGAAAGAAAAAAATAAAGATTTCCTCATCTAAAAAAAGGAAAAGAAGAAGACAGTCATCTAGAAACTAAGAAGGGAGTCCTCACCAGACATCAAATCCGCCAGTGTTATGATCTTGGACTTCCCAGAATTCAGAACTGTGAGAAATAAATGTTTACCATTTTAAAATTTTGTTTACTCATTTATTTATTTATAGGGTGCCATTAATAATTTCAACAGTATAACAGGACGGCTCTGGGAAAACTGGAACTAATAGTCACCCTCTCAATGAGAGATTAAGAGCAGGGAAAATATATGCATACAGGCTCTAAAATAATAAAGAAGGGGTTTTCAATCACAAATGAGGGTTGGAGAGGTTTCACTATCAATATGTTTTACATTCTTAACCTTGGGTGTTCTTGGCTCATCTTGGAATTGGGGTAAAACACAAGGGGCAAAATGGCAGGCAAAAACCCCTTTTCCAGTAACAGTACAGGAATTACAATTAAGCTCTTATCAAGAGCTTAACTAAGAGACATTGTGCCCTGCAGACCCCCAAACCTGTCATTGGTTGTGTTTAAGTGGAATAAATGTTACTGCCATCCCTGCCTTCTCTCCTCCTGTCCAGTGGAAGGAGGTGGCACTGCCTGTCACTGTGTTCTAAATGCTCCCCTTCCATTGCAATTTCTGGTACCATACATATTCTCAGCTATCTCCTGCCTCTGAGAGCAGCTACCACCATATTTTCCAGTTAGCTCCTCATCACTGACCAATTATGAGCTCCAACCTCCACCAGAATTATTCCACTGAGGTGGAGGGTGCCATCAAACACCTGGTTAACCTGCATCTGAGGGCCTCTTACACCTACCTCTCTATGAGCTTCTATTTTGAAGGTGATGAGGTGGCCCTGGAAAGCATGGGACACTCCTTCCAGGAATTGGCTAAGGAAAAGCACAAAGATATCAAGGTTCTCTCAAAGGTAGAAAGCCAGTGAGTGGCTGTTCCCTCACCCAGAAAGGGAAGAAGCAGTCTCAAGATGGGTAGAGTGGCAGTGTGGATGCCATGGAAGCTGCTAAGGTCCTAGAGAAGAACCTGAGCCAGGCCCTTTTGGATCTGAATGCCCTAGGATCTGCCAACACAGACCACCATCACTCTGACTTTCTGGAGAGCCACTTCTTAGAGGATGAAGAAAAACTCATGAAGAAGATGGGCGACCATCTGACCAACCTCTACAGGCTAGCTGGCCCCCAGGGAAGGCTGAGCAAATATCTCTTCAAAAGGCTCACCTGAAAGCATGATTAGGAGCCTCTGAGGCCCAGCAGCCTTTGAGAGACCCTTGTGCTTTCCCATCACTGAGTTCTGACTGAGCCTCTTTCTCCAGCCAGGAGGCAACATATTAACTACCTAGAAACCCTCACCCAAGCCATGAGATCAAATGGAATCCAGAAAAATATTTTTTTTTGCAGAGGGGAAAAAAAGCTAGAAGGGTGTGTGTGTGGTGGGGAGGGATAATATGCAGAATAGCATGAAGAGTTTGCAGTGTTTAATTCTCTAGACTTTCTAAAGAAATTATTTAATTTGTGTGAATCACCTATGTATGCTGAGGTACTATGCTTTCTTGCCCTGGCTGGTGTGGCTCAGTGGATTGAGTGCTGGCCTGCAAACTAAAGGGTCACTGGTTTGATTCCCACTCAGGGCACATGCCTGGATTGCAGTCCATGTCCCCAGTTGGGGGCATGTGAGAGACAGTTTCTCACATCAGTTTCTCTCCTGCTCTCCCTCCCTACCCCTCTCTCTACAAATGGATGAATAAAATATTTTTTTAAAACTATGCTTTCTCTGTCAAGAAAAATGAATGCAGTTATACACTAAATGTTGTACACAATTTGAGTGTTTTCATAATTTCTCTGAAGTCTTTCTGGGTACTGGATTAGACTCTACTGTTCTAAAATGTTTCTTTAGTTTTGCTTTCACAGAGCCAAGTGCTGAGTACCTTGACCAATATCATATCGTTCTACCCCCACTCCCAAACTCATGATTAAATTGTGTTTTTTTTTTAATTTCCAAGTTGGTGTGATGCTATCTTCCTATATTAAATACAAGAAGAAAAAGCCCTGTGAAATTCATCTTTGCTCCCACTAGGTTGCTGCTGAGAATGGTGATTATTGCATCATACACTGACCTTTTTATGGAGCCTCTCAAGAGAAATTTCTTTTTGTTCTTAATATTAGGAATAACAGTGCTTCACTTAGGTAATTGGTTTGTTTTTGTTTTATGGACACTGTAAATGATGTAACTCATTAACGTTCCTTTGTTTTTTGACTGTCTGCTAGAAAGCTTTGAGCCCAATTTGTGGTCCACCCAGAGTAAAAGAGTAGGATAGTATACATGTTTTTATATAAGCTTCACTCTTGGTTCTTCTGTTTCTAATTTCTAATTTCTTGGTATATTGTATACATTATTTTAAGCCACCTTAAACCCTTTCTGGAACAAGATTGTGTATAAATAGATAAAATATACTTTAAAGTGCAGATTGAAAACTGGCTCTGCATTTCATTTTAGAGGAAAGAGAAGACAACTTTAATGATGCAGTAAGAACCAAAGTGATTAGAATAGAGGTGGGTTAATGGAGGTTAAATTCCAGAAGCCAAGAGGAGAAGCAGTCAAATTTAGCATTCCTTTAAAAATGTGTTTCATTTTTCTGGTGAATTGTTTTCTACTAAGTTCATATATATATGTCCCCCACATAGCAATTTAGTAACTGCTTGTATTTTCCTTGTATTTTGAAAATCTGAAGTTATAACTTTGTTCTAAAACTGTAGGCATGGGAAAATATCAATTCTTTCCTTATAGCAACTTTCCTTCCTGGAGCATGAATACCAAAAAAAGCACACTATTATTATTTCTTTTTATCCTACAAAGATCAGAAGCATAGAAAGAATATTTTACAAAGATTGGGGCACCTGTTTTGCTCAGTTAAGGAGAAAACCTTATTTTCCTGTTTTCACACAAAATCATTTGATAATAAAAAAGAATATGGTGGAAAAATTATTCCTAAGAAAGAAGTTTTGTACATTGTTTGGCAGTTGGCAGTGACAGACATAAGGAAGCAGTTAACAATTTTCAAATTTGGATTAAAACTCAGATGTCTGTACTTAAAATACATGCTTAAAATCAAAATTATTTTAAAATAGCACTCAAATATAAACACATAAATTAAGGAGAAAAAATCACCTAATACAATGAAATCAATTGAAAGACTATAATTTGAGGTTGATTATTTGGGAAGGATGCAAACATTTGTTTTCAGAAAATGACATTATATTTGCCAAACCACTACTTATTAGTGTTTTTTAATGTCAAAAATGGAACTGTAGGAGAAAGTTTTATTAAAGTCTCCCAAATAGGCTGAAATGGTCTTTGGTCATCAAATAATTTTTGAAAAACAGCAACTTGCTGAGCAGGCAATACTGACTCAAAGATATGTGTATAGAATATTAGTATGGATTAAAAAATGACTTAAGGTTCCTGGCAAAATCATCTGTAGCAAAACAAGGATTTGATCATATTAAAATTCTAGAGATTAATTTGGAAACAAGTCCCATAATGCTTTTCTCTATGAATGACCCCTGTGTATGTGTACTTGCACAGACAGCCAACAATAAACCATTCCTGTAGGCTATGACTAAATTCCTTGTACCAGTCTTCAAAGCTCTTCTTGGTCTACTGTGTCCAATCTACCTTTTAAATTAAATTTTCTATTCCCTACTGTTGAAAGTTTTGGGGGATACAACCTGATCATCTTTCCTTTCATCCAAGTTCAAATTAATTAGAACAGACACAAGAAACCATGTGGAAATAAATATAGCTTTATTGGTGGTAAAACCAAATTGGAGAATGAGTTGGGACTTCCTATTGCCACATCCTGAACTAAACTCAACCATCCAGGTCCAGAAAGAGAAGCTGAAACAGAGCAGAAACCAAGCTGGGCTGGTCAGAGTCAGACTTAGCCTCATCTGCTAACCCAATGGAGACTGGCACCTAGGGTAATGCTAGTGGCCCAAGGGAATTGGGGAAGGTATGGCAGGCTATATAGCCTTGTCATAGGAGTGATTGTGCTATTGCTAAAGTGCAACAATAGACATCAGGCTCTCAGAGTTTACATTAACTCCTGTACACCCTGTCAGGAACTATAGTAAAAGTTTTTTTCTCTTTTGTTCAGTGTGAGGCCTAGGAGATGAAGCCCTCCTGTGGAAGACTGCAGGAGCTCTCTTGCCATAGCCAAAGTGCTCAGTTTGCTGCCGTCGCAATTTTACATGGTTTCTCTCATCACGAAGGCCCTTCATACCCTTCTTCACTAAATCTAACTCAGTCTACTTTTCAGCCCAGTTTCAGTCTGTCTTGTGTGAAATCTTCCCTGACCAATGTAACTCAGTCATATGGAATAGATTTGTCTTCTTTTAGTTGTCTCATGGTATCCACTAGACTGTAAGCAAGTTGGAGTCTGGAAGGTAGATAGTACAATGAGTGGGTGAACAACGTGCTCTTGGCTAGACTGCTTGTTTTCAAATCCTGCCTCTATGCTAACTCATCTTAATTCAGTCTCTTTGCCTTTTTTTTGCTGTTGTTGTTCAAGTAGAGTTGTCTCTATTTTCCCCCCACCACTCCCCGTCGACCCCAGCCATCCCCACCTCTCATCTTCACCTCTTTTTAAAATAATATATCTTATTGATTATATTATTACAGCTGTCCCATCTCCCCCATTCATTCCCCTCCACCCTGCACACCCCCTCCACCCTATTCCCCCCCTTTAGTTCATGTCCATGTGTCACAAGTTCTTTAGATTCTGCATTTCCCATAGTATTCCTGCCCCCCCTGTCTATTTTCTACCTACCATCTATGCTACTTATTCTCTGTACCTTCTCCCCCCTTCTCCTCCTCCCACTCCCCTGTTGCTAACCCTCCATGTGATCTCCATTTCTGTGGCTCCATTCCTGATCTAGCTGTCCTCTTAGTTAGCTTTTGTTTTAGGTGTGGTTGTTAATAACTGTGAGTTTGCTGTCCTTTCACTGTTCATATTTTTACTCCTTTTTCTTAGATAAGTCCCTTTAACATTTCATATAATAAGGGCTTGGTGATGATGAACTCCTTCAACTTGACCTTATCTGAGAAGCACTTTATCTGCCCTTCCATTCTAAATGAAAGCTTCGCTGGATAGAGCAATCTTGGATGTAGGTCTTTGGATTTCATGACTTGGAATACTTCTTTCCAGCCCCTTCTTGCCTGTAAGGTCTCTTTTGAGAAATCAGCTGACAGTCTGATGAGAACTCCTTTGTAGGCAACTGGCCCCTTATTTCTTGCTGCTTCTAGAATTCTCTCCTTCATTTTAATCTTGGCTAATACAATTATAATGTGCCTTGGTGTGTTCCTCTTTGGGTCCACCTTCTTTGGGACTCTGAGCTTCCTGGACTTCCTGGAAGTCTATTTCCTTTGCCAGATTGGGGAAGTTCTCCTTTATTATTTGCTCAAGTAAGTTTTTCATCTTCACCTCTTTTGATCTCGCCTACCTCATCTGAAAAAAACTGGACATAATCATAACACTATCCAACTAATAAATTTTAGGAAGGATTAACTGGGATAAGCCATGTAAAATCCCCAAGTCATGGCCTAGCACATGGTAAATGCACAATTGTTAGCTATTTTTATCAATTGACTGTATCCAGCAGAGCTTAGTAGAGAGCTAAGATAGTAACATCTCAAAATAAGCTTGCTTCTCAGTTTGAGGAAAATGGATAACTTTAGATTATAGAATCTTTTTAATGATTATTCCTCCCTTTGAATAGGCTGTATGTGTAGAAATGAATTGTAGTGATTTCCTCATTTCTTGGATGTGACGATAGTGAATAGAAGAGGAAAAAAGAAAATGAAGGGGCATCACTCTTCAGCCAAATAAATATAGCTACCTTATTTAGGGCCTGGAATTAATTGTTTTATTTACTACACTGCTAAAAGCAGGCACGACAGCATTTTAACCTCTCAGGAAGGACAAGCCACACAAGGCATCATTTCAGAGCTAAAACTAAAACTGCTGGCTGCTGCTCTTTCCATAGTTTCCAATTTTTGGTAATCTTCCTCTCCCACTCTTTTCACCCACACATCTTCCTCCTTCCACTTTGTGGTAACCTTGGATATGTCAGTATGAAGTATCAGGGACTGAATAGGCACAGTCAAAACTCCAGGTATTACTGAGGCCTTGAACTTCTTTACTGTAGCACCTGTTTAAAGCTCTTAGTTTTTGATTACTATGTAGTTTACTGTCCTTCTCTGGAAAGATGTACAGTCTTAGAAGGGCTGGGTTAAAAATGTTACTCATTTAGAAGAGGGAAATGTTTTTACTAGATTCAGGTCGTGTTGTTTATCTCCATGAGCCATTTATCCACCTTTATTAATCATTTATTCTACATAATAATAATGAAACATGCACTAATCCATAAGGGAGTGGGAGAGGCACACATTAGGAAAGAGTTTTGAATTGTCATGTTTCACCTGAGAATAAGTTCCCCAAGAAGCGAACATTCTCCTCAGTATTTTAGAAATTCTGGTGGCTAAATTAGGGATCATAAGAGGAAGCAGAAAAAAGTTTTGATTTCACCAGAAGACCTCAAAGTTTCCACAGCTGTGCAAGGTGTCAGGGCAAAGTGGGGAACACGTGGGTAGAGGCAGCTATTCTGAGAATTAAAATGAAGTACATATTCCTGCTAAAAACTCATGCCCTGAATCTGATAACAAAAAAACATTAGACAGATCCAAATTGAAGGGTATTCTAAAAAATAACTGGCCTGCAATTCTCTAAAGTATAAAGGTCAAGAAAGGCAGAGAAAGACTGAGGAATTGTTCCAGGTTAAAAAGACTAAAAATCATGACAACTAAATTCATGATCCTAGATTGTACCTTCATAGGTATGGGAGGTGGCTATAAAAGACATTGAGACAATTTATAAAATTTTAATATGCATTATATTGGATAACGGTATTGTATCACTGTTAAATTTCCTGATTTAGGTAATTTTATGTTAGCTAGATAGAATACCCTTGCTGTTGAAAAACACAAACTGAAGTATTTAGGGTAATTTGCCAGGGAATGAGCTATTCCTGGAAAACAGGATTTTAGTGTTAAAATGAGAACAAATGAAGACAAATAAGGACAGTTGTTGCCAACTACTGTTCGAAAAGGTTGGAGAAGGTGTGAATTTTTCCCTGGGGGTCATGATACCATTGCCTTTATCTTATGGACTTTTTAACTCTCACTATCATTGTGGCTAACTGTAACTGTGGCTCAGTGTCATTCATTCCATCATTATCTTTTATGTTTTGGCTATGGATCTTGGAG
Organism: Sturnira hondurensis; assembly: GCF_014824575.4. Lineage (NCBI taxonomy): Eukaryota > Metazoa > Chordata > Mammalia > Chiroptera > Phyllostomidae > Sturnira > Sturnira hondurensis. Next base: position 315,657 of record NW_028084283.1, on the reverse strand, counting down.
AGCTGCATATTTTTCAATTTTACTTCTATCTTTTCTGAGTTTCAATCTGTCATCCCATGTCAACAAGAGGAATAAAGAGTTAGAGAAAGCATCCTTGGATGATGTTCATTTATATGACAACTGTGCAATATGTGGGTGGAGATGCAGGGGCACAAAGAGGCACATGTGGGAAAACACAATGATGACTGGGAGACACTGAGCATAACTTTGCTTATCATTGCACAATAAGCCAGCGGGTGCCTGATTTGCATTGTCATTTCTCAATTGATTAATTGATTGAAACATACACTAAAGCAAAGTCTTATTTTGGATGCATTAAAAAGTTCTTTAGCTAATCCTCACTCATAATTCATGTGCTGTTTACTTGGTTCTAAGAGCACCAAGTACTAATCATACTGGAAGATTAATACTTTTTGAGCAGTTTATTGCCACCATCCTAGCTGAGTTTATTGGATTATAAAAATTGGCAGAAGTAACAGATTATTGGTTAGCATTTCTATTCGTAAGTCATTAAGCCAGAAGTTGCAAGTGTTATACAGAATAATGACTGACTCCTTCTCTGCTTTTTAGGCAGCAATGCTTTTTTTAAATACCACAGATTTATTATCTCCAGGTTGTGTGAATCAGGAATCTGGGCACAGCTTAGCTGAGCCAGATCTCTCATGAGATGTAATCAAAATGTAGACTACGGCTGGGGTCTCACTAGAAAAATATTAACTTCCAAGCTCATTCTCATGGCTGCTGGCAGGGTTCAGTCTCTTGGAGGTGTTTGGACTGAAGGTCTCAGTTCCTCGTTGGCTCTTGACTGGAGGCCACTCTAAATTCCTTGCTGCATTTCCTCTCCAACATGGCAGCTTGTTTCATCAAGGCCAGTAAGAGAATCTGCTAGCGAAAGGAAGTCAGTCTTATATAACTAATCATGGAAGTGTTATCTCATGACTTTTGCCACATTCTATATGTTAGAGGCAAATCAATAGTTCCAGTTCACACTCAAGGGGAGAGAATTACATATGGGTTTGAGTATCAGGAGGCATGTGTCATGGGGGCCATCTTAGATGTTTGCCTTCTATTTAGCAGTTTTGGTAGAAGCATAGCAAAGTGGTTGACTGATATGGCTCTGAAGCTTCATTTGGATTCCTGGCATTGACACCTACTGGCCATATAGCCTCAAAAAGGTTACTTAACCTTTCAGTTTCCTCATCAGTTAATTCAAAATAATAATAGTACTTAACTATTATGGTAGTTTTGAGGACTAAATTTAAATGAAATTACTAATGTGCACATTTAGCATGTTGCCTGGAGTGTAGTATATACTCATAAATGTTACTTGTTAGCCAGGGCTCCTCAGGAGTAGCCTGAAAGATAGGTAGATGCGTTAGGGAGCATGGAAGGAGAGGAAGGCAAGCAAGGGTGGAATCTAGGCAAAAATCCTACAAGGAGTAACTTTTTAGCCTGATAGAGCCCAGGAACTCTCAGTGTGAGTTGCCCTCCAAATTGTATCATCTTGAGGTCAGGCAGCTGTGCTTTCATACTCCCATGCTCTATATTCAATAATTAACAACCACCCACCTCTGAGTAGAGTGAGGAGATGGGAACTTCCAGCACTGGCCCTCTAACCTTGTAGTCAAAGCAACTCTGGTAGCCTGAGGGGAGGTCCCTGAAGAAGAGCCAGCACAGATTTGGCTCTGGCAATTCAAAGAACACTGACATTGGCAGAGGGAGGGCACATAATAGTAAAATGTCAAAAGGGGATCTGGGTGGAGCACTGATATTATTCAGTATATGGTATTCTCCCCATATAGTCAGTTTCTCTTTCTTCAGTTACCCATGGTCAATCACAGTCTGAAAATATTAAATTGAAAATTCCAGAAACAAACAATTTATAAGTTTTAAATTGTACATCATTCTGAGTAGCACAGCATAATGGAAGTTTCTGTCTTCCCACTCCATCCCACCCAGATTGTGAATTATCTCTTTGTCCAGAGTATCCATGATATACACACTACCCATCTATTAATCACTTACTAGCCATCTTGGCTAGTCTTGGTTATTAGGTTGGCTATTGCGATGTCACAGTGCTTATGTTCAAGTAACCCTTATTTTACTTAATAATGGCTCCAAAGTGCAAAAGTAGTGATGTTGGCAATTTGAACATGCCAAAGAGAAGCCATAAAGTGCTGCTTCATTTAAGTGAAAAGGTGAAAATTCTCCACTTAATAAGGAAAGAAAAACAATCATATGATGACATTGCTAAGGTCTATGGTAAAAATGAATATTTTATTAATTAAATTGCCTAATACAGTTAACTGTCATAGATATGTATGTACAGGCAAAAAACATAGTATACATAGGGTTTGATAATATCTGCTGTTTCAGGAATCCACTGGGGGTCTTGGGATGTGTGTCACACAAATAAGGGGGGATTACCATATTCCTGTCAAAAAATGGAGGTTCCAGTTTTAGTAGGGGAATAAAACAAGTTCACAGAATACTGTAATTAATTGAAAATTATAATAATTGCCATAATTGAAGTTTTAGATTGGGTCTTGGCAACGGTTACAACCAGTTCTTTATATGAAAATACAGAAGAGAAGGCATCCAAAATGCTATTGAATATTGAATTTTATTTTATTTTTGAGTTCCAGTTTCCTTTCCATCACTATTGGTTTCCTGTGCATTTCCCTTCATTTCAATTAGTTTAGCCTTCATTTGTTCCTTTAATTTGTGACTAAAATCAACCAGTTCTGTGAGCATCCTGATCACCAGTATTTTGAACTGTGCCTCTGAGAGGTTGGCTATTTCTTGGTTGCTTAAAAATATCGGCTCTGGGGTTTGAGTTCCTTTTCTTTTTAAAAAATATATTTTATTGATTATGCCATTACAGTTGTCCCATTCCCCCCTTCACTCCCCTCCACCCTACACACCCCTCCACCATTCCCCCTTTCGTTCATGTCCACGTGTCACAGTTCTTTAGATTCTGTATTTCCATAGTATTCCTGCCCTTTCCCTGTTTATTTTCTACCTACCGTCTATGCTACTCAATCTTTGTACCTTCTCCACCCCTCTCCTCCTCCCACTCCCCTGTTGCTAACCCTGCACGTGATCTCCATTTCTATGTTTCTACTCCCGATCTAGCTGTTCTCTTAGTTTGCTTTTGTTTTAGGTGTGGTTGTTAATAACTGTGAGTTTGCTGTCCTTTCACTGTTCATATTTTTACTCCTTTTTCTTAGATAAGTCCCTTTAACATTTCATATAATAAGGGCTTGGTGATGATGAACTCCTTCAACTTGACCTTATCTGAGAAGCACTTTATCTGCCCTTCCATTCTAAATAAAAGCTTCGCTGGATAGAGCTGGATGTAGGTCTTTGGATTTCATGACTTGGAATACTTCTTTCCAGCCCCTTCTTGCCTGTAAGGTCTCTTGAGAAATCCGCTGACAGTCTGATGGGAACCCCTTTGTAGGTGACTGTCCCCTTATCTTTTTCTGCTTCTAGAATTCTCTCCTTCATTTTAATCTTGGCTAATACAATTATAATGTGCCTTGGTGTGTTCCTCTTTGGGTCCAACTTCTTTGGGACTCTCTGAGCTTCCTGGATTTCCTGGAAGTCTATTTCCTTTGCCAGATTGGGGAAGTTCTCCTTTATTATTTGTTCAAATAAGTTTTCCACTTGTTGCTCTTTCTCTTCCCCTTCTGGTACCCCTATAATTCAGATGTTGGAACATTTAAAGATGTCCTAAACCTCTCCTCATTTTTTTGAATTCTTGTTTCTTCCTTCTTTTCTGTTTGGTTGTTTCTTCTTCCTTCTGGTCCACTCCCTTGATTTGAGTCCCAGTTTCCTTTCCATCACTATTGGTTTCCTGTGCATTTCCCTTCATTTCACTTAGTTTAGCCTTCATTTATTCCTCTAATTTGTGACTAAAATCAACCAATTCTGTGAGCATCCTGATCACCAGTGTTTTGAACTATGCATCTGAAAGGTTGGGTATTTCTTGGTCGCTTAGAATTATAGGCTCTGGGGCTTTGAGCTGTTTTTGAGCCATAATTTTTTGGTATGTTCACACCTGTTATGTATGAGGGGCAGAGCCTTAGGTGTTCACTAGGGCAGGGCGACCCAGTCACTGGGTTGTGACACTGTACGTGGGAGCGGGGTCTGAGAGGGGAAAAATGGTGCTTTGCTCTCCTCTCTCTCAGATTTCTGTCCCCTCTGTGGCTTCCCGCAAGCAGATTGGGCTCCTCTGGTGCTGGCTCTCGGGTGTGTGGGCTTGTGCACGCTCCAGGACCCTGTGGGTCTCTCCAATGAATTCTCTGTGAGCCTGGGAGCCTCTCCCGGCACCTCAACCCCAAAAGTCTTCAGTTGGTGCTTTCAGGCTCTAATTCCCATCGATGGGGCCCTAGCCTGAGCGGTCTGTCTCACTCTTTGCTCCTTCACTTGGTGAAGTGCATGAATGTGCATGCACATTCATATCTGTGCATGAATGTGTGACTGCCGTCAGCCAGCCGCCCTGCACCCTTACTGGGTCCGTCCATTGCCACCCTGCACCTGTGATCCACCAACTGTCGCTGCCTACGCTCCTGGGTCGGTTCGATCCCACTTGGCCGCTGACTCCGCCCCTCTTACCGGTCTGGCTGAATGCTTCCTTGTTGTCAGACTTCCTTACAGTTCAATTTTCTGTGTTCTGGCTGTGTTTTTGTTACTAAACCTTCCTTGTCTTTAAACATAGTTGTGTGAGGAGGCACAGTGTTTCCACCTATGCCTCCATCTTGGCCAGGAGTCTTTATTTATTTATTTATTTATTTATTTAGATTTTTAAAATTTTTTTTAATTTATTTAATTATTTTTCTTTTTCTTTTTTTATTATTTATTTATTTTTTAATATAATTTTTATTTAATTCTTGTTCAAGTACAGGTTTCTGTCTTATATTCCCAACCCTGCCCCCCCCGCCCCATGCTCCCCGCCTCCCTCCCCTTTCCACCCCCCACCCTTAGTTATTGTCCATGTGTCCTTTATACTTGTTCATGTGAGTCCATTCCCTTTTCCCCTATGATTCTCTCCCCTCTCCCCTCTGGACCCTGTCAGCTTGTTCCATATTTGAGTGTCATTGGTCGTATTTTGCTTGCTTGTTTGGTTTGTTTAGATTCCTGTTAATGGTGATATCATATGATATTTGTCTTTCACCGCCTGGCTTATTTCGCTCAGCATAATGCTTTCCAGTTCCATCCATGTTGTTGCAAAGGGTAGTAGTTCCTTCTTCCTTTCTGCGGCATAGAATTCCATTGTGTAAATATACCATAGTTTTTGATCCAGTCATTTACCGATGGGCATCTAGGTTGCTTCCAACTCTTGGCTATCGTGAATTGTGCTGCTATGAACATGGGGGTGCATAGGTTCTTTTGGATTGGTGTTTCAGGATTCTTAGGATATACTCCTAAGAGTGGAATTGCTGGGTCAAAAGGCACGTTCATTTTTAGTTTTCTTAGAAAATTCCATACTGTTTTCCATAATGGTTGTACCAGTCTGCAATCCCACCAACAGTGAACTAGGGTCCCCTTTTCCCCACAACCTCTCCAACATTTGTTACTTATTGCTTTGTTTATGATAGCCGTTCTCACCAGTGTAAAGTGGTATCTTATTGTGGTTTTAACTTGCATCTCTCTGATAGCAATCGATATTGAGCATCTCTTCATGTGTCTCTGGATCCTCTGTATGTCCTCCTTGCAGAAGTGTCTGTTCAAGTCCTTTCCCCATTTTTAATTGGGTTAGTTGTCTTCTTAGGGTGAAGTCGTGTGAGTTCCTTGTATATTTTGGAGATTAAACCTTTGTCTGAGGTATCATTGGCCAATATGTTTTCCCATACTGTTGGTTGTCTTTTTATTTCAATGCTGTTTTCTTTAGTCATGCAGAAGCTTTTATGAGATCCCATTTGTTTATTCTTTCCTTTATATTCCTTGCTCTAGGAGACATATCAGTGAAAATGTTGCTGCATGAAATATCTGATATTTTCCTGCCAGTGTTCTCCTCTAGGACTTTAATGGTGTCACAGCTTATATTTAAGTCTTTTATCTACCTTGAATTTATTTTGGTGTATGGTGTAAGTTGGTGCTCAAGTTTCATTTTTTTGCATGTGGCTGTCCAGTTGTCCCAACACCATTTGTTGAAGAGGCTATCTTTACCCCATTTTATGTTACTGCCCCCTTTGTCAAATATTAATTGACTATAGAGAATTCGGTTTATTTCTGGGTTCTCTGTTCTGTTCTATTGGATTATGTGCCTGTTTTTATGCCAGTACCAGGCTGTTTTGATTACAGTGGCCTTGTAATACAGTTTGGTATCAGGTATTGTCATCCCTCCTACTTTGTTCTTTTTTCTTAACATTGCAGCTCTTATTCGGGGTCATTTATGATTCTATATAAATTTTTGAAGTGTTTGTTCTATGTCTGTGAAATATGCCATTGGTACTTTAATAGGTATTGCATTGAGCAAAAAAACTGCTCGAACTAATAAATGAATTTGGCAAAACAGCAGGATACAAAGTCAATATCCAGAAATCAAAGGCATTTTTGTATACTAACAATTTCAGCAGAAGCTGAAATCAAGAAAAAAATCCCATTTGATATAGCAAAAACAAAAATAAAATATCTGGGAATAAATCTAACCAACGAGGTAAAAGACCTGTATGCAGAAAACTACACAACACTGAAGAAAGAAATCAAGGAAGACACAAACAAATGGAAATATATACTGTGCTCATGGATTGGAAGAATTAACATGATCAAAATGTCCACACTACTCAAAACAATTTATAGAAGTCTTTGAATATTGGATTTTAGAAAGCAAAGATGAAGTGGTATGAACAAAGGCAAGGAAGTAGGGAATTTGGAGACAAGTTTAAGGAGAATTAATTCAGTTTTCCAGAAGAAAAGTGCAGGAGTAAAGGAGGAAAAGCCAAGTATAGATGGGTTGGGGATAGATTACAAACAAGCTTCAATGTAGGAGTCACAAATTTACACTTCATTGAGAAGGAACTGGGGAACTACTAAGGGTTGTTGGACAAGTAAGGAATAGAAAAGGAAGGGTACAGATTATAAAAACTTATTACAAAAGACAATATGAGTGATTGTGAGGATTGGAAGTAGAGTAGTGAGTAGTGAGAATGAGATACAGGAGACAGGTGCAGATGTTGCAAAGGCAGTTTATAGATTTGGTAACTGGTCAGATGTAGGGAGAAGCAAAGAACAAGCTTCCAGCCATTGGGAAAGGAGATAATTTATGAGAAAACATAATGAATTTACCATTGGAACTGTTGAGTTTAACGTACTGTTGGATTATCCACAGAGTTTTCTCCATCAAGAAGTTGTGAAAATAAGAGTAGAGGAAATCATTGAATTAAAAGGTATAGGTTTGGTAGATAAAACCATGGACATTGGGAAACTCATTAAGGTTAAAGAGAGACAAAAAATTACCAATAACAGAATCTTGTAAAATCTTTAGGAAAGAGAAGAGGAAGAAAATTGGTGCAAAAGACAGAGAAGGAGCATTCAGAGGTAAAATGAAGAGACTTTGGGTCATTAAAGTCAAGAGAAGAGAGAAGCCCAAGGAGAACATGAATAAATGGAGAGAGATGTAGAAGAATAGAAGAAGACAGCAATGGGATTGACAATTAGCGGTCATCAGTGACATTGGTGAATGGTTTTTGTGGGGCAGCAAAAATGGAATCTACCCTTCAAGGGAAGGAGCTATGAGCAAGTTATTATAATTTCCTTCAAGAGATTTGATTGCAGTGAGTTTGGCACCTTGTGGGAGTTAGGATATAATTATTTTAAATACAAGATAGATCCAAAAATGTAAGCAAGGGGAAGGGACAGTAAAACAGAAGTAATTAAAATATAAATTGATGGAGCCAGACCTCAAATGTCACTGAGAGAGACTGAGGTCAAGAGACTGTATGTATTCTTCCAGGCACCTCTCAGATAAATAAACTCATTGCAGCTTCCTGTGTTTGACATAATTATCATATCCTCCTCCCCCAGTACCTTTAAGCTTAGAATCTTTCAAATTGTTACTGAAATAGTGTCTTTAGCAAAGTGCCTAATTGCAGATGATGCTTTCCATTTGAGAGAGTAATTTGCAAAAGATGACTATATCAGAGTGATAAATAGAGGATGGCTGCCTAGGAATGAAAGCTCACAAATCCACCCACCATATTCATTATGGAGCAGTTACTCCACAAGAGAATGCAATTTCCACATTAAATGTTTGGTTTCTGTGTTAACTAAGGATTACACCAGCACACAGATAAAATACCTTTCAAATGAACTCCATGTGCCCAGTCACTCTTGATACCACTAAAAGTAATGATTTGGGGACAAGTTTGCTAGTCGAAGGCTCTAAATAGAGCCAGAAATGAAAGAAAACTGATCACTCTACTACTTTTATCTTCAATATATGTGTTGTTGTTATTGTTTGGATTGTTCTGCTCTACCAGAAGAAGGAATTTGGGGGTTCTAAAGTGGGCCTGGGGATGAAGGAAGTAAAGCTATCTTTATGAAATTATTAATATTTTCCTAGAATAGCGTCCTGGATTACAAACAAAATTAGACACAGCAAGAATCTACCTTGTACAGACTGAAAATGGAAGCTATATTCCCCTTTTAAGGACTTGGTGGTGGTAACCTCTGAAAGCTGTGTAGAGCCATGGTGCAGTGGTTAGCCTCTTTCATGCTGCTAGATTTACATATGTCATTGTTAACAAACTGGAAAGTAATTTAGCCATATGGTATGTGCATGAGGTAACTTCTTTTCACCAGTCTGTAATCCACAAGAAAAGTAAAACCTAAGGCCCAAACAATGGAATTTTAAAAATCACAGATATATAAATACAGAAAACATTGCTGAAATAAAAGGAGCCTTGCATATACAGGTGGGAATAACATAACATAATGTATCCCAGGAAAATTTGATGTGGGATGCCCCATCCCAAAGAGCTCTCCCAGCCGCCACAGATGAGAAATAAGTCATCGGGATAAAATCTGTTGTTCTGGCAGGAAAGAGGGTGGTGATTCCTTCTGGAGAATGCTCTGAGCCCTTTTATTTGGATCAGTATGTACAGGAATACACAGTATGCATGCAGAGCTCATCAATCAATGTTTAAAGGCCATAGTTACATAAACAGATATTATTATAGATAACAATTGAGGAAACACAGAGATCTGCATCAGGTCAGGGTCTGTTAGATATGCTGATGCCAGAGGGTCGTTAAGGTGTGGTTCATGAGCTTAAGAGTTCACTCCCTTAAGCTTTGAACTTAAATATCTGGTTTATATAAACAGGTCTATACAAAGCAAAGCAAGCCTCAAGGAGTATATGCATTTTTTCAGCCTGATTTCCCACGGTGCTAATGTTGGGTTGTGCCTGCATCCAGCATTCCCAGCATTCTGGTCGAGACTTACGGACCTCTTTCAAAGCCTTGCTCACTCAGGGCTACAGTATCCAATACCACACAAAGTCATCCCCAACAATTTGATACTGAGTAAGCATGCCAGTTGTTAATCCCATTTCCAAGCATACCCTTCTATATTCTACTTGATGATGCTGGGAGTCCGCAAATAATAGCACATTTAAAAATTTTTCCATCTGGTTCCATCTTGGGCTCCCCTCCTCCAAGTTTCTAGAGACTGATAATCTCCTCCCTTAGTTTTTTCAGTCTTAAAGGTGATAGCTGTTTTCTGCAGGTATTATCTTTAAGTACCCCCAGTGTTCTCCTTTTGTTCTTTCAGCTCTATCACACTTGTGTGACGTTCCCTATATTAAATTCCCTCTGTTGAAAAACCTAATTTGATGTCTGTTTTAAAGACTGGTCCCAGAAGGATAGAATGAAAACAACAAAATATATTCTAGTACATTTTCTAGACTTCAGAAATAAAGTAGGTGACTTGCAGGCATTGAAACATAGAATAAAGTCATCTTCAAAGGGGAAAATCAGGTTGACTTTTGACTTCTGCACAGTAATATTCAACCCCAGAAATAGTAAGTACAGCAATTCCTATGAGCTTTAAGGGAGAAAGAGTCTTAAGAATATTATATCCATCTAAAAATCATTGAAATATTTACACAATGGAGTACAACTCAGAAGAAAGAAAGAAAGAAAGAAAGAAAGAAAGAAAGAAAGAAAGAAAGAAAGAAAGAAAGAAAAAGGAGAGCCCCTACCCTTTGTGACAGCATGGATGGAACTGGAGAGCATTATGCTGAGTGAAATAAGCCAGGTGGTGAAAGACAAATAGGTATGATCTCACCTGGAAGGGGAACCTAATTAACAAAGCAAACAAGCAAGCAAAATATAACCAGAGATATTGAAATTAAGAACAAACTGACAGTAACCAGAAGGAAGGAGGGAGGGGATAGTGCAGGGAAAAGAACGAAGAGTTTTTGGGAACAACTATAAAGGACACATGGACAAAAACAATGGGGGTGGCATCAGGGGAAGGAGGTGGAAATGGCTGAGGTGGTTGGGAGTGATGGGGGAGAAATGGAGACAACTGTACTTGAACAACACTAAAAAAGTTTTAAAAAATTGTTCAAATATACAGCCAACAGATAGTTTTAAGATATAAAAGAATTTATGAAATATATTTCTTTAAAATCTTCTTGATGAAATTAAAATAAGAAAATTTTCTCAAGCAAAAGATGAATGGAAATTCTATGACAAATGAACTGGTAATGAACAATAACTTCACTTAAATATATGAAGTATGTCCGGAAGGTATCCAGCCATGTACTATGAAAAACAGAAACATTTTCCCTGGCTGGTGTGGCTCAGTGGATTCAGTGCTGGCCTGTGAACTAGAGGGTCACCAGTCGGACTCCCAGTCAGGACACATGCCTTGGTTGCAAGCCAGGTCCCCCCTGGGGGGAGCATGAGAGGAAACCACACATTGATATTTCTCTCCCTGTCTTTCTTCTTCCCTTCCCCCTCTCTAAAAATAAATAAACAAATTTTTTTTTAAAAAAGAGAGAGATTTATTGAAGAATATACAGGAAACACTGTTCATAGGAAAATGATGAATCAGTCCCTTTCAAAGGGAAGTCCCACCTTGGGACTTCACACAGCTATCCCAATCACCAGCAGTTGCCCTGCTATATTTTCCTGAATCTCATCAACAGCCTGAAATCTCTTCCTTTTCTTTTTTTAAAGTTATTTTATTTTTTGCTTTTTAATTCTTTTTATTGATGTTCAAATACAGTTGTCTCCAAATCTCTTCCCTTTCAAAGGTGATTTTATTTATTTTTTTATTTTTTTAAGATTTTATTTATTTATTTATTTATTTATTTATTTATTTTTAAACATTTTCCTTCATTACAATTTTATTTTGGTGCCACAAAGGAACAGTTAGTCTTATTTGCTATTTAAAATCTACTAATTTGATATTTCTTCTTCCATGTATATTCATTTAAAAGTCAAATATACTCAGCATTTATTTAAGTCATAGCTCTTCTTATTCCTGGAAATTCTTTGCAAGATTGCATTCTTTTTAATAAAGCTCATCTCCACTAGCATAAAATTCACAATTTCAATTCTTTTTAAGTTTTGAATGATGAATTGTCCTATTATCTCATCTCTTTCTTGCTGCATTTGACTAAACAAATGCAAATGCACTACAGTAGGAACACCTCCTTGTGAACATAATGTTAATTCATCTTTTAAAGAACTCTGCAACACAGTCATTATAATCTCCACATGAATGAAAGTAGTGAATACTTCATATCTAAGTTCACCATTCTAATAAGGGCATCATATACATTCAAATTTTTGTAAAGGAAAACACAGAATATCATTTGCTTTCTTTTGCCAAAACCTATCATTTTTGTTATTTCAAAATACTTAAGCAAGAAACAGAAGGCTTCTTTTAAATTTCAGATCCTATCTTCTAAATAAAAATGGTTGCTTCTTAGGAATAGTAACATTTGCTTCTTAAATTATTTTGGATTTCTTCATCTAAAAATTAAAAGATCCACAAAATTCCTCATATCTACCTCCAAATACAGATATTTTAAATTTAACTAAAAAAGAGATAATTTAAATTATCTCTCTTTTTTCTCTCAGATGATTTTGTTACTGTTACTTCTGGCATCAATGGCATTTCAAATAAATGCTCCACTTTAGTACCTGGGCTGAAGAGCTAGTTTTCAATCATTGATGTAGCAAGTGAAATACTTCTACAAAAATAATGGGGAAAAATAAGCAACTTGTAATGAAAGTGAGGTGGAAAAAATGTAAAGAGACAAGCACTCTGTGAGTTCATCTTACCTTTTATCAATGGCTAAAGTACATGTGGTCAGAAAGTATGCAGGTTAGGATGTTTAAAGTTTCACTTACCTGATTGTGTAAGGTATGCATCATCTTTTTTGATTGATAAGGAAATTTCATCAGATATCTCATTCTTTTTATCTACTAATTCACTTATTTTTTTTAAAGATTTTATTTATTTATTTATCTTAGAGAGGAAGGAGAGAGGAAGAGAAATATCAATGTATGGTTGCCTTTCATCCGTCCCCTGCTGGGAGTTGGCCTGCAGGGAACCGACCTGCAACCCAGGCATGTGCCCTGACTGGGAATTGAACCATGATCCTCTGGTTCGCAGGCCCGTGCTCAATCCATTGAGCTACACCAGCCAGGGCCTACTAATTCACTTATCATGTAAAAACATTTTTTCAGTGAAACCATTTGCTTCAAGACTATTTTCTCACTGCTCTTATTCCATACAATTCCTAACAGGATATAGCAATTGTAATCAATTAATAAGTCAATTTATTTAAGAGTAGTTTTGTGCACAGCATTTTATTTTCATTGTTTTCCCCCTCATATTCATTTAAATTATTATTAGTGTTTAATGTTTTAATTAAAGGCAATGCCAGGACTAACAAAGTAAATTTGAGCAGCCTCATTTCTCATTAAAATGCAAAATACAGATGGTTTAAAATGCTCTACTGTAATCTGTCCTTCACTTAAAATCTGTAAGGATAGCACTGGATAGTGTGGCTCAGTGGATTAAGTGCCAGCCTGTGAACCAAAGGTTCAATTCCCAGTCTAGGGCACAAGTCTGGGTTGCAGGCCAGGTCCCCAGAGGGGGTGCACAAGAGGCAATCACACATTGGTATTTCTCTCTCTCTTCCCCCTCCCTTCCTCTCTCTAAAAATAAATAAATAAAATCTTTAATAAATAAAATATATAAAGATAAAAATAAATTTCCCCACCGGGGAGCATTACTATAAGTAAAATAAGCCAAGCAGTGAAAGACAAATGCCATGTGATCTCACCTATAAGTGGAACCTAATCAACAAAACAAACAAGCAAGGAAAATAGAACCAGAGACATTGAAATAAAGAACAAACTGACAGTAACCAGAGGGGGAAGAAAGGGATAATGGGGGAAAATAGGGGAAGGGCCAACAAGGAACATGTGTATAAAGGACCCATGGACAAAAACAAAGAGGGGAGGACTGAAGGTGGGAGGTCAGGGTGGGTAGGGCAGGGGGAGCGTAATGGAGAAAAATGGAAAGAACTGTAATTGAACAACAATAAAAAATAGATTTCCTCAAACTGAGAATTTTCAAATATATAACGATAAAAGCATATTAAAAATCAATGTAATTAGGACTTCCGCAAGATGGAGGCGTAGGTGGAAACACTGTGCCTCCTTGCACAACTGAGTTTAAAGTCAACAAAGTTTCAGTAACAAAAACACAGCCAAAGCCCTGGCTGGCATAGCTCAGTGGATTGAGCGCGGGCCTGCGAACCACATGATCATGGTTCAATCCCCAGTCAGGGCACATGCCTGGGTTGCAGGCCAGTTCCCAGTAGGGGACACATGAGAGACAACCATACATTGATGTTTCTCTCCTTCTCTCTCCTTCCCTTCCCCTCTAAAGATAAATAAATAAAAAAATCTTAAAAAATACACAAAACATTAAAATATGCTTTAAAAAAAAAACACACAGCCAAAACACAGAAAATTGAACTATACGGAAGTCCGACAACAATGAACCTTTCAGCCAGACCTGTAAGAGGGGCGGAGTCAGCAGTGGAGCGGGTCAGGCAGGAAAGATCTTACTCAGGCCACCCAGGCGCGCAGGCAGCCGTGGATGGGTCCCAGGTGTGGGGTAGCAACAAGTGGACCCAGAGAGGGCGTAAGGCCGCAGGCTGACTGCGGTCACACTTTCCAGCGCAGATAAACCAGAGAAGGAGAAAGCAGTGAGACAGATACCTCAGGCTCCAGTGGTGGGAAGCAGCAGAGGGGACCGCCATGGCCCCTCTTGGACCCCGCCCCCACATATAGCATCACAACCCAGCGACTGAGTTGCCCCGCCCTGATGAACACCTAGGGCTCTGCTCCTAATACATAACAGGCACAAACAGTCCAAAATATGGCTCAAGAAGAACTCAAAACCTCAAGCAGAACTCAAAGCCCCAGAGCTGATAACTCTAAGTGACCAAGAAATACCCAACCTATCAGGGGAGTCGGGAAGATGGCGACAGAGTAGCATGGAGGGAACCCAGCTCCTGTGCATCTGGTAGAAAATCCAGGCCGATCTACTGAAGAACAGCATAATCAACCAACAATTCCCCAACATTTATGAAAATAAGAGACCAGAGAGTGTGACAGAGGAACCAGACAGCTGCAGGTCGGCGAGGACTCCAGAAGGCGAGTGAGGACAAAAGCGGCCTCCTAGGCTTCGGGCTGCACACACGGTGCGCCCAAGGCGGGTGATCTCCGGTGGTCCGTGAGTACGGATGAGAAGCGGCGGGCATTCTGGGCCAGCACCATCAGTGGGAAGCAGAGGCCCCGTCTGAATCCAGGGCGGAGGCACCTGTGGCAGAGGGAACTCCAGAGGCCCAGCACCTGGTGGGCCGACAACAGACTCCGTGGGAGCTGTGGGCTTGCTATGGGGTCCGTGGGAGAGAACTGACTCCCCACCTCCCCGTCTAGGCAGGCAGGTTAATACCGGGCAGAGACCTGTGGGTTTAAGTTAACATAAAGAGTGGCAACTGAGGACTCTGTGGTCGCCAGCTCGCCAGCCCACCAGCCCGCCAGCCCGGGGGATTTAAGAAGGATACTGTCCTTGCCGATCTTTTGGGGACTGGGCTGGGCTGAGAGGCAGGCTTTGTGGGAAAGTCTCTATTGGAAAGTGAACTGAGGTGCTCTGCGACAGCAGCTTGCCTCACAGCCCAACCACCCAGCAGCCATCCAGGGGAGGGGTGGAAAAACCTGGGTCACGCCACGGGACTGAGAAGGACAGTGCCAGATACCGTGGGACACAGGCAGCCTCCCAGGGGTGTGGGTGCCCACATCCCAATCCGGTAGCCTGGTTCGCACCCGCCTGCATACCTGCCCTCAGAGAGGCCCATCGGGCCGCAGCCAGAAAAACCGGTTTGGACGGTTTGAAACCGACAAAGGAAGGGTGTTTTTTTTTTAAATGTCTCTGTGTGTGTGTGTGTGTGTGTGTGTGTGTGTGGTTTTTTCCCCTTCCCTTTTTTTCTCTCTCAACTTCTTTTGTCAGTAATCTTATATCTTTTAAACTGTATTGTTCCTCTATCTTTGAATACTCTGTTCCTCATTTCTTTTTCTTTTTGTCCGGTTTTAGTCCTTCTGTTCTTCCCAAATTTTCCGCTTATTCCTCTTTTTTCCTGACTTTTGTGTGTGTGTGTATGTGTGTGTGTGTGTGTTGGATTGTTTCTTTATGTGCTGCTTAGTTTTCTTTTAGGTGTATTATTATTATTTTTGCATTATTCTTACTTCTTTTTTTTCTTTTAAGAATATCTTTGAGCCCTGGCTGGTGTAGGCAGTGGATTGAGCGTGGGCCTGCGAACCACACGATCGCGGTTCGATTCCCAGTCAGGGCACATTCTTGGGTTGCAGGCCAGTTCCCGGCAGGGGACACACAAGAGGCAACCATACATTGATATTTCTCTCCCTCTCTCCTTCCATTCCCCTCTAAAGATAAAAAAATAAAATCTTAAAAAAAGAATATCTTTGTATCCCTCCTCTTTCTGTACACGTTTCTTAGTCCTGGCTGGTTATATTGTACTACCTGACAGGTTCCCACTGCACTTTCCTCCACAGTGTATTGCTAATTTTCTATACTCCACTTGCTTTCCTTTGCCATACTACCCAAGCTCTATAACCCCCATTTAGACAGATCACATAGAGTCTATCACATGAGTGTTGCTCTAATATTATTGTAAATAAGAGCTGTTCTATACAACGGTAATACTTCATAACACATCTCTTGGACCTTAGACCACCTTAGAGGTTCCTGAATTCCATTACTCCATTTACTCACATGCTACACCCAGTTACTAACCTGTACTCTCACCTTACCTCAAAATCTGACCACCCGCAACCACACTACTTTTTAGATACAACTCACAAGACCCCCCTTCCCAACAAGAGACTTAACTTATGTCCTCCCTTTCCTAAAAGTGGCAAGCTGGGTTGAAGAGCAGTTAACTCTATACATAGCCTAAAGATTCTCTATTTCTTCTCTGCCAACTGTGTCTGTAAATAACATAAAATAATTTTCTGCTATCATAAAACATTTTGCCACCCCCTCCAACTGATCACACACGCACAAGAAAAAAAGGAGTAGGTGGAAACAAAGAACACCAAGATACCTGCAGGAGTCTGTACCGCTGAATTTCACAGGTATCCACTACAGAAGTTCACACCATAAACCCAGGGAACCAGAACAGATCAATTTAAGAAGCTGAGGGCAACAAGAAGAGTATCACAAACAATGGGAAGACAAAGAAACAATGCCCAAATGAAAGAAAAGAAGGAAGCCTCAGAAAGAATGTTAGATGAAATAGAGGCAAGTCAACTATCAGATGTAGAATTCAAAGCACTGGTTATCAGGAAATTCAAAGAGCTTACAATGAGCTATCAGAAACTACAGGGGAGCTACAATGAACCCTCTGCAAACTATACCAACATGAAAAAGGAAATAGAAACCATCGGTAAAGGCCAAAAGGAAATGAAGAATACAATTTCTGAACTGAAGAACACAGTAGAAGGTATGAAGAATAGAATCGATATGGCGGAAGATCACATAAGTGAGATAGAAGACAGGATAGAAAGAATCTCCCAGACGGACCAAGTAAAGAAAAAGAGAATCAGAAAAAGTGAGAAGAATTTAAGAGAAATGCAAGATAACATGAAACATATAATGTGCGAATAAAAGGAATACCAGAGGAGAGGAAGAAGAACAAGGGATAGAAAACCTACTTGAAAAAGTAATAACGGAAAATTTTCCTAAGTTGAGGAGAGATAAAGTCACACAGATCCAGGAATCGCAGAGAGTCCCATTCAAGAGGAACCCAAAGAGGCCCACTTCAAGACACGTCATCATTAAATGGCAAACCTCTAAGACAAAGAGAAAATCCTAAAGGCAGCAAGGGAGAAAAAGGAAGGAATATAAAAGGGGGTCCCAATAAGAATGGCTACTGACTTCTCAATGGAAACATTCCAAGCAAGAAGAGAATGGCAAGAAATATTCCAAGTAATGAGAACCAGAGGCCTACAACCAAGGCTACTCTACCCAGCAAGGCTCTCAATCAAGATAGAAGGTCAAATAAAGAGCTTCCGAGACAAAAGAAGTCTAAAAGAATACGCTTCCACCAAACTAGCTCTACAAGAATTACTAAAAGGGCTGCTTTAAGGAAAGGAAGGAAAAGAGAGAGACGGAGAGGAACACAGGTACATAAATGGCAATGAATAAGTACCTTTCAATAATAACCTTAAATGTAAATGGATTAAATGCACCAATTAAAAGACAGAATAGCTGAATGGATGAGAAAACATGACCCACACATATGCTGCCTACAAGAGACTCACCTGAGGACAAAAGACCACCACAGACTGAAAGTGAAAGGATGGAAACAAATTTTCCAAGCAAATGGACATGAAAAAAAAGCCGGGGTAGCAATCCTCATATCAGACAAAATAGACTTCAAAAAAAAGGCTATAAAGAGAGACCCAGAAGGTCACTTCATAATACTCAAGGGAAGAATCCACCAAGAAGACATTAACATCATAAATATATATGCACCCAACACAGGAGCACCCAAATATATAAAGAAAATCCTAGAGGACCTCAAGAAAGATATTGACAGCAACACAATTATAGTAGGGGATTTTAACACCCCACTGTCAAAAATGGACAGATCTTCCAAACAAAATATCAACAAAGATATAGCAGCATTAAACGACACTCTAGATGAAATGGACCTAATTGATATATGTAGAACCCTTCATCTCAAAGAACCTAAATAAACATTCTTTTCAAATGCACATGGGATATTTTCCAAGATAGACCACATGATAGGACACAAAACAAGCCTCAACAAATTCAAGAAAACTGAAATCATACCAAGCATTTTCTCTGATCACAAGGGACTGAAATTTGAAACTAACCCCACAGGAAAAAACCCAAAACACCCAAAAGCATGGACACTGAATGGTATGCTATTAAACAATGAATGGGTCAAGATAGAAATTAGGGAAGAAATCAAAAAGTTTCGGGAAACAAATGAAAATGAACTCACAACAACCCAAAACTTATGGGATACAGTGAAGGCAGTCCTGAGAGGGAAGTTCATAGCAATACAGGCTTACCTAAAGAAAATAGAAACATTTCAAACAAACAACCTAACCCGACACCTGCAAGAACTCAAAGAACAACAACAAAGACAGCCCAGAGCAAGTAGAAGGAAGGAAATAACCAAGATCAAAGCAGAATTAAATGACATAGAGACCAAAAGCACAATTATACGGATCAATGAATCTAGGAGTTGGTTTTTTGAAAAGATAAACAAAATAGCCCAGCCTTTAAGTAAGCTAATGAAGAAAAGAAGAGACAGGACCCAAATAAAAACAATCAGAAATGAAAGAGGAGAGATCACAACTGATACAGAAATAGAAGGGATTGTAAGAAATTACTATGAAGAACTGCATGCCAAGAAATTTGAAAACCTAGGTGAAATGGACAAATTTCTAGAAAAATATAATCTTCCAAAACTCAATGAAAAAGAAGCAGAAAACCTGCACAGGCCAATAACAGCAGATGAAATTGAAGAAGTAATCAAAAAACTCCCATCACACAAAAGCCCTGGTCCAGATGGTTTCACAGGAGAATTCTACAAAGCTTTTAAGGAAGAGCTAACCCCTATTCTTCACAGACTATTCCAAAAAATTCAAAAGGACGGAAAACTCCCCAACTCTTTTTATGAAGCCAGCATCATCCTAATTCCAAAGCCAGATAGAGACACAACAAAGAAAGAAAACTTCAGGCCAATATCGCTGATGAACATAGATGCTAAAATCCTCAATAAAATATTGGCAAATTGCATCTAACAGTACATCAAAAAGATCATACACCACGACCAAGTGGGATTCATCCCAGGGATGCAAGGACGGTTCAATATTCGTAAATGAGTAAATGTAATACATCACATAAACAAAAGCAAAGACAAAAACCACATGATCATATCAATACACGGGGAAAAGGCTTTTGATAAGGTACAACACCCATTTATGATAAAGGCACTCAGCGAAGTGGGACTAGAGGGAGCGTTCTTCAAGATAATAAAGGCCATATATGAAAGACCCACAGCCAACATCATACTGAATGGGCAAAAACTAAAAGCTTTTCCACTAAGATCAGGAATAAGACAAGGTTGTCCACTTTCACCACTTTTATTCAATATAGTACTGGAAGTTTTAGCCACAGTGATCAGACAAGAAAAGGAAATAAAAGGCATCCAAATGGGAAAGGAGGAAACAAAACTGTCATTGTTCGCAGAAGACATGATAGTGTACATGGAAAATTCTATAGACTCTACCAAAAAACTGCTTGAACTAATAAATGAATTTGGCAAAACAGTGGGTTACAAAGTCAATATCCAGAAATCAAAGGCATTTTTGTATACCAACAATGAAACAACAGAAGCAGATATTAAGAAAAAAATCTCATTCCATATAGCAAAAACAAAAATAAAATATCTGGGAATAAACCTAACCAAGGAGGTAAAAGACCTGTTTGAAGAAAACTACACAACACTGAAGAAAGAAATCAAGGAAGACACAAATAAATGGAAACATATACTGTGTTCATGGATTGGAAGAATTAACATCATCAAAATGCCCATAGTACCCAAAGCAATTTACAGATTCAGTGCAATACCTATTAAAGTACCAATGGCATATTTCACAGACATAGAACAAACACTTCAAAAATTTATATGGAACCATAAAAGACCCCAAATAGCTGCCACAATTTTGAGAAAGAAGAACAAAGTAGGAAGAATCACCATACCTGATATCAAATTGTATTACAAGGCCACTGTAATCAGAACAGCCTGGTATTGGCATAAAAACAGGCATATAGACCAATGAAATAGAACAGAGAGCCCAGAAATAAACCCAACTCTCTACAGTCAATTAATATTTGACAAAGGGGGTAGTAGCATAAAATGGAGTAAAGATAGTCTCTTCAAGAAATGGTGTTGAGAGAACTGGACAGCTATGTGCAAAAAAAAGAAACTTGAACATCAATTTACACCATACACCAAAAGAAATTCAAGGTGGATAAAATACTTAAATATAAGCTGTGACACCATTAAAGTCCTAGAGGAGAACATTGGCAGGAAAGTCTGAGATATTTCATGCAGCAATATTTTTACTGATATGTTGCCTAGAGCAAGGGACATAAAGGAAAGAATAAACAAATGGGATCTCATCAAAATTAAAAGCTGCATGGCTAAGGAAAACAGTATTAAGATAAAAAGAGAAGCAACTGTTCTGGAAAACATATTTGCCAATGCACTTCAGACAATAATACTTCAGACAAAGGTTTAATGTCCAAAATATACAAAGAACTCACACAACTCTACTCAAAGAAGACGAGCAAGCCAATTAAAAAATGGACAAAGAAGACTGGTACAACCATTATGGAAAACAGTGTGGAATTTTCTTAGAAAACTAAAATTGGACTTGCCTTTTGACCCAGCAATTCCACTGCTGGGATTGTATCCTAAGAACGCTAAAACACAAATCCCAAAGAACCTATGCCCCCCGATGCTCATAGCAGCACAATTTACAATAGCCAAGAGTTGGAAGCAGCCTAGGTGCCCGTCAGTAAATGAATGGATCAAAAAACTATGGTACATATACACAATGCAATTTTATGCTGCAGAAAGAAAGAAGGAGCTCCTACCTTTTGCAACATCATGGATGGAACTGGAAAGCATTATGCTGAGTGAAATAAGCCAGGTGTTGAAGACATATACCATATGATCTCACCTTTAACAGGAAGCTAAACAACAAAACAAACAAGCAAGCAAAATATAACCAAAGACACTGAAATAGAGAACAGGCTGACAGTGACCAGAGGGGAGAGGGGAGGGAATTTCAGGGGAAATAGGGGAGGGATTTAGAGGAACCTATATAAAGGNGACACATGAAAAGATGCTCAATATCGCTAGCTATCAGAGAGATGCAAATTAAAACCACAGTGAGATACCACTTTACACCGGTCAGAATGGCCATCATAAACAAAGCAACAAACAACAAATGTTGGAGAGGTTGTGGAGAAAAGGGGACCCTAGTTCACTGTTGGTGGGATTGCAGACTGGTACAACCACTGTGGAAAACAGTATGGAATTTTCTAAGAAAACTAAAAATGAACATGCCTTTTGACCTAGCAATTCCACTCTTAGGAGTATATCCTAAGAACCCTGAAACACCAGTCCAAAAGAACCTATGCACACCAATGTTCATAGCAGCACAATTTACAATAGCCAAGAGTTGGAAGCAACCTAGATGCCCATCGGTAAATGAATGGATCAAAAAACTATGGTACATTTACACAATGAAATTCTTTGCAGCAGAAAGAAAGAAGGAACTCCTATCCTTTGCAACATCATGGATGGAACTGGAGAGCGTTGTGGTAAGTGAAATAAGCCAGGCGGTGAAAGACAAATACCATATGATCTCACCTTTAACAGGAAGCTAAACAACAAAACAAACAAGCAAGCAAAATATGACCAAAGACACTGAAATACAGAACACACTGACAGGGACCAGAGGGGAGAGGGGAGAGAATCACAGAGGGAAAGGGGAAAGGATTCATAGGAAGAAGTATAAAGGACACATGGACAATAACTAAAGTGGGGGGTGGAAATGGGTGAGAGGTGGGGAGCACTACGGGGGTGGGCAGGGCTGAGAATATAAGGGAGAAAACTGTAGTTGAACAATAATTTTTAAAAAAAGATAGCACATGATGTCATCTGCATCCGAAAAAAAAAGTGTTTTAAGGATCACTTAGTAAATTCTGCTGAAATAACTGAATAGCAAACTTGAAAATTAATGAATTAGACTCATCTTTATACCACAGAACAAAATAAATTCTGAATGCATTAAATAATTAAAATAGGGAAATTTAAAATATGGAAAAACTAGCAAAAGTAGAATAGAATGTTTATTACCTCTGTGGAGAACTGAGTTAGTTTGTTCCTTTGAAGTAACAGGAGATATCAACAAATGAGAATTGACAATCTAAAAGTTAAAATCTAGAAAGTCAATATTAATAGAAAATCAAAACTGAAATCAAATAAACAGCAGGGGAATAGATATCCGTCAAATATGACATAGGAGTAATACAAAATATAATACATTATAATTCATAATTATAAGACAAACTTTAGTCCTTAATAGTTAAAAGGAAATAAATATATACTGGCAGTTCACAGGAATGGATACAAAGAGTAGCAGACAAATGGCAAACCTTAAATTACTAACTCCCTTCAGCTGCAAAAATGTCCAAATCCTCTTGATTCCAATTCAAACTTTTAAGAAAAGTTTCTGCACTCCACCTCTGCTTGACCCCAGCTACACTGGCTTTGGACATCTCTCCCCTGAGCTTTGCAGGAGCCCTCTACACAGATTGTCTGATCCTTGCCTTGCCTGCCATGTTTCACATGCTGCCAGTTCACCAAAGTAAGGTTTCTAAGATGTGAATCTGATTGCATCACCAACCTTCCCCTGTCATCTCTCTTGTTCTAAAAGCTTCAATTTACTTCATTATAAGCTTTGGAATAAATTTCCCGACTCAATATTTTATATGATACTCTCATTATACAATAAACTAAGTCCTGATTCCAGCTCCAAAGTAAACTCTGATATTCTTTGCATTGTATTTCATTTCATTTTTATAAAGAAAACTATATATTTTGTTAATAAATATATAGCCATAGAGCCCTGGCTGGGTGGCTCTGTTGGTTGGAGCATCGCCCCCTAGACCAAAAGGTTGCAGGCTCAATCCCCAGTCAAGGCACATACAGGAGGCAACCGACTGATGTTTCACTCTCACATCAATGTTTCTCTCTCTCACACTGCCTTCTCTATCCCTCCCTCCCTCTTCATCTCTCTCTAAAATCAATAAACATATCTTCAGGTGAGTGTTTATAAAAAGATAGAGCCCTACACATTTCTAAAGGCTATAGTCTTATGTGACTTGTGAAAAAATGTGGCCTTCACCTCCGATTGGCCTGGAAGGCAGTGTAGTGTAGGGGGAAAAGGACGATCTCGGGAAGGTGATAAAGAAGAAAGGGTATTAAGGTTTGTCTTCCCCTTTCATTTTTTAAACAGAAAGAACTTGTTTTGGGAGTGGAAGGGTATGGGTTCAGGTTTGAACTCTGTGAGTTTGAGGTGCCTTCCACAGATAGAGATGCTCAGTGTCATTTGAAAAATATGAATCTAGAGTTCAGGAAAAAGGTCTGGGTAAAGAGAAAAATGAAAGTGAAGACAGGGAGTGAGTCAGTGGCCTCAGCAAGAAATACAGATTAAAAAATTGAACATAGAAGTTTGTGGAAGCCTCAAGAGGAAAGATTGAACAGCACCTCACAGTGAGTTATTCCAACCTAATTCTATGATCATATGTATTAAGGCCCCTATATAAAATATTATTGAAATTAAGGACTCCATTAAATTTCTGAAAATTATTCAGTTAACC
This sequence comes from Sturnira hondurensis, assembly GCF_014824575.4. Taxonomy (NCBI): domain Eukaryota; kingdom Metazoa; phylum Chordata; class Mammalia; order Chiroptera; family Phyllostomidae; genus Sturnira; species Sturnira hondurensis. The sequence continues at coordinate 291,594 of NW_028084283.1, read as the reverse complement.
AAGGAATGCTCCATTGTGCCACCATGCCGAAAGAGCCTATTGCCTTTACTGGGTGGCTCAGATTATTGGAGCACTGTTCTGTACACCAAAAGACTCTGGGTTTGATTCCAAGTCAGGGCACATACCTAGATTGCAGGTTCAGTTTCTGGTCAGGGCACATATAGGAGGCAAACTGATCAATGCTTCTCTTTCACACTGATCTCTCACTCTCTCAAATCGGTAAACATATCTTCAAATGAAGACAAAAAATAATAAGAAAGAAACAGCCTATTGACTCACAGCACACACAATATTAATGCAAGCCAAACATATTTTATGTATTTTGGGGATATGGAGGTAACATATTTTTCATTTACAAATTTTACTTAAGCCCATTTTAGTATTACAGTGACTCCTCACCCATTGCAGGAGTCATGTTCCAGAGGCCCCCCCCCCCATAGGTAAAAATCTGTGAAGTAGCAGCATTATATTTATTTTATTATTTATATATATTTAAGGTTTTATAAACCCTTCCCACACTCCTATAAACCTTTCCCACTCTATTATTAACCTTTCCCACACTCTTATAAACGCTTCATATGTTCTTAAACACTTTCTGCACTCTTAAGCCTGCGTAATTTTAACAACATATAAAATTCTATATGGGTACTCACCAGCGAAGTATACTACAACTTAAATGATGAAGTTCATGAATTATATAGCTGTGCAAGTACTGATGGCGATGAAGGTGATGACGATGAGATGAGTGTACTGCACAGCCAAGAAGAGCATTACAGCTCTTCCGAAGGCACCACTTCATCAGGCGCTTCATCAGGTGGTGCAGTATCTTTGCCCTGGGCCGTAACTTCTATTTCCGTTAAAGGCATAGGTGTAACTGATCTCTTCACCCCAGTGATGAACATAGTTATGGGGAGTTGCTGGTGCTGCTTTTTATCCGCAGAGGCAGCTTCTCCATGCAGAGAAACACTCTTGAATCCAAAGCATCTCTGAAATTTGTCAAACCAGACCTTGCTGGCACTGAATGGGGTTGGACTGGTGGGAGCGGCACTAGATGGTCCTGCTTCTGTGTCATCGTCCTTGTCTTCACACTCGTCACTGTCATGAACGTCCACGCTTTCCACAAAACTATCATAAAGTTTCTTGGCCTTCATCTGGATGGTATTAGTATCCAGCCAGATAGTCTTCTTCCTGCAGTCATTTATCTGCAGGGCCAATGCAGACTCCATCCCCACAATGGCCTTATTGCGGGAAGTGACCACCCTCTTTACAGTCTTGTTAAAAGTCAGTGTTGCCATAGACCTAATATTCTTCTCATCTTTCTTTATGTAGCGAACGGTACATTTGTTGATCCCTTAATGGCGGCCTACAGCTGCGTAGCTTTTGCCTTCCTTTAACATGTCGAGAAGTTCCACCTTTTCTTCGATGGTAAGCATATTCCTCTGGTGCTTGGGTTCACTGCCAGAAGCCTTAGAAGGTACAGAAGGTTTGGGTGGCATTGTAGGGCTTGAAACAAATTCAAACTTTTATAAAAATTTCACAAAAACACAACACCACAGAGCAACACTACGTGCAGCGATCAGACGTCTATGTGAAGTGGACAAGGAGAGATGCTGAACATTTGGGCACAGTGCGGGAGAGCAAACAAACCCATGCTACAGTCACTGAGCCAATCAGCACCCAGGATACAGAACACAGTGCTGTGGTTGGTCACCTTCCATTCTATCAGCCAACAGTGTGCCATGTACAATCTCACATTGGCAAACTTGGGCAAGCAGTAGTTGCATACTGCGTTTCCATTGTGTACAGTATGGTATTGATCTGCTGATGAAATACATACTGTAGTTTATTTCAATTTAATATTCTTTTAATATGTTTGAATTAACATTTTTATATTGTTTCAAATTTTTGGGCAAAAACAATTAAAATCATAAATATATAAATAACTGTATGCCACAAAATCCTGTGATGTAGCAAAAACTCTGTGATACAGAATGAGATATATATGTTTTTAAAACCTGTGGCACAGTGAAGCCACAGTAAGTGAACCGTGACATAGTGAGGGACGACTGTACTTGCAATGCCAGAAAGTGCTCTCCTCAGCCCTGCACTGGACACCATTACAGCACAATTACTGGCTTCATACCTGACTTTTCTGCAACTTGCGTGTCTTATAGACACCAGCCATGTGAACCTCCATGTTTAGTAGCCCATTATGTCTTAGGTCATTGAAGCAGCACCCTGAAAGCTTGGCATGGCTATCAAGGCCTCTTTGGTACATGATAAAGCCAAACCTGGGCCATCTGGAATATCCCAACTGCAGGGGAGTGTGACCTCCCCTTTCCTCAGTCCCTTGCCATGGTGCAGAAGAAATTTACCTCTCTTCCAGGCTCTTTTCCTACCTGAGAAGCACCTTGTGGTCAATTGAGGGAGCAGTAATACACGTTACAGACAGCATGGCCATCATTATACATGATGGAGCTCAGCAGAGAATTGCTCGTTTTCATTTTTTCTACAAGTAGATTCCTGATAAAGGATGGGACCCAGGGGTAAGCACACTTCATTGAATTATTACTGGATAAGATGCCTTTGCCAACAACTGGACCCATCTATGCCTTTATTGAAACCTTTGGGCCATTGACAAAGAGTTGTCCTTTGTTATGAATTGAATTATATCCCCTAGAAAAGCTATGTTTATATCCTAACCCTCAGTAGTTCAGAAAGTGATTTTATTTGGAAATAGAATCATTATAGATGCAAATTATTTCAGATTAGGTCCTAGTGGAGGAGGGTGGGATTCTAATCCAATATGACAGATGTCCTTACAAAAAGACAGACAGGTAAAAACTCAGAGAGATGCAGAGAGAACACAGATACTGGAGTTATGCTGCCACAAGCCAAGGATCACGTGGGGCTGCTAGAATTAAATGAGGCCAGAAATGATCCTGCCCTGAAGGCTGCAGAGAGAGCGGAGCAACTGACACCACAATTTCAGATTTCTAACCTCCAGATATGTGTAGAAATAAATTTTTTCCCACCTGATTTTTAAATTTTCAATTGTTGTTTACCTATTATATTAGTTTCATTTGTGCAACACACTGATTAGACATTATTTAACTTACTAAGCCATCACCCTGATAAATCTAGGACACACCAGACAACATACATAGTTACTACAATATTTAAGTTTTTTTTTAAGTCATCCAGCTTGTGGTACTTTGCTAGGGCACCCTTAGGAAACTGATTCATTGCTTGAATCCAAGAACTCTGGAAATTTCTGTCCTAACAAGTATTTAAACTATAAATCAAGTTATCAGATTTCTCTACAAATACTATAGCCAAGATCTCCCCAGAATACTCCTAATTCCCAACAAATTGCTAGGAATTACTCATAATGGGCAAGGCACTGGTTTCAATTCTCAGAGTACACAACACTGTGCCCCTGAAGGCATTCCATGGAACTTCCACCTAGCAGCTGGTTTGAGAGGCATAATCAGATCCTTAAAGCATGTCTATTTAAGTTACAAAGTTGCAAATTAACCCAATACCTGGGTAACATTATCTTCAGAGGCATTGATTAGTCTGAATTTACATCTTGTGGGATAAGCTCTCACTATACCAATGCCATGCTTGGCCCTCAATGCTTTTATTGACCATAAAGTTTATTTTTTAAATAAATTGTTTTTATTGATTTTTAGAAAGAGAGAGAGGAAGGGGGAGAGAGACATCAGTTTTGTTGTTCTGCTTATTTATATGTTTATTGATTGCTTATTCTATGTGCCCTGACCAGAGATCTAACCAGCAATCTTGGTGTATCTGGATGATGCTCTAATGAACTGAAGAACCCAGCCAGGGCCATAAAGTTCATTTTTGGATGACCACCTTCCATTGTGCCCTTGTCCTCATGGACAAGCCTCTACTTAACTTCCTAGGGAGGCACTTACCCTACTCTCCCAAATCTTATTCATCATCCAAGTTTAAATTGATAAGAAGGTATCATAAATAGGCCAATTGTAGCATAAAGTCCCAAATAAGGGAACAATATCTTTGTTCAGTCCTGACATCTGGGGAAAATAGGGAGGATCTCCAGTGACCCCTCCTTACTAAGCTCATAAACAACTGGTCTTATTGAATGCACCATGCACACTTCCTACTTATCACTGAGTAGTGAGTTTCACTTCCTTGCCAGTTTGCAGAATTATTTTTAAGACATTGTTACAATTTTCTCTATAATTAATATTCACTTATATTTACATACCTATTTGTACTTTCTGTTACTCTTTTTTAAAACTGCGTTGCATATTTTTATCTGGTATCATTTTCATTTTACCTAAAGAAGTCTCTGCTATTTCTTTTAGTGAGAGTCATTTGACAATGAATGATCTGACTTTGTTTTTCTAAAAATGTATTTTCATCATATTTAAGGATGTATTTGATGAGTATAGGATACTAGCTTAGTATTTTATTTTAATAGAATAAAGTAATGAATAAATGAAAACATAGATGAATGTCAATGAAATATATAAATATTCATTTATACATAAAATATAAATGAATAAAGAAAAATAAAATAATTGTAGTGTCTTTTTACTGTATTATGGCTTCCATTATTTCTTTTAAGCCACTTCTATGGTTTCTTATTCGAAGACAATTATTTCCTGGAGTTTTAAAAATATTTTGTTTATTTTTAGAGAGAGGGGAGGGGGAGGAGAAAAGGAGAGAAACATTGATGTGTGAGAGAAAATCTGTAGTGTTTACTAGGGTCCTTCCTTTTTGGCAAGTCCTGAACTACTTTTGGTCACTTAAGTTCTCTCAGAACACCAAAATCTTCATTGTATTTTTAAAGTTTTCTGTTAAGTTTCTTAGTCTCTGAACTTGCATATCTTAAGAATTGAACAAATACCTCAAAGAGAAATCCTAGAGTGTCAGAGTTACTTTTCTGTTGTTACACTTTAGAGAGGTAGCTCAAGATATGGCCCCTCCATGACCTCAGAGAACAGCTAGCTGCCTAGCCAGCAGCCATTAGGAGTGAGGAAAATTGTGTAGATCTGGAGTCTCAGCCTTCTCAAGGCCTCTGTGTTTATCACAATCCTGTAGCATTTTTACATGGTACCACAGTTCCCTCCTGCTGCTGCTCCCTCCCTAGCCCAATAAGTGGTGCCAAGATTGGAGGCCATGTATTTTTTTTTTGTATGTGTGCCTGATTCTGCACTGCCACAATAAGTGTACTCCACTGTAAATGAATAATAAATGGCATGCTCACATCTGCTGGTCTTCTAAGTATTTTTTTTCCAGAATATCACTAACCAAGGTGGAGTTCCTTGGTTTGGAGCTCCTGTGTTACACCTTTTCTTTTAAGATTCTTGGCCCCTTAAAATTTCTGGCTAAATTGGCAGTCCTGGATTTTTCTCTCTCCAGCCCTATGAGATTGCCTAAAACTTTGTTTAGCTTCTCTACCTTTTAGCTACATACCTCTGTTCAGATTCTCAGTCTCTTTCTTTATAGCAAGATTTTTAAAATGCCCTGACGAAATGTGGCTCACAGAATATTTTCGATGTTAATGTCTTCTTGGTGGATTCTTCCCTTGAGTATTATGAAGTGACCTTCTGGGTCTCTCTTTATGACCCTTTTTTTGAAGTCTATTTTGTCTGATATGAGAATTGCTACCCCCGCTTTTATTTTTCTTGTTTGTTTGCTTGGAAAATTTGTTTCCAGGCCCTCACCTTTAGTTTGTGATGGTCTTTTGTCCTTAGGTGGGTCTCTTGTAGGCAGCATATGTGTGGGTCATGCTTTCTTATCCATTCAGCTATTCTATGTCTTTTGATTGGAGCATTTAACCCATTTATGTTTAAGGTTATTATTGATAGGTACTTATTCATTGTTATTTTTGTACCTGTGTTCCTCTCTGTCTCTTTCTTTTCCTTCCTCTACTTAAAGCAGTCCTTTTAGTATTTCTTGTAGAGCTGGTTTGGTGGAGGCATATTCTTTTAGACTTCTTTTGTCTTGGAAGTTCTTTATTTGGCCTTCTATCTTGATTGAGAGCCTTGCTGGGTAAAGTAGCCTTGGTTGTAGGCCTCTGTTTCTCATTACTTGAAATAGTTCTTGCCATTATCTTCTTGCTTGAAGCATTTCCATTGAGAAGTCAGTAGCTAATCTTATTGCAGCTCCCTTGTATGTTACTTCCTTTTTCTCCCTTGCTGCCTTTAAGATTCTCTCTTTGTCTTGGAATTTTGCCATTTTAATGATGATGTGTCTTGAAGTGGGCCTCTTTGGGTTCCTCTTGAATGGGACTCTCTGTGATTCCTGGATTTGTGTGACTTTTTCTCTCATCAAATTAGGGAAGTTTTCTCTCATTACTTTTTCAAATAGGTTTTCTATTCCTTGTTTTTCTTCTTCTTCTCCTGGTATCCCTATTATTCGGATATTATTATGTTTCATATTGTCTTGCATTTCTCTTAATCCCTCCTCATTCTTTCTGAGCCTCTTTTCCTTTTCTTGCTCTTTCTGGGAGTTTCTTTCTACTTTGTCCTCCAACCTGCTGATCCGTTCTTCTGCTTCATCAATCCTGCTTTTGATTCCTTCCACTGTGTTCTTCAGTTCAGAAATTGTACTCTTCATTTCCTCTTGGCCTTTGTTGATAGTTTCTATTTCCTTTTTCATGTTGATATGGTTTGCGGTGAGTTCATTGTAGCTCCCCTGTAGTTTCTGGTAGCTCATTGTTAGGTCTTTGAATTTCCTGATAACCAGTGCTTTGAATTAAATATCTGATAGGTGACTTGCCTCTAGTTCATCTAACATTCTTTTCGAGGCTTCCTCCTTTTCTTTCGTTTGGGGATTGTTTCTTTGTCTTCTCATTGTTTGTGAGACTCTTCTTGTTAGCCTCAGCTTCTTAAATTGATCTGTTCTGACTCCCTGGGTTTATTGTGTGAACATCTCATACAATACCTGTGAAATTCAGTGGTGTAGTCTTCTTCAGGTATCTTGATGTTCTCCGCTTCCACCTACTCCTTTTTGTGTGTGTGCGATCAGTTGGAGGGGGAGGCAAAATGGTTTATGATAGCAGAGAGTATTTTATGATATTTACAGTCACAGCCAGTAGAGAAGAGACGAAGATCTTTAGGCTATATATAGTGTTAACCATAATCTTCAACCCAATTTGCCACTTTTAAGAAAAGATGGACCAAAGATAATCTCTTGTTGGGGAGGCAAGACTTGTGAATTGTATCTAGAAAGCAGTGAGGTTGCAGGCGGACACATTTTGAGGTAAGGTGAAAGTAAAGCATAATAAATAGGCATAGCGTGTGAGCAAGTAGTGTTAATCACTACAGTAATAGAATTCAGGAACCTATAAAGTGGGCTAAGATTCGAGAGATGTGTTGTGAAGTATTTACAGTGGTATAGAAAGCAACAAACAAACAAACAAATACAAAAAAGGGCAGGAGAAGTGAGGAAAAAGCAATAAGTTTGGGATGAAAGGAAGGAGGACTAAAACAGGAAAAAAGAAAGGAGAGGAACAAAGTACTGAAAGATACAGCAACAATAAAATTAAAAAAGGCTTGGAAGTTGGATAGACACAGGTCAGATCTCTGGTGGCTCAATGCTGAGATGCTGCTGACCTTCCCTGGGAAGGAGCCTGGGGTGCCACTCTCGCTGCCCAGGCTGCCTCTTTGGTAGCTCATTCAGAGTCCTCCCAAGATGAAGCCATCCCTCTAGCAAGATGAACTGGCACCAAACCTGGCATCAACCCCAGAGTGTGTCCTCCTGATTTCTGCTTCTGGCTAGGCCAGGCTAATCAATGGTCCCACTTCAGCTGTGTCACTGTGCAGGCAGGATCTCCAGTTAATCCAAAGTCATGTGGCACCTACTCATGGTCCACTGGCAAGAGTTCTTCATACCCATTTTTCCAGGCAGAGTCTCTCCTGCTTCCCAGGCCATGCAGCCAAAGGGAGCACCCCAAAGCCGCGTGGACCTCTTCTACCAGAGCTGCGGGGGTCTGTACTCTAACCAAAAGCATGTGGCTTTCTTCTTCACCTGGCTGCAGGGATCTCCATTCTGGCAAAGCGGTGTGGTTTTCCCTTTCACCTGGGAAAGAGGGGGTTTGCACTCTGCCAAAACCACGTGGATCCCTCTTTCATCTCGCCAAGAGGGGATCCTCACTCTGCCCAAAACTGCATGGCTCTCTCCTCACAGAAGAATATTTTCTTACCTCTCTAATGTTCCCTTTCTGCTCTCAAGTTGCCTCAGCAGCTCTCTGATGCTTTTAAACAAATGGTTTTGTATTTCCTCCAGTTTTCTATTTTTTCATAGCAGGTACATTAGCCTGCGATAAGCTACTCCATCATATTTGTTATCATAAGTCCTCTGTCTACTCTCTTGGTCTCAGTTAATGGCATTCTTATTCACTCAGGATTCCAAGCAGGAAACTGGACTTACCTGCTTTCGCAGATAAATTAAATTTATCACAAAATCTTTAGATTCTACATGACCAATATCTCTAACCAAGTCTTTTCTTTCAATCTCCATTTTTTACTCATTTGGGAGCACTTATTATTTTTGTTAAACCAGTCTTTCTTCACACCAGCTCATCCTTAATACTGAGAACATTGCATTTTTCTAATAAAATAATACCATCTTTGCATCCTTGATTTAATACTTTGTGGTTCCTCTATTTTCCAAAGATTTGAATAAAATCTCTTTAACCTATCACAAGCCCTCATCATCTGTCTTCAAATAATCTGCTCAATAATCTGTTACTTTTTGAGATACGATCTATACACCTGTTATATAATCTCTTGTTACCTGTAGGCTTTTGGCTTAATTACTACCTCTGATAGTTACTCAAAGAAGTTCCCCTTCGAGGACTTCCGCCAAGATGGAGGCATAGGTGGAAACACTGTGCCTTCTCCCACAACCAAGTTTGAATACAACAAAGGTTTGGAGAAACAAAGACACAGCCAAAGGACAGAAAATTGAATTATACGGAAGTCCGACTACATCTAACTGTTCAACGGGGATGGTAAGAGGGGTGGAGCCAGCAGCGAGTAGGGTCGGGCAGGACAGGTCCCCCGACCTAGGCGCACAGGCAGCCCGGAACCAGTTGGGGTGCGGGGAAGACTGACCACGGTTGCACATTTGTGCACAGTGAGACGGACCACGCAGGCCCCAGGGGGCGAGGGCTGACGGCGGTGGCACACTCGCATGCAGTGGGGCGAAACGCGTGGGCCCGGTGACGGCAGCAACTGCGGCACCGGTGAGGGCCGCAGCGGCAGGCGGCAGACAGGACGCCAAAGTCCCTCTTTGACCCCGCCCCCACATGCAGCGTCACAACCCAGCGACTTAGTTGCCCTGTTCTAGTGAACACTTTAGGGCTCTGATCCTGCTACGGAACAGGCACGAACAGCCCAAAAGATGGTGCAAGAAGAACTCAAAGTCCCAGAGCCAATAACTCTAAGCGACCGAGAAATTGCCAGCCTCTCAAAAGCACAATTCAAGACACTATTTATCAGGATGCTCACAGAACTGGTAGATTATAGTCACAAATTAGAGGAACATAGTCACAAATTAGAGGAACATAGTCACAATTTAGAGGAACATATGAAGGCTAAACTAATTGAAATGAAGGGAGATGCACAGGAAACCAATAGTGATGGAAAGGAAACTGGGACTCAAATCAATGGACCAGAAGGAAGAACAAAACATCCCACCAGAAAGGAATGAAGAAATGAGAATTCAAAAAAATGAGGAGAGGCTTAGGAACCTCCAGGACATCTTTAAACGTTCCAACATCCGGATTATAGGGGTACCAGAAGGGGGAAAGAAACAGCCACGAGTGGAAAACGTATTTGAACAAATAATAAAGGATAACTTCCCCAGTCTGGCAAAGGAAATAGACTTCCAGGAAATCCAGGAAGCTCAGAGAGTGCCAAAGAAGTTGGACCCAAGAAGGAACACACCAAGGCACATCATAATTACATTAGCCAAGACCAAAATGAAGGAGAGAATCCTAGAAGCATCAAGAGATAAGGGGACAGTCACCTACAAAGGAGTTCCCATCAGACTGTCAGCGGATTTCTCAAAAGAGACCTTACAGGCAAGAAGGGGCTGGAAAGAAGTATTCCAAGTCATGAAATCCAAAGACCTACAGCCAAGATTGCTTTATCCAGCAAAGTTTTCATTTAGAATGGAAGGACAGATAAAGTGCTTCTCAGATAAGATCAAATTCAAGGAGTTCAGCATCACCAAGCCCTTATTATATGAAATGTTAAAGGGACTTATCTAAGAAAAAGAAGATTAAAAATATGAACAGTGAAAGGACAGCAAACACACAGTTATTAACAACCACACCTAAAACAAAAGCAAACCAAGAGGACAGCTAGATCAGGAGTGAAACCATAGAAATGAAGAACACATGGAGGGTTAGAAACAGGGGACTGGGAGGAGGAGAAGGGGGTAGAAGGTACAGAAAATAGCATAGACAGTAGGTAGAAAACAGATAGGGGGGAGGGCAAGAATAGTAGGGGAAATATAGAATCTAAAGAACTTGAGACATGTGGTCATAAACTAAAGGGGGGAACGGTGGGGAACAGTGGGGAGCGGTGTGCAGGGTGGAGGGGAATGAAGTGGGGGAATAGAACAACTGTAAAGGTATAATCAATAAAATATATTTAAAAAAAAGAAAGACAAGATTCCTACTCCATACAATTTGTTTCTACAATGAGAAGGCTCATAATCAGAAACAGCTGTATGATCTAATGTCATATATTGGTACATATTAAAGAAAGTTAAAATATGCCAACATGAGAGATGGTGATTGTGAGTACACAACTTTATAGAGAGGTGATAGGTGACATGTGCATTGAGACACAAAAGTACTATATGTAAATACACTGAACCAGAAAAGAGTTCATAGTCTGTTCCAGGAGTAGAAAGTAGGTGGGAGTGGCTCCATCAAAGAAATGAATTAAAGAGGGGGTGGGCAACAACATAAGGCCAGAAAGATAGGACGGTGGCACAACTCGTAGATCGTGTAAATTACAGGAAGAATTTAAAACTTAATTGTAGTGACAGTGAGGATCCATTGGTGAATTTGAATCAGAAAAGTAATGTTATCATTTTAGAATTTAAGAGAATTTTCAAGTTTTTAAGAGATACCATTTTAATGTAAAATTCAGAAACTTCCTGAAACAAATTCAAGCTGGTTTCACATTATGAGTCAAATTTTTTCCCCAGTGTTCTAGAAAGAGATATAATATGGTCTCGCTATGGAACCTTCAGAAACATCACTGAATATTTTATTGGTATGTATAAAGTATGGTAGGGTTTTGATTAAAGGTAGCAAACTTGTTCAAATAAAATAAGACCTGCCATGAACATTTGTCCAAGCCTGGAACCAAGCACTTTTCAAAATGTAGTTCATTTAAGATTGCTTACTTTAATGGCATGATCATTTTTCTTTTTTGTATTTTTTGCAGCTTTCTAAAATCTCCAGGAAGATCAGATTCATTTATTTCTTATTCAACCTACAGCAAAACTACTGACCACAGTTAATGTTACAGTTTAAAAAAAGAGTTAGATGTGTTTTTACTTAAAATTCTAGTTATAAGGATAAGAACAAAATGCAAGTAAGAAGAATGCCATGAATTAGAAAAAATGGTTTTAGTTAAAATGTTACTTGATAAGCAAGACCTTTGTAAAATTACTCCCTACCCCTTAACACAGCCATTCTTGAAGACATCACCCTATTTTGCCCTCTTCATTTCACTTATTACAAAGTGTTACTAGTTCACTGTCAGCACCCCCTAACACTATATTATAAAGCTCATTAAAGCTAGGATCTAATCTGCTTACCAATATGTTCCCAGGTGTTAGTATACTATCTGGTTCTTGGTGGCGGCTCATTAATATTCAATGCATGTTGATCACTCTATCTACAAATATTAAGCACTCATTACTGTACAGCACAACGTTGTATACATGTTCAAAGAAGGATCAAACATGGTTTCCGTGACCCCCATACTTATCCTCTAAATTGACATCTTCCATGAGCCACAGACATAAAATACCTGAGTACATATTTAGTACCTAAACCAAGAGGTCAGCTTACAACTAGAAAAGGGAAAGAAAAATTATGCTATAATCCTAACAGGCCCCAAGCTACAGGTAATATTATTTTTCAAAGGTTTTATTTATTTATTGAATTTTAGAGAGAGGAAAGGAGGGAGAAAGAAAAGGAGAGAAACATCAATGTGTGGTTGCCTCTTGCATGGCCCATGCATGTGCCCTGATCTGGAATCGAACCATCAACCCTCTGGTTTGCAGTCTGGCACTCAATCCACTCAATCCATAATTACCTGCCATACCAGCCAGGGCAGGTAATAATATTTTTATTTGAAACTCTCCTTATCTATAAATGGAGAGATCTCCAAACCCTCTGCACATATGGTTATAAGGACAAGATAGAAATGCAAATAAGAAGAAATAAATTAGGAAGTTACATACACACATACATATATAATTATGCATTTAATCATTAGCATATTATTAAAATATATTTTTAATAATCCCTATTGCAGGTTTTTCTGCCAAGGTTTTAGAGAAGAGGTCAATTTATAGATAATTCAGATAAAAGCAGATCAGGGATCTAAATTATTAAACTACCTCACTTGTACTTTTGGGGGACTTAGTAACATTAATTTAGGGTTAACAATTCCAGTGCTTGCATGAACTTGGGGACGATATAGATTATTATTGAAATTGATACACAGGCCCTTTTCCTGGGTACTGTGGACCAAACAGCCACTAAACCAAAAATCTACTGATAAAACATTTCTGTTTTAACCCTAAGTATCTATAAATTGACCTCCTCTTTTGCCAAACCCCTGACAGAATAACCTTCAATGGGGATTATTAAAAATATATTTGTTCTAATATGCTAATGATATAATATATAATTATATGTATACATACATATATATGTCTGTGTGTGTGCATAACTTCCTAATTTATTTCTTCCTACTTTGCATTTTTCTTTTGTCCCTTTCTTTTGCACAGCCAGATGTGCAGTCAGGCGGTGAAAGACAAATACCAGAAGATCTCACCTATAATTGAAACCTAATCAATAAAACAAACAAGTGAGCAAAATAGAACCAGAGGCATGGAAATAAAGAACAAACTGATGGTGACCAGAGTGGAGTGGGGAGGGGATAACAGGAGAAAGAAGGGGAAGGATCATCAAGGAACATGTATAAGGGACCCATGGACAAAGACAACGGGGAGGGGAAGAATTGAATGTGGGAGGTGGGGGGTAGGTAGGGCAGAGGAGAGTAATTGGGGGAATAATGGGGACAATTGTAATTGAACGGCAACAAAAAGGAAAAAACAGTTAATCTATTCAAGCAAAGGACCGACCTTCAGCATTAAGGATTTCATGATGTTATGATGGTAACCAAATGCAACACTGTTTCTTGGTTTGTGTTTTTTAATGCATATTTCATTTTCAGTATCCAAGTCCATGCTATTTGGCTTCTTTTCTCCCTTATCTATATTCTACAACTTATTCCACAATTTACCAGAGAATCAGTTAAGACAGTTCATCAGTATTTCAGGCAACATCCTTTATCTTTGCAAAGGTGGGTGACCATTATCATTACAAAATACACATCTGTGTCAGACCATGGAGAATTATGCCTCAATGCACTTAGAAACTTAAGGGCAAAAGTACTGAATGGTTCAATACCCAGCCTTCTTAGAAAGAATGCTGAAATCCTTTGTACTTCAATGGTAATCATGTACTAAGTTCCCAAATTAGGAACAGCGACAACAAAAAGAACAGTTCTAAAATATTTCTTTTTAAACAAGGCACATATTTTTCTCTGCAGTTTTAGATTCCATTTCCCTTAGCTCAAAGAGTGCAAATTTGGCTGGGTGATTATGTGGGAAGCCTGAATGGGCTTGCTAAAGTGGCATGCCAAAATGTGTGAGAGCTTTGCAGCGCTGGGAGCTGACAGACCATTAGGCAGAGTGGGACTCTGTGCGGCTCTCTGGTTGTTCCTGGAATTGGTGCACTCTTTGTCATTGGATTATGCTGCCAGAGGGACCACAGACTGGCTTCTTTAAACACCTTTATTTCCTTTAATGTGAATTTGATTTGTGGGAATTCAGACTTGAGAATTGTCTCATCAGAAAAAAAGAACACTTTCAAATACCTATATTCTAATATTTTTATGGTAACATGAGCAACTCAACTTTTTCTCATGGTCACATATGATCATGTACTAGGCTACTTTTTAAAGGACCATTTGAATCCTTGTGTTCAAGTTCTTTGCACACTCTATTTTCTTTATTAGCAAAGCATTCTGCATGCATATTATGCATTTTGACCTTATGAATTTTCTCTGTGCCTGCTTTTGCTTGAGCATCTTCTTGAACACTGAGTACCAGAAAGAATATTCAAAAATCAACCTACAGATCTAATTTTTAAGGGTATAACACTTAACTTTATACCTATTTTGATTACTATTACTGATAATTAATTACCTATTTTCTTCCAATTTTAAGTGTAAGCTCTCTATTTGTTCAATACCTATATTTTAGGTTGATAAATCAAGTTACTGTTACCATCTTCATCTTTATAATTAACCCAGAAAATACATAACAAATATATATAACAAATATCTTACACCATCTCTGTGGTACTTTTAGTCATTTGAATAATTTCTATTCCACAAAAACACTGCTGGTGAGCTTCAAGAAATAATCTACTACATTTTTCTTAATGAAGATGGCGCTTTCAGTTTATCTCTAAGTCAAATGACATGATATACAAGGACATGTAAATGTTCACACCATCCATACTCACATACATAGCCTGCATTTCATGGATTGTAATAAAAGTTAAAAGTCAATAGTCAGAGGTATCATAAATATTCACTATGCAGGATTTCCTCAAAAGGCTGTCAGCTTGCTGTAGATTTCTCTGCAGACACAGTGTAGCCCTACTTTAAAGATGGCTCTCCTGAGAGCAATGGAGACCCACTGGAAAGTAGGAGGAGATGACATTAATACAAAATGCAAAGATATTTCTTCATTTTGCATCAGTGAATTCTGTGATAATCTTTTCTCATCTTCTATATATTTGGCATGAGTCATTTCCTCTATCTTTTCCCTTACAAAAACTTACCTAGATTTTAGAGGTCAGTATGAAAAATATGAAAGTTTTAAGGTCTACCTTTAATAAAGTTTCATTCCAATAAAATTTAAAGTACTTCTATTGCATTTCAAATTCAAGTCACCAATATATATTGTGGATTTAAAACTGTAAAACTAGATACAAATGGGGAGAGAGACCATAAAGGATTTAAATGATATCTTAATGGGCTCTGCATTTGCACCTTATAAATGACCAAGCGTAAAGCCATAAAGTGTGCAGTGCAGTGCTACACAGGAGAATGAAACACCATATATTTTAATTTATACTTTTTGTTCCTGTGTTTGAAAATAAACTCTAATATCTATTTTTTTTTGTTTGACTTCATGGTATTTCAGTGATCAAGAGTTGCTTTTCCTCTCTTTGACTCTAGATTAGATTAACTCTAAAATATAAACAGCAGTCTCCCTGTAATCTCTTACATTCCAATTTCAATACTGTTTTTTTAATTTAATTCTTGTTCAAGTACAGTTTTTAGTCCCATATTCCCAGCCCTGCTCCCCCCAGTGCTTCCGACCTCCCTCCCATTTCCACCCCCCACCTTAGTTATTGTCCATGTGTCCTTTATACTTGTTCATGTGAATCCTTCCCCTTTTCCCCTGTGATTCTCTCTACTCTCCCCTCTGGTCCCTGTCAGCCTGTTTTGTATTTCAGTGTCTTTGGTCATATTTTCTTGCTTGTTTGTTTTGTTGTTTAGGTTCCTGTTAACGGTGATATCATATGGTATTTGTCTTTCACCGGCTGGCTTATTTCACTCAGCATAATGCCTTCCAGTTCCATCCATGATGTGGCAAAGGGTAGGAGCTCCTTCTTTCTTTCTGCTGCATAGAATTCCATTGTGTAAATGTACCATAGTTTTCAGATCCATTCATTTACTGATGGGCACCTAGGTTGCTTCCAGCTCTTGGCTATTGTAAATTGTGCTGCTATGAACATTGGGGTGCATAGGTTCTTTTGTTTTTATTTTCCCTTTATCATGGCATGGATTTAGAGCCCAATGAAAATACATTTCAAGAGCCAGAATGCCAGCATTACATGAACATTCCTTTCTTTGGCCTTACTAGCATTCTGCACCCAAAGGTGTGTTATTTCCTAGGGCATTCTGGTTAAAAGTAGTCTAGGGATTAAAACTTCTCATTTATGAATTCCTGGTGGACTTAAAATATCTAGTGTAAGAACATGCTGATAGCAGTAACCTCAACCCCCAAAAGACTTTTTGCAAATGTCCCCCTATAAAGTAATAGAGAAAAACCATTACCCTATATCTTTATTTTATGCTCTAGAACTATAAAGGAAATATGATCTTAGTGCACAGGTTAGTCTCACGTCAATCACCCCACTTTTTAGTCTGGGAGGTTCCCAATTTAAGTATTTTCTAATTATGCTCTATGGGGTATACAATTTTTTAAAAATTTAAGGCTACTATATGTATATAGCTCACAAAATTATGGATGTGATAGAATATCTCTTTCTTTCAAAATACTCATTAATCAGTAATCTTAGATGGAGTCCTTGAGTGTGGCAAAAAAGATTGCGCCTTCTTTTCTCAGCTCAAGGCAAGGTTGTGAACAAGCCCATTCTTCCACACAATTGGCCATTACATTGGCAAAACAATGTAATGACCAATTTGTCATAAGAACAGTATTTATACATTTTCAGACCAAATTGTTTGTATTATACATGGAGACATATTAATGCTGTCATGTATATATTTGTTAAACACTGGATACTGAGACTTGTTATAGCAAAAACTATTTTACCCACTAAGTTTTTTTTGTTCTTGTTACCAGTCTCTAAGATAGTACAATACAGAAATTTATTGAAGTTGGTTTTATAATGTATATTGGTTCTGAATGCTATTTGAAAAATATTGTAAATTAATTTTCACTATAACATATGCAATATAGCCATACCTGGTACTGAAGTATCTTAGGAGCACACTCTTCCATATATATGTATGCTGTCTCTTTCCATCTCTGTGTTTTTCACTCTGTCTCTTTTTTAGTGCCTACTCCTGTATATTGGCCTGTTTGTAAAATATCAATTTAGGATTTAAGAATCAGAAAATGGGGGAATAAAAAAAGTTTGGATGACCATACTGTCTAACAACTGGAAAAAACTAAAGAGACAATCCAATTTGTTCACACCTAGTAAGAGGAAGCAAATTGTGCTTTGAAAAGACCTTGCCTTTCACTCAAAAATGAATTTTAGATTATAAAAGTGAGATTACTAGCTTCTCATTATGTTTTCTTCAAAGATGGGAAAGAATTTGATATATTTTTAAAATACATTTTATTGATCATGCTATTACAGTTGTCCCATTTTCTCCCCTTTATTCCCCTCCACCCTGCACACCCCCTCCCACCTTGATTCCCCCCTTTTAGTTCATGTCCATGGGTCATACATATAAGTTCTTTGTCTTCTCCATTTACTACACTATTCTTAATCTCCCCCTGTCTATTTTCTACCTACCATTTATGTTACTTATTCTCTGTACCTTTTCCTTTTCTCTCCCCCTCCCACTTCCCTGCTGATAATCCTAAATGTGATCTCCATTTCTGTGATTTTGTTCCTGTTCTAGTTGTTTGATTAGTTTATTTTTGTTTTTTGTTTTAGGTTTGCTCATTAATAACTGTGAGTTTGTTGTCATTTTACTGTTCATATTTTTTACATTCTTTTTCTTAGATCAGTCCTGTGAGTGTTATTTCATATAATAACAAATGTTATTTCATATAATAAGGGCTTGGTGATTGTGAACTCCTTTAACTTGACTTTATCTGAGAAACAGTTTATCTGCCCTTCCATTCTTTTTTTTTAAGTTTTTATTTATTTATCTTTAGAGGGGAAGGGAAGGAGAGAAGGAGAGAAATATCAATGTATGGTTGCCTCTCATGGGTCCCCTGCTGGGAACTGGCCTGCAACCCAGGCATGTGCCCTGACTGGGAATTGAACCATGATCATGTGGTTCGCAGGTCCGCACTCAATCCACTGAGCTACATCAGCCAGGGCTGCCCTTCCATTCTAAATGATAGTTTTGCTGGATAGAGTCATCTTGGATGTAGGTCCTTGCCTTTCATGACTTTGAATACTTCTTTCCAGCCCCTTCTTGCCTGCAAGGTTTCTTTTGAGAAATCAGCTGACAGTCTTATGGGCACTCCTTTGTAGGTAACTGTCTCCTTTTCTCTAGCTGATTTTAAGATTCTCTCCTTATATTTAATCGTGGCTAATGTAATTATAATGTGCCTTGGTGTGTTCCTCCTTGGGTCCAACTTCTTTGGAACTCTCTGAGCTTCCTGGACTTCCTGGAAGTCTATTTCCTTTGCCAGATTGGGCAAGTTCTCCTTCATTATTTGTTCAAATAGGTTTTCAACATCTTGCTCTTCCTCTTCTCCTTCTGGCACCCCTATGACTCAGACACTGGAAAGTTTAAAGTTGTCCCGGAGGTTCCTCAGCCTCTCCTCATTTCTTTGAATTCCTGTTTCTTCATTCTGTTCCAGTCGAATGTTTCTTTCTTCTTTCTGGTCCACACCGTAGGTGTGAATTCCAGTTTTCTTCCCATCACTGTTGGTTCCCTGTACATTTTCCTGAGCATAGCCTTATTTTTTTCCTCTATTTTGTGACCACACTCAACCAATTCTGTGATCATCCAGATTACTAGTGTTTTGAACTGTGCATCTGATAGGCTGGCTATCTCTTAATTGCTTAGTTGTATCTCTTCTGGAACTTTGGCCTGTTTTTCGATTTGAGCCTTTTTTTTTTTTTGGTCTAGGCATGCTTGTTACATATAAGGGGTGGAGCCTTAGGTGTTCATCAGGGCAGGGCAACCCACATTGCTGTGTTGTGATGCTGTATGTGGGGGAGGGGTCCGAGAGGGAACAGTGCCGCTTGCTTCATTCTCTGCTGGTTTTCAGTCACTTCCCCTGCTACCTACAATCAAATTGGGCCCTTCTGGTGCTGATTTCCAGGTGGATGAATTTGTGTACGTTCTAGGACCCTGTGGATCTCACTAATGAACTCTCCTGTGAGGCTGGGAGCTTCTCCCACTGCTGCCTCAACTCCCACAAGTGCTTTCAGTCAGAGGCTTTGAGGCTTTATTTCCCCTATGCCTCCATCTTTCTTTAACTCTGGGTTGTGATATCTGTCTCACTCCCCAGTTGTTCCTCCCAGTTTATCTGCACACAAATGTGGGACTGCCCTGTTTGCCAGCCACCACCTTGGCAAGTCTGCCAGCCACAGCCTTGCTTACACCAGTCCTCCAGCAGCTGCCTTGCTTTGAATCCTCTCCACCCCGGCTGCCCATCTCTACCCCTCCTACTGGTCTGGATGAATGTTTTTTCTTTAACTCCTTGGTTGTCAGACTTCCCTACAGTTCAATTTTCTGTCAGTTCTGGGTTTTTTTGTTTTGTTTTTAAATTTGTTATTGTCCTTCTTTTGGCTGTGCGAGAAGGCACAATGTGTCTGCCTATGCCTCTATCTTGGCTGGAAGTAGACTTGGATATATTATTAAATCAGTTTTTACAAGCAAAGGTTTTCAAGTGTTTCAGTACTTTTACTGAATAATAATGACAGGCAGTTCATACAGGAATCTTGTATCTGTACTGTCTATATTAAGTACTTTACATGGTCTTTCCAATTTAGTTAAAAAACATTCACTGTAGTGTGGCCTACTGCAGTATGACCTTGGAAAGTTCTTCTGACTTTTCTAAGCCTTAATTTGAACATCTTTATTTTTTTAAGATTTTATTTATTTATCTTTACAGGGGAAGGAAAGGAGAGAGGGAGAGAAACATCAATGCATGGTTGCCTCTAGTGCGTCCCCTGCCAGGAATGGGGAACTGGCCTGCAACCCAGGCATGCGCTCCTGACTGGGAATCGAACCGCGATCGTGTGGTTCGCAGCCCTGCGCTCAATCCACTGAGCTATACCAGCCAGGGCTGAACATCTTTAAAAATGGCCTTCTTGATAGAGTTTCTGTTTGAGGATTAAGTGAAATAATATATATAAAGCACCTAATCAAGTGTCTGGTACATAGTGGACCAACATTTTGGGACAGAATTCTTTGTTGTGGAAGATGTCTACCCACTAGATGCCAGTAGTATTACCCACCCGCTCTTTACTTGAGATAAACAACATTGTTTCCAGGCATTGCCAAATGTCCCTTGTAGTGCAAAACCCCCTTTGATTTAAACCACTGGCTTAAGCTCATATAGAGGGAGAGACTTTAAAACCTCATGAGTGCCACTGATTAAACAACTACACTTGTGGGCCCAGACCCTAAGTTCTTAAATTTCAGACTATATCATATAACTGTGTATCCATGTGAATTAATGGCTCCAAAAATTATTTTGAAATAGTAGAGTTAACAAAATGAAGTGGGTTATTTTTAACTAGAAAATTAACCCCCAATCCAAAAAATGTGGTAATTCCAAACCACACAATTTTGTTCTGCTCTCTATTAACCACACTCTTAATATACATAGCTATTTTACAAATACCACTGTGTAGAATATTTTGGTGATAATTGATATACACATGAACTTTGAAAACAATTTCAAGGTTTCTGACCTACAGGACTTGCATTTATTTTATTTTATTTATTAAATTTATTGGAGTGACATTGTTTAATAGGGTGATATAGGTTTCAAGTATATACACAATGCAGTACACAGATACACGATCTATATAATGCATTGTGTACCCACTACCCATGGTCAAATCTGGTGATGGGAAAAATTACATTTTGATTCACCCAGATGAGATAGTTAAACGAGCAATCTGGAAGTGGGGCCACTACAGTGAAAGGAAGCTACTTTGTTTCCATTATAATAATTATGTATCTTTAATACATGTCAAGTTTTCACAAGGGGTATATAAAATGTAACTAATCAGAGGGGTGGGAAGAAAACTTAATGCTAACCAAATAAAATGAAAGGATTAGTCATAATAACATTAAGTCTTCTCATAATTATACTATGAGTTACAGTGTAAATGTCAGTACTGCCTTCATCTTTTTATTAAAAAAATAAAGAAAGAAATAGTAGAATGGGTAGCAAAAGGAGTCTTTGAAGATTACAAATTCTATGCCCTGACAATTCAAACAATTGGATGAAGGGTAAGGTAGCTGTCAGAGAAAGCTAGAGCATCACACAGCAGCCTATCATTCAAATACCCTTTACACAGGGATTGGTACAATCAATGCAATAAAATGAAATATACAATTTCTCTTGTGAAATATGCAGCACCTTCCACTAAGTTTTAGATATGACAATTCCCTAAGAAGATTTCAAACATACTTAGGACCCTGTGTTACCTGGTGGTTCATGATGACATCTGCACAATTCTCTACTTAAGTAGGCTCAAGTCCCACTGAGGAGGAAAGGTTTTCTCCTTTTGTCTGAGTAAGAGTATTACTCTGTAAGGACACAGAAACATTGCTAAAAATGTTTGTGAATGTCTCATCAACAGCCTTTACATAACATTCATCTTCCTCCATCTCTCTGTGACATATAAAACTGTCACACAAGTTCGTCTTTCTTAAAACTTGGCTTTATGTGACAAGTTACACACACTCCTCTTTTTTTCTCTGTTTTAACCATACTTTCTCTATTTCCATCACTTGTTTCCTTCCTTCCTCCCATGCAGGAAAGGGAATACTACGTAAGGTTCTATTCTTTGGCTTTTATATTTTTTATTTGTCATACTTTTATTTTAAAGGCAATTTACTCCATGTCTTGGGCTTTTTATCACTTTTTTTTCTTTTTCTTTTTTTATTATTATTGTTATTTTCCAATTTTTTAAAAATTATTTCTCAAGTACAGTTTTCTGTCTATTACTCCCATCCCATCCCACCCCCATCCTCCCCCCTCCCTCCCATTTCCACCCTTCTCAGTTGTCCATGTATCCTTTATATATGTTCCTCTAAATCCTTCCCTTATTTCCCCTGAAATTCCCTCCCCTCTCCCCTCTGGTCACTGTCAGCCTGTTCTCTATTTCAGTGTCTTTGGTTATATTTTGCTTGCTTGTTTGTTTTGTTGTTTAGCTTCCTGTTAAAGGTGAGATCATATGGTATTTGTCCTTCAACACCTGCCTTATTTCACTCAGCATAATGCTTTCCAGTTCCATCCATGCTGTTGCAAAAGGTAGGAGCTCCTTCTTTCTTTCTGCAGCATAAAATTCCATTGTGTATATGTACCATAGTTTTTTGATCCATTCATTTACTGACGGGCACCTAGGTTGCTTCCAACTCTTGGCTATTGTAAATTTTGCTGCTATGAACATTGGGGTGCATAGGTTCTTTGGGATCGGTGTTTTAGGGTTCTTAGGATACAATCCTAGCAGTGCAATTGCTGGGTCAAAAGGCAAGTCCAATTTTAGTTTTCTGAGAAAATTCCATACTGTTTTCCATAATGGTTGTACCAGTCTGCAATCCCACCAACAGTGGACTAGAGTCCCCTTTTCCCCACACCCTCTCCAACATTTGTTGTTTATTGCTTTGTTTATGTTAGCCATTCTCACCGGTGTAAAGTGGTATCTCATTGTAGTTTTAATTTGCATCTCTCTGATAGCTAGCGATATTGAGCATCTTTTCATGTGTCTCTGGATCCTCTGTATGTCCTCCTTGCAGAAGTGTCTGTTCAAGTCCTTTCCCCATTTTTTAATTGAGTTAGTTGTCTTCTTAGAGTGAAGTCGTGTGAGTTCTTTGTATATTTTGGAGATTAAACCTTTGTCTGAGATATCATTGGCAAATATGTTTTCCCATACAGTTGGTTGTCTTTTTATTTTAATGCTGTTTTCTTTAGCTGCGCAGAAGCTTTTTATTTTGATGAGATCCCATTTGTTTATTCTTTCCTTTATAGTCCTTGCTCTAGGGGTTTATCACTTTTATTTGAATGACTCCCAGAACCCTTTCTCCAGATCTGAAATTTCTCCTGATGTCTAGAACTATATTTCATGTTGTCTACTGTATAAATCTATTGTATAGAACAATATGTACTTTCAATAGCAAGTCATGCTAAATATACCTCCCCCCATCAAGTTTCTCCTTTGGTCTTTCTTATTTCCTTCTCCAACCATCATATTTATAAAATGCAGGTTCAATCATGTTACTTACTCCTTGTCCCAAATCTTTCCATAAGCCCCCATCTGTGTCAGGTAAAAGGCCAAATACCTCTGCTTGACTCTTATAGCCATTCTGAGACTGTCAGAGGTACAGTGTAGAGAGAATATAGTAAAATATAAAACTATTTGTTCAAGAATCAAACAAAATAGGGTTTAAGGTTATGCTCAGCCACATAATAGCAAGGTAGTCTTGGCCATTTCAATGAACATTTTGGGATCTCTAATTGCTTATATAAAATTAGTGGTTTTCCATTAAAAGATTTCTAAGGACACTTCCAAATTTTAAATCTGTATTACTGTGGTTCTACTTTCCAAGCTTATATTTCAGGAAACTCATAGTACATACCTGACCCATGCACGGGCTTGCAGTGCTCGCAGCGTCATGGATGAGATATGAGACAAATTCACATGGACTACAGAGTCCTGTGGAGGAAAAGGGACCACACGGCTACTTCCTCAAGTAGGAAGCGCCTCCAAGCGGCTTGGCCACCCTCTCAAGGGGAGAGCGTGCTGAGCCTTGCCTACGCTTTTATTGGGTTTAATTTGCACAGGAATGCAGGTACAACTTATTAATCATTGTCAGGCAGTAAAGATCAAATGATAGATAGCATACAAAGAACTATTAGGTCTTCTTCTGAGTCAGGGTCTATCAGCTAAAAGGCTACAAATCTTTAGGAAACAAACTCATTTCCCGCTTGAACATTTATGATTTAACTAAGAGCACTCTTAGCAAAGCGGCTTCACAGGATTTTACATATCCTTCCTCAGGCCTGATCACCTGGGGAGCCTGCCCTTTCCAGCACAGGGCTGGACCACCCTCTGTCATTGTTTCAGGCTTAAGTCAGGCAGAGGAGGCCAGATAGCCAAGGAATTTTTGGAGACTTCTCGCAGACGGAATTAGGACTCAGGCTTTGCCAAAGCTGATGGGCGAGGGTCCATCACCCCCTTTCTCCACAACCCCCCAAGTCCTTCCCTGGGGCCTCCATGTGATCATGCCTGTCTTAGGTTGTTCTCCCCTTGGGGAATCTTACCTATCATTGGCTAACTGATCAAGCATTGGAGGCCACTTATTTAAAAAAGGAGCAGAAGCGGTGCTCCTGCCAGAGAGATAAGCTTTGTCTTCTTAGCGGCTTATAGTCTGAAGGTCATTCACTCAGCCTTAGCCATGGGGGGCGGGGCGTGTTACAGCTCCTGAAATCAGGCAGGGTGGTTCCTAACACATACCATTCTAAACTGTTGGGAACTTCCCTGCCTGGTTTAAGAAGATGTAACCCCTCATGACTAAAGATGAGTGATAGTCCTTGGGACCATAAGCCACTAAGGATACAAAGCTTATCTCCCTGGTAGGGATACTGCCTTTGCCCCCTTTACTTCACCCTGACTGGCCTCTAGTGCATGACCAGTTAGCCAATGATGGGTAATATTCATCAAGGGAGGGAAGACCTAAGACAGGCATGGTCACAGGGGGCCCTCAAGAAAGGACTTGGGGGGCTATAGCAAAAGGGAGTGATAAACCCTTGCCCCTCAGCTTTGACATAGCCTGAGTCCTCATTCTGTCTGAGGGAAGTCTCCTACTAATCTCTTGGCTGCCTTACTTCCCCTGCTTGATTTAAGCCTGAAACAATGACAGAGGGTGGTGTAGCTCTGGGCTAGAAAGGGTGGGTTCCCCAGGGTGATCAGGCCTAACAAAGAATACACAAAATCTTGTGAAATCTGCTTTCCTAAGAATGCTCTCAATTTTCTGATAAGGGTCTGCGCATGAAATGAGTTTGTTTCCCAAAGTTTTATAGTCCCTTAGCTAACTGACCCTGACTCAGAATAAGCCCTTGTAGTTCTTTGTTTGTTATCTATTGTTTGATCTGTAATGCTTGACAATAATTGATGAGCCTTACCTGTATTCCTGTGCAAATTGAACCCAATAAAGGCCCATTGAGGGAAAAGCTCTTGGCCCTTCTCCTTTGAGAGATCAGCCATCTTTCCTCCCCAAGCAGATCATGTCTTGGTAGACTTATTCTCATCTGTGGTGGCTGGGGGCATCCTGCGGGTGGAGCCCCCCCCCCCACACTAAACTATTACTATTTCTTCAATATGTGCATTCCCACCACCATACCTCTTGTCATGACTCTATACTTTACCATTAGTCTCTCTCTCTTTCTATGCCTATGGAATATCTAGTCTACTCTGAAGACCTTGCTTAAATGCTACTTTCTCCACTAAAAATATTTGTTTCCCCCCAGCCGGAAAGATCTTTGCTCTTTGCAATTCCAATAGTATTTCATTTATCTGTTTAGGTCACTCACTATATATTTCTTTATATTTTCACTTTATCTTCTCACTAGATAATTAGTGCCTAAAGAATAAAACACCATGTTTTAAGACATGAAATTGTTATAAGGAAGAGAATCCATCTTGTACTATTTCTCCTCCAATGTATGAAGTGTTCTGTAATACAACTCACAGGTAGAAATCCAAATAAGGCTTAAATAATTTCTGTGAGAGAGTTCCCTGCCTTATGAGGTGGCCTAGCCAAAAGATAGGAATGTTTGATGATGGAAAAGTTCTTTCCAGCAAGTGAGACAGAACAGATTCTCTATAATTTCTACATAGCCATACTTGTCTGATCAGTAGCCTGTATTTCCTATGCTCTTTCTTTTTCTGCTTATTGTTCCTATCATAAGGAATGCTGCTGCTTCATCAGAAGCAAGAATCACAGATCTGTGGCACACCTCCAGTGCTTCTGAGTTCCTCCACCAATTTCTCCTTTGTGTCACACAAAACTCACTATAACATTGTGATATCAATTTCAGCTCACTATTTCCTTAGGATGATTCTCATCATTCATGTCTTTAAGATTTTTCTTTCATTCACTATAAGGCTCCCTTTTCCCATCAAATGTACCAGAAGTCAGGAATTCATTCTTCCAGCTTATTAATTCAGCCAGCCATTCCACAGATATGGAGTGTATATTACTGTGGTAGGCTCTGGAGACAACATGGTAAATAAAAATAGATATGGACTTTGTCAGAATTGAGATCATAGCATAGTGATCAAGACAGAACTTTTTAAAAAGTTAACATTTAACTTTTATTTAAACCCTGGCTTGTGTGGCTCAGTGGATTGAGTGTTGTTCTGTGAACCACAGGGTGACCAGTTTGATTCCCAGTAGGGGCATATACTTGGGTTGTGGGCCAGGTGCCCAGTTGGGAATATGTGAGAGGCAACCACACACTGGTGTTTCTCTCCCTCTCTTTCTCCCTCCCTTCTTCTCTCTTTAAAAATAAATAAAAATCTTTAGAATATACATTTAAAAATTTATTATTTAAGCAAAACCAATCAAAACAAAACAAAACCCAGCAAGAATACTAAGTGTATGAAGTAGAGGAGCATTGAACAGAATTTAATAGAAGGGGTTGTCCTAGTCATGGAGGTTAGGGAAGCTTCTTTGTTAAAGTGATATTTGAGTTGAAACATAAAGAATGAATATCAGTTAACTAAGCAAAGCATAGTAGGAAGGCAAAATTCTAAGCAGAAAATAAAGAATATACAAGAATGTGGAGCCAGGAAACACAGGGACATTCTGAGAAACTGCAAAAAACAAAACAAAACCAAACCCCTAAACCCCCAGAATATCTGGAAATCAAGAAATATACTGGGAGTTGAGGTTGGAGAGGAAAGCAA
Source organism: Sturnira hondurensis (assembly GCF_014824575.4). NCBI lineage: Eukaryota > Metazoa > Chordata > Mammalia > Chiroptera > Phyllostomidae > Sturnira > Sturnira hondurensis. The sequence continues at coordinate 264,596 of NW_028084283.1, read as the reverse complement.
GAGCCAAAGTCTATAAATGATGTTAAATATTTGAGTTATGTCTCAACAATAATAACAACAATAAAAAACATGGAATTTGAGAGTAGGGGTCTGGGTGGTAAGTAATTGCATGTGCATTGTTTTTATTGAGTTATAATTTACAAACAATTAAATATTCATTTAAAAAGTTTTGATGAATGTGTATCAAGTAACAAAATATTTCCATCATGCCAAAATATCCCTTTGTGCCCCTTCCCAGTCAATTTTTAACTCCCAAAGAATCTACTGACCCAATTTCCATCACTTTAGGTTCATTTTGATTACTCTAAAACTTCATGTAAGTGGAATCATGTAACATGTAATCTTCACATAGGCTTATTTCACTTAGCACAACATAATTGTGTGGTGTCTCATCTATGTTATTGTACATATAATATCTATTGTTGATTAGACTATTAAGAATGAATGAGGAAGACTCAGAATATATCTTTTTAAAAGTTATTTATTTAGTATAGGGAACATTTATGATAGTTGGGATGGTTTGTTTAAATAGAGATGGAAGAAAAGAGTTGGTTTCAAAAGATATTTAGAAATAGGTAAAATAACTGGGATTTCATAATGGATTGGATGTCAAGGTAAAGGCAGTGGAGGAATCACAGTAACTCCATCTTTTGGACTTATGTAACTAGAGGCATGGCAATATCATATAGAAACCTAGGGAAACATCAAAAGGACCTTATTATGGACATGTTGCAGGGGTGATCCTCTGTATTCTACTTTGGGTATTTGGACTTTGAGGTAGTGCCATTGAACCACCCAAGTGGTAATGTGAGTTAAACAACTCAATATATCTGTATCTCAGTGAAGAGGCCAAGATTACCACCTGAGTGAACTCTTTCACTCCCTTTTCTCACAGGGAGACCAGTTTTCATTTATACTATACAGGACTGGTGGCTGCCTTAGGCCAGAGCACAAGCACTGCAGTTTTCCCCATAGTGACCATACTTCATATGGCTGAAATTATACTACTAAAAATCGAGATCTGTAATAGAGGTTAGCCCATGAATACTTTTTTTCTAAAGGCTCCTGGGAACATGGATGTAAATGAGACTAATTGATTCCTTCTCCTTCCTATTACCTTTTCCCAACCTACTAGATAGTAATTGAATATAGAAAAAGTAGTAGTTCATTACCTTTTCACAGAGAAGAAGCTAACATCTTTCTTCAAAAACAACAAATATATAGGCATCAAAATCTCTTTATGTCTTTTGACATCTGGTCCCTCTAACTATACACTTCTAAAAGACTGCTTTTCTTATACTAATTATGAAGAAAAGTACCTGTGACTTACTGAGTTGTACTGTATACATGTACTATACCTCACTATTACCCTCCAGTCAAATTGGACTCCACACTGGTCTTCAAATAAATTAAGCTTATCCCCACATCAGGGCCTTTGAATTTGCTTTTTTCTCTATTTTAAAAACTCTACCCCCTACCCACATCAGAGCAAGGTTGGCTCCCTCATTCCATTCAAATTTTTTAATATTATTTATTTATTTATTTATTTTTAGAGAGAGGGGAAGGGAAGGAGAAAGTGGGAGAGAAACATCAATGTGCGGTTGCCTCTCACATATCGCTTACTGGGGACCTGGCCTGCAACTCAGGCATGTGCCTTGACTGGGAATCGAACTGGTGACCCTTTGCTTCACAGGCCTGCATTCAATCCACTGAGCTACACCAGCCAGGGCTCATTCAAGTTTTTTAAAAAATATTTTTGTAGGGGGCGATTTTCCTCGAAAGTCACCCCCGTCCACCATGGATGGGAGTAAACATGACTGAGACATGATGTGATCTGCTTGGGAAGGAGAGGTGGTCATTTTCCCAGAGGAAAAAGGCCTTGAGCAGTGGCCGGTTTCTCAGGGGAAAAGGCGTTGAGCCCCCCCCCCTCCTCCAAAGGCTTTTATTGGGTTGTAATACACAGGAATAAAGGGCGGCAAGGATCAAACAGTAGATAACATTTCAAAAAAATCTGAGGGTTTAGTACCAGTCAGAGTCTGTCAGGAACAGAGTTTTAGAGTTTCCTGCTCAAACCCTTAACATATGAGTGAAAGCACTCTTAGCAGAGCAGATTTCACAAGTTTATCAGGAAGTCTTTGTGATACCAGATTTTCCCCCAGGACACGTTCTAGCAAAGCAAGGAGCTTCACCCTTCCCCATCAGGTACTCAGGCTTAAGGGGACTAGAGCCAGAAAGCACTTCTCCCAGAGGACATGGGGACTTGGGCTACGTCAAAGCCAGGGACAAGAGTCCATGCTCTTTGTTGCAGCAACACCCCCCCCCCCCCGAGTCCTTCCATGAAGGTTGCCCAAGTGATCCAGTCTGGCTTAAGTTGCCCCCCACTGTGAGGGGTCTTAGCCATCATTGACTTCTGACCAAGCTTTGGGGGCAGGGAGAGGAAACTGAGGCAGTGTTTGCTACCAGAGACAAGCTTTGTCTCCTGTGGCTCACATTCCAAAGGTCGTCCCTCGCCCTTAGCCACAAGGGGTCGAGATACAATTCCTAGAACCACGCAGAGTGGTCTACAACATATTTAATTTTTTTTTTATTTTTAGAGAGAGGGGAAGGGAAAGAGAAGGAGAGGGAGAGAAACATCAATGTATGGTTGCCTCTCACATGGCTCCCACTGGGGACCTGGCCTGCAACCCAGGCACATGCCCTGACTAGGAATCAAACCGCGACCCTTTGGTTCACAGCCTGTGCTCAATCCACTGAGCTCCACCAGCCAGGGCACATTCAAGTTTTTCCTTAAATAACATGTGCTCTAAGAGGTCATCCTTAATCTCTTATATAAAATGAATCACACACCTATTATTCTTCATCATGTATCTTGCTTTAATATAGTTCACAGCAGTTTTATCAATCTGATATCATCCATGTCCATCCCTAAAGTCTAAGTGTCATGATGAAGAGGTTTTGTTGTGTCTTCTTGGATGTTGATTAAAAAGTAACTAGACCAGATATATTCATAAATTGGTGCTGTACTGTATCAAATGCCTTTTCCACATCTATTGATATGATAATGTGATTTTTGTCTGTCTTTTTGTTTATGTGATGAATTACGCTTTTTGATTTGGGAATAGTGTACCACTCTTTCATCCCTGGGATGAATCCTACTTGATGTTGGTGCATGATCTTTTTTAATGTGTTCCTGGATATAGTTTGGAAATATTTCTTTGAGGATTTTATTTTCCATGTTCACCAGTGATATTGGCCTGCAGGGTTTTTTAAAAATGTTTTTATCTGCTTTTGGGATTACGACAATGCTGGCATCATAAAAACAGTTGGGAAGATTTCTTTCTTCTTGTTTTTTTTTTTTTTAGAACTATTCTGAGAAAGATAGGGGTTAGCTTCTCCTGAAATGTTTTGTAAAATCTTCTTGTGAAACCATCCAGTACAGGGCTTTTGTGTGTCAGAGTTTTTTTGACCATTGCTTCATTTTCACTAGCTGTTATCAGTTTAGGATATCACACTTTTCTTGATTTAGTTTTGGAAGATTATATCTTTCTACAATTTTGTTCATTTCCCCAGATTTTCAAATTTCCTCTCATGTATATTTTCATAGTAACATTTCACAAACTTTTTTATTTCTGTGGTATCAGGAACAATCTCTCCTCTTTCATTTCTGATTTTATATATTTGGGTCCTCTCTGATTTTTTTGATGAGTCTGGTTAAAAGCTTGTCAATTTTGTTTATCTTCTTTTAAAAATTACTTTATCGTTGTTTAACTGCAGTTGTCTGCATTTCCCCCCTTCACTCCCCTTCACCTCAGCCAAACCCACCTACCTCCCTTACTTCCACACTTACCCTTGGTTTTGTCCATGTGTACTTTATAGAAGTTCCTGAAAACCCCCATTGTCCCCTCCCCCTCCCCTCTTGTTATTGTTAGATAGTTCTTAATTTCTATGTCTCTGGTTATATTTTGTTTCCTTTTTTCTTTTGTTGATTATGTTCCAGTTAAAGGTGAGATCACATGGTATTTTTCCCTCACCACCTGGCTTATTTCACTTAGCATAATGCTCTCCAGTTCCATCCATGCTGTTGCACAGGGTAGGAACTCTTTCTTTCTCTCTGCTGCATAGTGTTCCACTGTGTAAATGGACCATACTTTATTGATCCACTCACTTAATGATGGGGATTTAGGTTGCTTCCAGCACTTGGCTATTATAAATTGTGCTGCTATGAACACTGGGGTGCATATGTTCTTTTGAATTGGTGTTTCAGGGATATTAGAATATAGTCCCAGCAGTAGAATGGTTTATCTTTTCAAAGAACCAGGCCCTGTGTTTACTGATCCTTTGAATTGTTCTTTCAGTATCTATGTCATTTCATTCTGCTCTGATCTTGGTTATTTACTCCCTTCTTCTCACTCTGGACTTTGTTTATTGTTATTCCTCCAGTTTTTGTAGATGTAGGATTAGGTTGCTCCTTTGAAATGTTTCAATCTTTTTTAGGCAGACCTGTATCGCTTTGAACTTCCTTCTGAACTTGAATTGCCTTCATTGTGTCCCATAGGTTTTAGACAGTTATGTGTTCATTTTCATTTGTTTCCAGAAACGTTTTGATTTCTTTTTTGATTTCATTGTTAGCCCACTCATTGTTTAATAGCATGCTCTTCAAACTCCATGATTTTGAATGTTTTTGAATTCTTACTTGAATTTGGTTTCTAATTACATGCCCCTGTGCTCCAAGAAAATGCTTGATATAATTTCAATTTTCTTGAATTTATTGAGGCATGTTTTATGTCCTATCTTGTGGTCCATCTTTGAAACTGTTCCATGTGCATTTGAAAAGAACGTGTAATTTCCTTCTTTGGGGTAAAAACTTCTATACATACCATTTAAGTCCTTTTGATCTGAGGAATTTTTTCCATACTCTAATGTCCTTGTTGACAGTTTTTTGAAGATCTATCCATTGTTGACTGAGTAGTTGAAATCCCCTAGTATAAATGTGTTCCTGTCCATATCTTTCATGAAGTTTTCCATGATTTTCCTTATATATTTGGGTGCTCCTATTTTGGGTGCATATATCTTTATAATGTTTCTGTCTTCTTCATGGATTATTTCCTTGAGTATTATGAAGTGTTCTTCTGTCTGTCTTCTTATGGCCTGTGCTTTGAAGTCTATTTTGTCCGATGTAAGTATTGCCACCCCAGCCTTTTTTTCCCTGACCATTTGCTTTGAATAATTTTTCCAATCCTTCACTTTCACTCTGTGTCAGTCTATTTTCTGAGGTGGGTCTCTTGTAGGCCACATATATTCAGGTCATGTTTTCTTATCCATTCAGCTACCTTATTTGTTTTGATTGGGGCATTTAGTTCATTTACATTTAAAGTTATTGTTGATGCATAGTTACTCATTTTAAATTTCTTTGTACCTGTGTTCCTCTTTCTCTTACTGTTTTCCTTCCTCTTAAAGCAGTGGCCTTAGTATGTCTTGCAGTACTTATTTGGTAGAGATGTATTCTTTGAGCCTTCTTTTGTCAGAGAAACTCCTTAGTCCACCTTCTAGTTTAATTGAGAGCTTTCCTGGGTAGAGCAGTCTTGGTGCAGGCCTTTGCTTTTCATTACCTGGAATATTCCTTTCCATTCCCTTGTGGCTTGTAGTGTTTCTGTTGAGAAATCGGCTTCTAGCCTTATCGGAGCTCCCTTTTATGTTACCTCTTGTTTCTCCCTTGCTGCTTTTAACATTCTGTCTTTGTCTTTAAAACGTGGTATTTTAATTATGATTTGTCTTGGTGTAGGTTTCTTTAGGTTCATCTGTTTAGGTCCTTCTGTGCTTCCTGAACTTGCATGGTTTCTCTCCTGTCTAGGTTAGGAACATTTTCTGTTATTATTTTTTCAACAAGGTATTCTATTCCTTGCTCTTTTCCTTCTCATCCTGGTAGTCCCATGATTTGAATGTTGCTTCATTTCATGCTGTCCTGCAGCTCCTTTAAGCTATCTTTATGTGTTTTGAGTCTTTCTCTTCACGCAGGTTTTCTACCTGGGTATTTCTCTATACCTTGTTGTCCAGTTCACTAATTGGTCATCTGCTTCTTGCAGCCTGCTTGCAATTCCCTCTAGTTTATTTTTTTTTATTTTAGAAATTGTGTAATTCATTTCTTCCTGGTTCTTGTTTATAGTCTCCATTTCTTTTTTCATACTGTTGTACTTTTCACTCAGTTCCTTGTCGTTGTCAGTGAGTCCCTTGAACATTTTTACAACCATTCTTTTGAATTCTGTATGTGATGGTTTCCTTGCCTCCCTGTCATCAAGCTCTTTCCCTGAGGAATCTCTCAATCCTTTTTATTGTGGATTCTTTCTTTTTCTTTTGATTTTTTTAAAATTTAATTCTTGTTCAAGTACAGTTTTCTGTCTTATATTCCCAGCCCTGCCCCGCCCAGTGCTCCCCACCTCCCTCCCATTTCCGCCCCCCCAAATTAGCTATTGTCCATGTGTCCTTTATACTTGTTCATGTGAGTCTCTCCCCTTTCCCCCTGTGATTTTCTCCACTCTCCCCTCTGGTCTCTGTCAGCCTGTTCTGTATTTCAGTGTCTTTGGTCATATTTTGCTCACTTGTTTGTTTTGTTGTTTAAATTCCTGTTAAAGGTGAGATCATATGGTATTTGTCTTTCACCACCTGGCTTATTTCACTCAGCATAATGCTTTCCAGTCCCATCCATGCTCTTGCAAAGGGTAGGAGCTCCTTCTTCCTTTCTGCAGCATGGAATTCCATTGTGTAAATGAACCATAGCTTTTTGATCCAGTCATTTACCGATGGGCATCTAGGTTGCTTCCAATTCTTGGCTATTGTAAATTGTGCTGCTATGAACATCAGGGTACATATGTTCTTTTGGATTGGTGCTTCGGGGTTCTCAGGATATACTCTTTCTTTTTTTCTAAAGATTTTATTTATTTATTTGTCTTTAGAGGGGAAGGAGAGGGGGAGAGAAACATCAATGTATGGTTGCCTTTTGTGCATCCCCTGCTGGGAGTTGGCCTGCAGGGAACCCGCCTGCAACCCAGGCATGTGCCCTGACTGGGAATCAAACCGCGATCCTCTGGTTCGCAGGCCTGCACTCAATCCACTGAGCTACACCAGCCAGGGCTAGGATATACTCTTAACAGTGGAATTGCTGGGTCAAAAGGCACGTTCATTTTTGGTTTTCTTAGAAAATTCCATACTGTTTTCCATAGTGGTTGTTCCAGTCTGCAATCCCACCAACAGTGAACTAGGGTTCGCTTTTCCCCACAACCACTCCAGCACTTGTTGTTTGTTTCTTTCTTTACAATAGCCATTCTGACTGGTGTAAAGTGGTATCTCATTGTGGTTTTAATTTGCATCTCTCTGAAAGCTAGTGATATCGAGCATCTTTTCATGTGTCTCTGGATCCTCTGTATGTCCTCCTTGGAGAAGTGTCTCTCCAAGTCCTTTGCCCATTTTTTAATTGGGTTGCTCATCTTCTTTGAGTGGAGTTGAGTGAGTTCTTTGTATATTTTGGAGATTGAACCTTTGTCTGAGGTATCATTGGCAAATATGTTTTCCCAAACAGTTGCTTCTCTTTTTATCTTGATACTGTTTTCCTTAGCCATGCAGAAGCTTTTAATTTTGATGAGATCCCATTTGTTTATTTATTCCTTTATGTCCCTTGCTCTAGGGGATGTATCAGTAAAAATATTGCTGTGTGGAATATCTGAGATTTTCCTGCCAATGTTCTCCTCTAGGCCTTTAATGGTTTCCTGGCTTATATTTAAGTCTTTTATCCACCTTGAATTAATTTTGGTATATGGTGTAAGTTGGGGCTCGAGTTTCATTTTTTTGCATGTAGCTGTCCAGTTCTCCCAACACCATTTGTTGAAGAGGCTATCTTTACTCCATTTTATGTTACTGTCCCCTTTGTCGAATATTAATTGACTGTAGAGATTTGGGTTTATTTCTGGGCTCTCTGTTCTATTCCATCGGTCTATGTGCTTGTTTTTGTGCCAGTATCAGGCTGTTTTGATTACAGTGGCCTTGTAATACAGTTTGATATCAGGTATTATGATCTCTCTTACTTCGTTCTTCTTTCTCAAAATTGCAGCTGCTATTCGGGGTCTTTTATGGTTCCACATACATTTTTGAAGTGTTTGTTTTATGTCTGTGAAATATGCCATTGGTACTTTAATAGGTATTGCATTGAATCTGTAAATTGCTTTGGGTAGTATGGACATTTTGATGATGTTAATTCTTCCAATCCATGAACACGGTATATGTTTCCATTTGTTTATGTCTTCCTTGATTTCTTTCTTCCGTGTTGTGTAGTTTTCTGCATAGAGGTCTTTTACCTCCTTCATAAAAAGAGTTGGAGAGTTTTCCCTCCTTTTGAATTTTTTGGAATAGTCTGTGAAGAATAGGAGTTAGCTCTTCTTTAAAAGCTTTGTAGAATTCTCCTGTGAAACCATCTCGTCCAGGGCTTTTGTGTGGTGGGAGTTTATTGATTACTTCTTCAATTTCATCTTGGTGTAGTGTGAGAAAAAATAAAGTTAACCATAATAGTAATAAAACACAGGAAAAGAGCAAAATGGATGAAGACCAGGGAAGGGTGCTGTATGGGATTTGGAGAAACAGTAGTATGATAAGAAATATATAATCTGAAAGCTGGGCAGGGAAGATGGCAGTGAGACAGATTGGGGTGGAGTCCACTCCCCCCTGTGCACAGGTGAAACAACTAGCTGATCTTCTGAGGGACAGAGTGAATAGCCAATGGTATACCAGCATATATGAAGACTGGAGGCCAAAGCTGTAGAGGACATTGAAAAATTAGGCAGTAAGGAGAGTGCTTTCAGACAATAAAGTCCCTGAAACCAGTGAAGGGACCAGGGTGGCTGCTGCCCCAGGCTTGGCACCCACCAGGTTTGCCGTGGGATTCTTAGAAGACAGCCAGGTCAACAGCTCCCCCATATGCCAAAAAGGTTTGAGTAGCACCAGGATGGACCTGGATGCTTGATGTAGTTAGGGGTAATAAGGATGAAGTGGCAAACACACAGGGGCAGTGGGGATCCAGTGAAACTGTGAGTTGGGCTCTGATAGACCCTGACCCAGGTAGTCCTGAGTCTAGTTGGAGAGTCATGCTGTGTGAGAGGCCAGGTGCTTGTTTGGAATGGCAGGCTTGAATAGGAGGAATTTTTCAAAAAGGAAAAGAGGCACTCAGTGGCTATTTAGGGAACTCTCCCAAAGCAGCTGCCCCTGCCTCCCCCAGTGCATGCAGCCTCTGCAGCCTCGGCTGTGGGCCTACCTCTGCTGCCACAGTCATGGCTGTGCCCCTACCCTACACCTGGTCACTGCGAGGGAGGATGCCCAATCATGCCCATGACTTAAGTGGCATGCCACAGACCCAGCTGCCCCCCACCAGCCAAGGCTACCACTGCAGCAGAGGAGGCTGGCCTGTACCTGTCACTGCTGCCCTGCAACTGCAATCCTACTGCAGCAGTGGAGACCTAGCACTCACACCCGCATCCCTGGGATGGAGCTCTCCTGACCCCAGTGCCCAGAGAAATCTTGTGCCCAACCTCACCACCCTGGGCCTAGAAGCAGAGGAGGCACGTGCCAACATCTGCTGTGGCAGCCATGGGGATGCCCCCGCCCTGCAGGGCCAACTGGCTCTCTAAGAGGAAGATGGAGATGCCCCTGGAGAAGAGAGCAGCAGGGCTCAGGGAGTCAGCAATCCCCAGAGAGACTTAACTCACTGTGCGGGGCTGAACTACCCTGAAGAGACTCTGAGAATCCCTAGCATTAAGGAGAGCAAAGACCAAGAAGGTGGTGTGTGAGTTGCCCCTAGCTAGTGCACCTCAAGGACAGCACAACTGGTGGACTGAAGGCATAGGCCAGACACAGAAGGGCACTAGGGGCCCAGCAGCAAACTGAGGAACTGGGCTGGAGGCTGGGCAACTGCAAAGAGTGCAGCTCAGACTTGGATCCCATCCCAGAAAAACAACAGGAAGGGAGAAATGTGAAACCAAGCCCCCCTCAGCCTTTTGCAGCCAAGAAGACTAGCAGAACTGGCTGGTTTTGTTTAAAGCCAGGAGGAGGCCTATTTTTTAAAATTCCTTCTTCATTTCTTTCCTTCTTTCTTTTTTATCCTTCTTTCCTTTCTTCCTTCAGTCCATTTTTTTAATTCCCACAAGTGAGATAATCAAACCTGGAGCTGTGAAAGGACCAGAGTTAGACCCAAAGAGGAGTCATCCCAACAACTGAGACAGTGAGACAAATTTCACTTTGCTATTCCAGGGAACTTGCAAGTTATTGTATATTTGTATTATTATTTTTTCATTATTTTTACATCTTTAATTTTATTAGTATTGTTTTTATTTATCTTCTTTCTGTTTAGTCTTCCTCACCTGGTTTTTTAAACTTCATTGTTTGACTGGTTTCCCTTGTTCTCTCTTTCATAGTGTATTTTTAATTTTCCATCTTTCACTTCACTTACGTTCCAATAACACACTGCTGTAGGTCATGTATTTCATAATTTTGTTATTTAGACCACATAGACTCCGTCATATGATTGTTGCTCCATTACTATTGTAAATAATTGCTGTTCGTTACAAATGTGAATACTACACAGCACCTATCCTAGTTCTTAACTCACTTCACTGTTTCTGGAACTTAATTACTGATGTGGCTAACTAAATTTTTTTGTACACTCCACCTATTTTCTATTGTTAACTGTCATATTACCTCATAATCTGACATCCCACAACCTCACTGCTTTCTAGTTCCAGCTCACAATCCTCATCCCCCAACAAGAATCCTATCTTTTTTCCACCCTCTCTGAAAAGTGGCTAATTGGGTGAGATATCACAGTTAACACTATACACATCCAAAGGCTCTCCTATCTCTTCTCTACAAGTTGGGACTTTATACCATAGAATACACTTCCACCGTCTCAAACCATTTTGCCTTCCCCCTCCAACTGATGACAAAAAAAGAGTAGGCAGGGGCTGTGAACATCAGTATACCTGCTGAAAGAGGAAACCCACTAACAAAGGAACCATCAACAGATAACAATAGAAGAAGGTGAAGGAGAAGGTGGAAGCCACACTAACCATCAACCAGGACCAATCTGGAAATACAACTAAATGGTGGAAAAATTACCCAGAAAAAAACAACTGAAAAAGAACAAGAAAGAAGCCTCAAAACCACATACAGACAGAAGAACCATCTTCAACACAACCTGCGTTGTGTTGAACCTGCACAACAGAGTACAAGATGTGGTAGACAGAGAGACCCTCAGTTAACTAGCTGGAGAGAAGGATCCACCAGAGAAAGACCCAACAACAATCAAAACCCAAAGACATACAGAGTCAGTGTAAATGGCAGCCCAAGATCAGTGAGCTCAGGAGATCAAGGAGACTGCACCACTGAATCTCATAGGTCTGCTACCATAGAATTTCACACCACAAACCTAGAGAGCAATTTCCTTTATGTCCTCTAAAGCAAAGGGCATAAAGGAAACAAACAAATGGGACCTCATCATATTAAAAAAGTTTCTGCATGGCTAAAGAAAACATCAACAAAATGAAAAGGGACCCAACCATATGGGAAAACATATTTGCCAATGATACCTCTGACTAGGGTTTTATCTCCAAAATATATAAAGAACTCACTTGACTCCACACCAGGAAGAGAAAAAAAACAATTAAAAATGGGCAAAAGACTTGAACAGACACTCTCCAAGGAGGATATACACAGGTCCCAGAGGCATATAAAAAGTTCCTCAGCATGTGTAGCCATCAGAGAGATGCAAATTAAAACCACAATGAGATACCACTTCACACTGATCAGAATGGCTATTATAAACAAATCAACAAGTGTTGAAGAAGATGTGAAGAAAAGGGAACTGTAATTCACTGTTGATGGGAATGCAGACTGTTGCAGTCATTGTGAAAAATAATATGGAATTTCCTATGAAAACTATAAGTGGAACTGCCTTTTGACCCAGCAATTCCACTGCTGGGATTATATTCTAAGAACCCAGGAACACCAGTCCCAAAGAACCTAGGCACTCCGGTGTTCATATCAGCACAAATTATAATAACCCAAGTGCTGGAAGCAACCTAAGTGCCAATCATTAAATGAGTGGATCAATAAAGTATGGTCCATTTACACAATGGAACACTATGCATCAGAGAAAAAGAAAGAGCTCCTACTCTTTGCAACAGCATGGATGGAACTGGAGAGCACTGTGCTAAGTGAAGTAAGCCAGGCAGTGAGGGACAAATACCATATGATCTCACCTTTAACTGGAACATAATCAACAAAAGAAAAAAGGAAGCAAAATATAATGAGAGACACTGAAAATAATAACAATCTTACAATAACCAGAGTGGAGGTAGGAGGGGATAATGGGGGGAAGTGTTTTCAGGAACTACTATAAAGGACACATGGACAAAACCAAGGGGGAGTGTGGAAGCAAGGAAGGGAGGGGAGTTTGGCTGGGTTGGGAGGGAGTGGTGGGGGAAAATGCAGACAACTGTAATTTGCAATAATAAAATAATTTTTTATATAATGTGAAAACAAAGAATAAAAAAAAGACCAAGAGTAGTGTGTTATTCAGAATACAAGTGACATGAAAGAAGAAAAGTTAAAATACAATATGAGAAGGAGAATAAAAAATCAAATCAAAGAATAAAAATACTCATACAGAACAAAAAATCTAAATAAATAGAAATGAAATAAAAAATGCAATTCTGAAAGATGGTAAAGTGGAATTTTTTTAGCTGTTGGTGTTCACATTCTGACTTCTTTCTGGATCTGTCTCTGGTTTTCTCATAGTTTCAGTTTTTGTTGCCTCACTCTTACAAAAAAAAGCCTCCTGCTATAAGTCTTCCCAGATCCTGCCGGGAGAGGGTAGCTGATCTTTGTTCTTTCCTTTTTTTGTGTGTGTGGTTCTGCAATGATTGTTGCTCAGTCTGGGCCACAGTAAACACAGGTGCCCAGTTTCTCACCTGCTCTTAGAGCACTGTGCAGCCTGCACACTCCATTCTGTGCATTTGCTCAGGCCGGAACCAATAATCCCCCTCATTTTGTGACACTTTGATCAATCCATGACATGCACTGAGTGGGAGCAAATTACACCTTCCCCTTTGTTGGACTGTCCACTGCACGTAGTGGAGGTCCCTGCATGGAGGCTCTGTTCCACTATTGAAAGAAGTGTCTCTAATGGGCTTGTGCTGCCCCTGTTTGATCAATCTGTGAGGCGGTCTGAGTAGGAGGAGCTAATCATGCCCCCACTCATCTGTCTTCTCTGGCATGGCCACTGCATTCATGAGATCCCTGCATGGCTGCTCAGTTCTTTTTTAGAGAAAATTCCCCTTGGATGCTTCTGCTGCTTCTAAAAAGCACCTGCCTTCCCACACAGGCCAATTCTCTGACCAGCCCAGAGTCTATCTGGGTCACAGCCAGTCACTGTCCATCTCTTCTCCCAGCTCCAGGTGTCACCAGGTTCCCCAAATTCTCTGGTATTGTCTCATCCAGCCACCACCCCCACAGTCAGAATACATGGCTGGCTGTGTGTCACTTACCGTCTTTTCATCTTCCCAGAGACTTTAAGCATCTTGGTCTCTGCTGGCATGGGTTTGAGACTAACCCGCTCTGGGAGGGGAGGGGGCTATTTAGTGACTGTCCCTGAACTGGCTCTCCTCCAATGCTCCTGTGGCAGCCACAGTCTCCAGCACTTGGCCCAGGGACCTTCCTGTTGGCCTACAGCATTTCCTTACCGCCTGTTTTTAAGCATCCTTTGCACACTTTGGCTTCTAAACTTCCTATCAGCTGGGATTCTGTTGGCTGTTCACTCTTTTTCTTGGAAGATCAGATAGGTGTCCAGGTTGTGTGCATGAGCAAGTAGGCTCAGCTCCCACCTGTATCACCACTATCTACCTCCTGGAGAACGGTTAAATCCCTCATGTTAGTGTTGTAATTGAGAAAGAGAAAAAAATCTATTAAATATTCCAATTAATATGCTTAATCTATATAAAACATTATTTTAATTATTTGCAAATATTTTTTGAACTTATCAGGCTGATCAAATTATAAGGGGGTAGGATTGAGCATGGGAGGTGGGGTGGGTGTGTAGGGGAGAGTGGTAGGTGAAAAATAGAGACAACTGTATAAACAATAAAAATCATTATAAAAGTAATTATAAATTGTGTTAGATTTCTATGCTTAAAAAGAAGTAATTACAAAAGGAGGCAGAGGTTACATTAGGCAAACATATTCTAATTGCATTAACACAATAAAGAATGGTATGATTAAGTTACCTAATGAAAGAACTAAGCCAGTTGGCTCAGTTAATTAGTTAACTTAGTTAAATAGGAGGCTGAAACATGACTCTGTTTCCTTATGATTTAAAACTTCTGTCTCCAACATATAAATATTAGGTCATTTTTAATTTCCTATTGTATTGAGATAATTTTTAAATTCAGATGTAAAAAAGTTTAATTAATTTAGAATAATTTGAATAATAAAATCATGTCCTCAAATACAATTTGCAGTCCAGTTGGATCTACTTTTGTTGTTTCCATTTATGCCAGTATATCTGAAGTAACTTGTGCAATTAGAATAAAGTTAATGCGGTCTTTATGTGCCAGAAGGTAGAAGGGTACTTTATTATTCTATTACAAAGGCAAAACTAATGTCAGCAAAGGCTCCTTTCAAAGGCTGGAACATAACAAATTTCCCTCCAGCTTCCTGTTGTGGAGGGAAGGTTGGGAGGTGAGGGTGACAGGCCCAGAAGGCTATGGGTAGTAAGAAAAAGGCGATAATCACTATTCTAACATTTAACATGCTCTTTCTCAGAGTACTGGAAAATAAGAAGCAAAAAATGAACAATCAGAATGATTTTCCACCCCACAAATAAGAAAGCCAAGCATTTCCAGTATCTCAGAAGAAATGTGTCTGACAGACAGACAAGATTAAGTATTGATGAAGGGTTTCAACTACCTGTTGGTACAGAAGGAAGGAATGATGTGTTTTTCCACTTTAATGCTAGAATAGGCACACCTACAGAAAGGATTTTAGATGTTCTGTTTTTACAGGGCATGGTGAGGAAATGTTAGAAGTGATTGGGTGATTTTCAAATCAGAGCTCAGGAAGAGCTCAGGAAGAGCTCTGAGCTCTTCCTCAGAGCTCACATTATGCAATAAGGACAATGCACTTACATTATAATCAGCAATATCAGACTTCAGAATCTCAAAAAAACATAAAAATAAAATTGATGATACTCACTGAATAAGAGGCTAAAACATTACACACCGTAACCACACTGGGTTTATCCTGGAATAGAAATTTGATAACACTTGATAAACAGTATAATTGTCTTTCCCTGCCTGGGCGGTCCATACACAAAAAAGCACCAATACTCTCCCAGGTCAGGGCACATACCCAGATTGCAGGTTATATCCCTGGTCAAGTTGCCTGCAGGAGGCAACTGATCAATGTTCCTCACATTGATGCTTGTTCTCGCTCTCTTTCTCTTTCTCTCTCCCTTCTTCTTTCTCTCTAAAATTAATGAACATATCCTCAGGTAAGGATTTAAAAAAAACACAATGTAATTGTCTTAACCTGAGTCATCACTCCACCCCATCCTTCACCCACAAATAAGGATTCCAAGCAGAGAAAATGGAAATACTTCTCACTGGCTTGAATCATCCCAGAGGGCAGTAAGTCTCCATTTCCAGTCTGTGCATAACCTCCAAGCAGATACAAAGGGCTTTCTACACCATGCCATCATAAAAATACCTACTGCAGATGGTGAGTGATAAGAAGTACAGCTAGGGTGGGTGCTGCATAAAGCTGATTGCCCTGCTTGCTACCACTACCAGGGAAGTAAAAGTGAAAGACATAAGGCTTGGCCAAATGGTAGCCAATATGATAATTCACCATATTAACATTTTAAAGAGACCAAAAAGTCATCTCAAGAGCTGCGCAAAAGGAATGTGATAAAATTGAATACCCATTTAAGATAAAAACTGAGCAAACTAAAACGGCAGGAAACTTAAATAACCCAATAAAGGTTATTTTTTGAAACTCCTATAAACATGGTACTCAATGCTAAAGTATTAAAATTATTCCTTTTAAGATCAGGAATAAGAAATGGAAACTTCTATAAAAAATTTTAACCCTGGCTGGATGGCTAAGTAAGTTGTTTGGAGCACTGTTCTGCACATTAAAAAGATGTTAGTTTGATCCCCTGTCAGAGCACATATCTAGGCTGGGGGTTTGATCCCTGGCTGGAAGTATGTAAGGCAGGAAACTGATCAATGTTTCTCTTTCACATTAATTTCTCTCATTCTCTCTCTTTCTCTCTCTAAAAAAATCAAACATATTCTCAGGTGAGGATTAAAAAAATTCTATCCAACATTTGACAGGAAGTCCTTGCACACATAAGGCAAGCAAAAAAAAAGTGGTGGGAAATAATAATTAGAAATAAATAAATAAAATTATCATTATTTACTAGCAATAAGACTATATTCACAGAAACCCAATGTAATCCACATATGAATATTCAAGATAAGGCAGTTTAAAAAGATTGCTGAATTTCAAATCAAATATCCCAAGTGATTTCACTTCTATATCCCAGCAACAAATTGATAAAAGATGTAAGAATAAATACCTTAAACAGTAGTATCAGGAACGTGAAACACTTAAGAATAAAACCAAATAAACTGCAAAAATCTTACAGTGATATAATAAAATGTTAGAAAATATGTTAAACATTTAAATATATTGAGAGAAATACTATAGCTATGTATTGGAAGAATCAATACAAAAATAATGTCAATCCATTTTGGGTGAAAATAAAGATACAATGAAATACCAAACCAAATCTTGGCAGGTATGTGAATGTGTGTGTGTGTAATATAGTGATGCAATTAGAAAGTTTATATGGGAGAACAAAAGACCAAGAATAATCTTAACAATCCAGAATTACCAAAAAACAGTTATGAAGATTTTTATAAAGCTATAATAATGGAGACAGTTTAGAATGGGCAGAAGAAAAGACATATTAATCAATGAAATAAAATTATGAGCCCACAAAGAAACCCACCCATAGAAAAAACTTGAATTATGACAGAACCAGCATTGGACATCAATGGGTAAAAATGAACATCTCAATACATACTCATAGTTCTGCCACAGCTTTCTCTGTATGTGAGAACTGAATCCCTACCTAATATCATAAATAACAGCAATAAGAAATCCAAATAGATACACAAGTTAAATATAAAAGGCAAGAATGTAAACTTTTCAAAAACAATATAGGAAAATATCTTTAGGAACTTCTAGGAAAGAATTCATTAAACAAAATACAAGGTAAAAACATTAAGGGAAAATTATCAAATTTAGTTACACTTAAATTTAAAACATCTGTTCACTGAAATGTCATTAAAATGAAAAACACATCATGAACTGAAAAGAGATTTGCAACACATAATTAAAAAATGACTAGTATCCAGAATCTATTTTTTAAAATCAATAAAAAATAGAAATGGGGGAAAAACCCCAAAACAAAAACGTAGCCAGTCACTACCTAAAAGCACAAGTAGCCAAAAAGCATAATTAAGAAGGTCAATCTCATTACTAAGGAAAATGCAAAATTCAGCAAAATGTGACACCATTTATGTGTCACCAATGTGACACCAGACTGGCAGACATTTAAGTCTGACAATATTAAATGTGTACAATAAAAGATAGAATGTGATGAAGCACTTATACATAACAATTTTGAAAAATAAATTGGCATTATCTAGTAAAGTTGAAGTAGTTCATACCCTCTGACCCAGCAACTGCACAGCTGATTTCTTCCTTGATCTCATTCTTAAATCATTTATTGTTCAATAGCATGCTATTCTAGCTCCACGAATTTAAGTGTTTTTTAGTTTTTTCCTTCAGGTTTGCTCCTAGTTTCAGTCCCTTGTGGTCAAACAAAATGGTTGATATGATTTCAGTTTCCTTGAATTTGTTGAGGCTTGTTTTGTGTCCTACCATGTGGTCTATCTTTGAAAATGTTCCATATACATTTGAAAAGAATGTATACTTTGCTCCTTTGGAATGAAGGGCTCTTTCTATGTATACCAGTTAAGTCCATTTGATCTAGGACATCATTCAGTGCTGCAATATCCTTGTTGATATTTTGTTTGGAAGGCCTATTCTTTTTTTTACAGTGGAGTGTTAAAATCCCTACTATAATTGTGTTACTGTCAATAACTTTCTTGAAGTCCTCCAAGATTTTTCTTATATATTTGGGAGCTCCTATGATGGGTGCATATATATTTATTATGTTCATGTGTTCTTAATGAATTGTTTCTTCGAGTAGTATGGTGTCTTTCTGGGTCTCTTTTTGTGGTCCTTGTTTTGAAGTCTGTCTTTTCTCATAAGAGTATGGCTACCCTGGCTTTTTTTCCCCTCTGTCTATTTGCTTGTAATATTTTTCCAACCCTTCACTTTTAGTCTGTGTAGATGTTCTGTTCTGAGGTAGTTCTCTTATATGTAGCATATGTGCGAGTCTTGAGTTCTTATCCATTCAGTTACTTTATGTCTTTTGATTGGAGCATTTAATCCATTTATGTTTAAGCTTATTATTGATAGGCACTTATTTTTTTTCCATTTTTAGTACCTGTGTTCCTCTCTCTGTCACTCGTTTTCTTCCTTTTCTTAAAGCAGTCCCTTTAGCATCTCTTGCAGAGGTGGTTTAGAGGAGGTATATTTTTCGAGGCTTCTTTTGTCTTGGAAGCTCTTTATTTGGCCTTCCATGTTAATTGAGAGCCTTGCTGGATAGAGTAGTCTTGGTTGCAGGCCTTTGGTTTTCACTACTTGGAATATTTCTTGCCATTCCCTTCTGGCTTGGAGCATTTCAACTGACAAGTCAGCTGCTACTCTTGATGGGGCTCCCTTGTATGTTACTTCTTATTTCTCCCTGTTGCGCCTAAGATTCTCTCTTTGTCTTGGAATTTTGCCATTTTATTTATGATGTATCTTGGAGTAGGCCTGTTTTGGTTCCTCTTGTCTGGGACCCTCTGTGCTTCCTGAAATTTTGTGATTTTTCTCTCAACAGATTGGGGAAATTTTCCATCATTACTTTTTTCAAACAGTTTTTCTCTCCCTTGCTCTTCTTCTTCTCTTTCTGGTATCCTTATTATAGGGATATTATTTTGTGAAACAACTTATTTTAACTTACTTGGCCTTTTAGCTTAAACAAAGTCATCTCATTTTACTTATTTTTTAAAGATTAAAAAATTATTTATTTATATTTACAAGGAAAGGGAGTGAGAGAGAGAAACATCAAAGCATGTTGATTTGATGAGAGAGAAAAAACATGAGAGAAACAAGCAAACATGTATGCTTGCCTTTAGCACACCTTCTATTTGGTACCTGGCCTGCAGCCCTAGCATGTGTTCTTTTTTAAAAAATATATTTTATTGATTATGCCATTACAATTGTTCTAATTCCCTCCCTCATTCCCCTCCATCCTGCACACTCCTCCCCAACCATTCCCCCCCTTTTAGTGTATGTCCATGTGTCTCAAGTTCTTTAGATTCTATATTACCCCTACTATTCTTGCCCCCCCATCTATTTTATACCTACCATCTATGCTACTTATTTTCTGTACCTTCTCCCACTTTCTCCTCCTCCCACTCCCCTGTTGCTAAACCTCCATGTGATCTTCATTTCTATGGTTCCACTCCTGATCTAGCTGTCCTCTTAGTTTTATGTGTGGTTTTTAGCTTTTGTTTTATGTGTGGTTGTTAATAACTGTGTGTTTGCTGTCCTTTCACTGTTCATATTTTTCATCTTCTTTTTCTTAGATAAGTCCCTTTAACATTTCATATAATAAGGGCTTGGTGATGATGAACCTCTTGAATTTGACCTTATCTGAGAAGCACTCTATCTGTCCTTCCATTCTAAATGAAAGCTTTGCTACATAGAGCAATCTTGGCTGTAGGTCTTTGGATTTCATGACTTGGAATACTTCTTTCCAGCCCCTTCTTGCCTGGAAGGTCTCTTTTGAGAAATCCGCTGACAGTCTGATGGGAACTCCTTTGTAGGTGACTGTCCCCTTACCTCTTGCTGCTTCTAGAATTCTCTCCTTCATTTTAATCTTGGCTAATGTAATTATGATGTGCCTTGGTGTGTTCCTCCTTGAGTCCAACTTCTTTGGGACTCTTTGAGCTTCCTGGACTTCTTGGAAGTCTATTTCCTTTGCCAGATTGGGAAAGTTCTCCTTTATTATTTGTTCCAATAAGTTTTCCACTTGCTCTTTTGTTTCCCCTTCTTGTACCCCTATAATTCAGATGTTGGAGCATTTAAACATGTCCTGGAGGCTCCTAAGGCTCTCATTTTTTTTAAAATTCTTGTTTCTTTATATTTTTCTGTTTGGTCATTTTTTTCTTCCTTCTGGTCCACTCCCTTGATTTGAGTCTCAGTTTCCTTTCCATCACTATTGGTTTCCTGTTGTTCCTCTAATTTGTGATTAAAATCAAACAGTTCTGTGAGCATCCTGATCACCAGGGGTTTTGAACTGTGCATCTGATAGGTTGGCTATTTCTTGGTCACTTAGAGTTACCAGCTCCAGGGCTTTGAGTTCTGCTTGAGCCATGTTTTGGTCTGTTTGCACCTGTTACGTATGAGGAGCAGAGCCCTAGGGGTTCACCAGGGCAGGGCGGGGCAACTCAGTGGCTGGGTTGTGAAGCTGTATGTGGGGGCAGGGTCAGAGAGGGGCAATGGCAGTCCCCTCTGCTGCTTCCTGCTGCTGGGGCCTGCGTGGTCTGTCTCACTGCTTGCTCCTTCGCTGGATTGTCTGCGGGTGCGAATGTGTGACTGCGGTTAGCCTGCTGCCTTATGCCCTCACTGGGTCCGCCTGTTGCTACCCCACACCTGGGATCCTCCCAAGGCTGCCTACGCGCCTGGGTTGGGAGATCTTTCCTACCGGACCCTGCTCCACTGCTGGCTCCGCCCCTCTTACCAGTCTGGTTGAACAGTTCGTTGTTGTCGGACTTCCGTATAGTTCAGTTTTCTGTGTTTTGGCTGTGTTTTTGTTACTGAAAATTTGTTGACTTTAAATGTGGTTGTGCGAGGAGGCACAGTGTTTCCACCTACACCTCCATCTTGGTGGAAGTCTCCCTGGCATGTGTTCTATATTGGCAATCAAATGAACTACCCTTTGGTTCACTGTTCAGCACTCAATCCACTTAGCCACATTAGCTTGGGCTTTTATTTTTTTTAACTGTTGCTTTTTTAGTTTTTCTTTTTTTCTCTCTCTCGCTTTCTATTTGTTTATTTTTAGAGGGAGGAAAGTGGGAGGAAGAGTGATAGAGAAACATACATGTGTGTTTGCCTCTTGCACGTCCCCCATCAGGGTCCTGTCCCACAACCCAGGTATGTGCCCTACAGTGGGAATTGAACCAGCAACCTTTTATTTTGTAGGGAGGTGCTCAATCCACTGAGCCACACCAGCCAGGACTGGTTTTATATTTGTTTATACTATCTCATAGCACAAAATAAATAAACTTCTTATTAAATGAGAGTTTTACTTTTTTTCAACAGTTCCTTGCATAGCCTTTTGCAAATACATAATTTTTCAAGAGAGCACATGGACAAAATGTAGATTTCATAGTAATGATTTCAAGTATATCCCTTCAATTATTATGTTTTGCCACCAAGCAATGGATTGCTTTGTCAAGTAGTTGCTCCAAATTATTTGTTGAGAAACACCTAAACCATAAATGCTTCTTCAATAGTAGTATGACTCCAGTACTACTATTGAAATCATATTAAAAATGCCTAATTTATGACCAGTGGAGTTATTCATAAATGCAAATAAATCAATAAAGGTAACAAAATATATCAAAATCCTCAATGTCTTAAGGGGAGATAATATTTTACAAGGGCGATATAAAATTGTAAACACTTTGTTTTTCCTTATAAGAATACATTAAAAATTTTATAATTCTCCCTCCCAGAGAACCTTATTTTTATAAGATTTCTAATGATTAATAGACAACTAGCTCTTGACACACAAAAGTAGTTTTTTGGCTCCTCTGTGTAGCATATCTTTTCCCAGAGATGCTCTCCCCCCAAAATATATAAAAAGTAAAATAGAGAGACCACCGGGCTAGGCTAACTGTCTTTTCCATTCCACAATTCTCTTTTCATTTTTATCTATTTTATTTTTTAAAGATTCTATTTATTCATCTTTAGAGGGGAAGGGGAGAGGAGAGGGAGAGAAATATCAATGTATGGTTGCCTCTCGTGGGTCCCCTGCTGGGAACCGGCCCGCAACCCAGGCATATGCCCTGACTGGGAATCGAACCACAATCGTCTGGTTCGCAGGCCCGCGCTCAATCCACTGAGCTACACCAGCCAGGGTTCTTTTCATTTTTAAGAATATACCTTATAAAATTTCGCTTTGGTTTTCACCCTATTTTATTACAAATAAATATCAATATAGTCTATTATTTATATCCAGAGTAAAATGAAATATATTTTAATTTCATAAATTTCATTGTAAACTTAATTTACAATGAGTTTTGCTTATGCTTTCTAAAAATTAGAGTGGACCAAAATAATGTTAAGACATGTTTGGTATAAATGAAATCTTCATTGATTTTTAAAAAGATTTTATGTATTTATTTTTAGAGAGAGGAGAATTGAGGGGAAAAGAATAGGAGAGAAACATCAATCAGTTTCTTCATGCTCCCAGCTAGGGACCTGGCCGTGTGCCCTGCCCTGTGCCCTGACTTGGAATCAAACTGGCGATCTTTTGGTTTGCAGGCCAGTGCTCAATGCTTTGAACCACACCAATCAGGGCTTCATTGATTTTTTTAAAGTCACTATTTTTTTCACTCAAAATATTTTCTTTATCTTCTAGCTTCGTGTTCTTAACTGGAAAGGCCACATAAAGTGTTTCCAAAGCAGAAATGACTGTACTTCAGGACACTACATAACCTTACTAATAATGCTTAGTCACTCAGAACTACTCCATCTGTGTTTCTGTCCAATCAAAGAACCATCTGCTCTAATTAAATGCCTTACTCATCTTGCCTGTTGTGTCACTAGATGAAATATACTACTGCAGTAATTACCATTCTCAACTTCTAAACAGAGCCAAAGACCAACCAACAATTTATTGAATACACAGGCTGGTGCTCTCTGGTCATATGATTTGGTGTATTACTGCTGACTGGAAGCAGCTGCGCTCCCTGAAGTTTCAGTGTGGACAATACATTAGCTGATTCTTGGAACAAGAATCTGTGATACTTCTCTGGCTGGTGTGGCTCAGTGGATTGGGTGCTGGCCTGCGAACCAGGGGGTCACTGGTTCAGTTCCCATTTGGGGTGCATGCGTGGGTTGCAGGCTGGGTCCCCAATTGGGGGCACGTGAAGGGTGGCCACGTATTGGTATTTCTCTCCCTTTCTCCCTCCTTTCCTGCTCTCTGAAAAAAAAAAAGAATCTGTGATACTGAGGTAAGTATCAAGACCCAGATTTGGAAGGTGGTGAATAATCTAAGACATCAACTATCAGCAAAAAATTCTCAAATTAGGAATGATTCCTGACATCAGAAAGGATACTTCACAATTATTTTTTTTATCACCACTGCTATGGTGGCCCAGTTTGCTAAAGAGTGGAACATTTATGGACATATCTTCAAGAATTTTTTATATTATTCTCTAGCCCCAAGATTAATTCCTATTCCAATAGTAGCACTATGGAAAAAAGGAAATGCAAAACCTGAGCAATGCAGAAAGAAAAATCTAGCTTTTGCTAAAATCTATGCCTGAATAAATGAGGGCAACTTTGTGAACTTTCCTACATATTATCCACATAAGCTCCCGCTCGAATGTAACTAAGAAGACTTTGCTGCCTGTCTGGTGCTTAGAATAGTGTCTGGCATATAATACACGCTCAAGAACTAATTTTTAGATCATTTTTATTCTTGTTGAGTTACAGTTGTCCCACCTCCTTCCCCCTTGCTAACTCCCTTAGGTCCCCCACTCCCACAGTCAATCCCCTTCCTATTGTCTATGTCCATAAATGAGGAAGATTTGAGCTTATATCAATAGGTTTTTGTAGTCATCCCTCAATGCTGGATTCCACAATATTATCTAATATTGGAACATAATTGTGATTTATATTTACTGAAATTTTAAATGCACATGCCATTTGAATCAACCATTCCATTTCTAGGAATTTATCTAGAGGTAAACTTACTTATACTCACAAAGAAAAACATGCAATTTGTCTTTAGTTCAGAAAAACTAAAAACCCTATGTCCTTAAATAGGTGGTGGTTACATAAATCATGCTATATTCATAAGTGGGAATACCATGTAGCTGCTAATAAGAATAGAAAGCTTTATTTAGATCCTAATGGAGTGACATTCAAGATACATTTTTTAAGATACATTTTTAATTAAAAAAAGGAAAATTCAAAAAACTATGGTACATTTACACAATGGAATTCTATGCTGCAGAAAGGAAGAAGGAACTACTACCCTTTGCAACATCATGGATGGAACTGGAAAGCATTATGCTGAGCGAAATAAGCCAGGCGGTGAAAGACAAATATCATATGATCTCACCGTTAACAGGAATCTAAACAAACCAAACAAGCAAGCAAAATACGACCAATGACACTCAAATATGGAACAGGCTGACAGGGTCCAGAGTGGAGAGGGGAGAGAATCATAGGGGAAAAGGGAATGGAGTCACTTGAACAAGTATAGAGGACACATGGACAATAACTAAGGGTGGGGGGTGGAAAGGGGAGGGAGGCTGGGAGCATGGGGTGGGGGGCAGGCAGGGTTGGGAATATAAGACAGAAACCTGTACTTGAACAAGAATTAAATAAAAATTATATTTAAAAAAAAGGAAAATTCAGAACAAAGTTGTAGAATGTGATCCCATTATTGGTAAAATAAATGAATGTGCATGTAGATATGATTGTATATTCACAGAATGTTTCTGGAAGAATAACCAGGAAATTGGTAATATAGATTTTTGTCTGGGAACAGGGGACTGAAAACACAGTGATTAGGTATTGGAGACTCATTTTTCACCATATAAATTTTGGACTAGTATAATGCTCGCCACGTGTATTAATTATCCCAAAAAAGCACATTTTAAAACAAAAAACATAATGCCATTTTTACTATTTAAATATGCATGCTATAATAAAAAAACTAACTGGCTAAATTCTTTCAGTAGACAGGTTAGTATTCTGTGGGCATACATCTGACAACTTTCAGGTCATATGAAGAGTTTAGGGTTTCCATAATGACTCCTGTGGTTACCTGCTATTCATTTTCTGCTTATATATTTCCAAGAGTCAGTTCTTCAGTAATGATTTACTGACAAGTATAGAGAAAATCTGACTTTAGGCAAAATTATTAAAAAAGCTTGGTTGATAATCTGCAAAACGTTCTCACTGCTCTTCCCTTTTTCGCCACCTTACCCAGGGCCTGCGCCCACACACATGACTTGACTTCTGAAAGAACTGCCACAGAATACCTTCCTAGATCCAGCCTTTATGAACCAAGTACTCATTCTCCACTACTGACAGTTTTCTTTCATATTGCTATATTCTCTAAGTACTTTTAAAGCTTGAAACAGTGTGTTACAACCATTCAAGTCCTGACATGTTCCCAGTATTCAGGCAGATGGAAGAATATTCATGGAGCCATGGGAGGCTTGACATGCCTTTATTCAAGGGTGGGTAATACACGTATGTTGCAAGCTGTGTGTCCCCCTGTATGTCTGTGTGTGGCACACTGCATGTCACTTGTCCCCGTACATGGCACATGGCATGGCCCTTGTCTCCCAGCATGGCACCCAGCAGTGAGGCCCTAGCCCCTTAAGTACTGGATACACAAAAAGCTGGCAGGAAACCAAGATATTGTAAGACATATCATGATACTATGCATGTGAGCCCACTCAGGGCTATGAGAACACTATTTATCAGGCCCACTTTGAAGGTTATGAGAAACTGTTTCCCTTAGTTGTCCAGACATCTGGGTGAGGAAGCCAGACTGTGTCCATTTACCCTACAAACAGTAAAACTGAATATATTAAAGTTTGTAAAAGAATAACATTTTACATTTCATTGGTTAGCTGAGCCTCTTTCAAAGAGGGTCTTTTTCAGTCAACTACTACACCAGGCCAATTGTGAGTTCGTTTGGAGTCAGGCAGCTTTCGGAGATTTCTGGACATTTGCTGAACCTATCTAGTGAATCATTTAGCAGGCAGATATTTTATGGCTCAGTAAATCCCTCTCAAAAGGTGACCAAAGCCACGACTCAAGAGCCGGAAGTAAGACACATACAGAGGAAAATTTGGTTCCTGTTTGGTCCCCCGGAAGCTGAGAGGCGTGAACCAGGCGAAAAGAAAAAATACTAAGGCCCTATCATATGTCTTTGTCATGGATCCTTCTCTACTGGATGGGGTTTGATAATGCTGATAAAGGAGCAAACTATTGATTTTCCTTTGGTTCACCAGTGACATCTCCTAGGAGCCCAGCATATTTGAGATAAAGATATTCTCTTTGTTTATCACGCATAAAGAAGCAGTAAAGGAGACTTCATGAAAGCTTTGAAGTAGGTTCATGAGAAAGGAAAAAAAAAATACACACACATATTTTTAATAACAAGAATTGAAGACATTTAAAAAGAAAATGTAACTCAAATATTATGGTTTCTCAACTATAATAGTTTATTTAAGTAGAATATTGTATTTATTTATTTATTTATTTTTTAAAAAAGAATATTATATTTAATTAAATATATGCTGAGTTGAAGAGAAGTATACAGGGTCTGTCCAGAAAAAGTCCGGCCATTGTTAATATAAAGAGAACAGTTTGTATGACATTGATGTAACCTGGGAGCCAAGGAGAGTGGACTGGAATGTACATGTGTGAACAGTGATGACTCCACTGTACTAGTCAGTAGGGGCTGTATACACCTTTGAGTGAGCATGTGTACTGTGTGGTCATTGCATTCAAAATGACAGCAAGTAGAGCAATGGATCGGCATCAAATTTTGCATTAAACTTTAACATTTCTCTGTGGACACTACTCGGGTGTTTCAGAAAGCCATAGCTATGGGCAACTGGTGATTGGGAGCTTCATCACAACATCACACCCACACTTGCATCACATCTCATGCAGAGTTTTTTTTGTGAAACAGCAAATCACCCTGGTGACTCAGGTTCCCTAAAATCCAGATCTGGTGCCAGGAGATTTCTGGCTTTTTCCAAAACTAAAATCACCTTTGAAAGGGAAGAGACATCAGAACGTCGATGAGATTCAGGAAAATACAATGGGGCAGCTGATGGCAATTGGGAGAACTGTGTGAGGTCCCAAGGTGCCTACTTTGAAGGGGACTGAGGTGTCATTGT
Organism: Sturnira hondurensis; assembly: GCF_014824575.4. Taxonomy (NCBI): domain Eukaryota; kingdom Metazoa; phylum Chordata; class Mammalia; order Chiroptera; family Phyllostomidae; genus Sturnira; species Sturnira hondurensis. Next base: position 237,153 of record NW_028084283.1, on the reverse strand, counting down.
GCTATGTATAATGTTTATTGTATCCTGTATCTTCTTCAATAAAGGTCTCCATTTTTTATATTGCATGGCTGGATACATTCTGGACACAGCTCACATATTTAATCTTTAGAATTTATATTACTTGGTACATGTCCATAGTTTTAAAAATTCATTACCTTTGATGCATCCTACTGCATGTTATGTCTATGCACAAAGTATATCAAATATAACAGTATGTTACAACTACATTAAGATAATGAATGGAACTAGCTTGCAGTAAATTCAATCAAAGTAGAAGAGAGAAACTTACATATATTCAGTTTCCTGCAACAATAAGAACACTGCTATATCTAAACATATTAAATTGAATGTATTTTATGAAAGTAGAAGATTAAAATTTCATTTGAAATATGTTTCATTGGTTTAAATATTACAGATATTATTGTATGATTTAAAATGTTAATTTTAGAAAGTTTAATCCACAAAGCAAATTTAAATACTTATTTGCACTTGCTTTAATGACAAATATAAGCTCTTTAAAGGTAGAGCCCTTCTTAAATGTGTTTCTATCCTCCATGGTGCCTAATAGTGTCTTACACATGTGATAGTTATAGTTTTATAATTGAGCAATGTTTCTTTTCTAAAGATTGGGAGATGTAATTTGTTATGGATGGTATGCTTATGTCCCTCCAAAATTCATATGTGGAAGTCCTATCCTAAGATGCGATGCTATTTGGAAGTGGGGCCTTTGGAAAGTAATTAGGGTTAAATGAGTTCATGAAGGTGGGGTCTTGTAAGACTAGTGCCCTTAGGAAAAGACACAGAGAGCATGTTCTCTGTCTCTTTCTCCCCCTCTCCTTATGTGAATTCCCTTTACGCACACATTACAGTTTGATTTTCTCCTATTACTCTGTGTTAATTTGATTGTTAGCCCAGCTAGAGGAACTTAAAAGGTGGGAAGAAAAGTATAATTTTGCAGCCCCTGCATTCTCCTAGTAAGTATCCAGGTTGTATATTTTTATGATTCCTTTAGAATTCAGATCTTGCAGGTTCTGGACATTAGTCACCATCACACTGACTTACAGGTGCTACAGGAGATTGGATTGATTGTTTACAGATAGTTGGGATTTTCACTCTTGAATAAATGCCTGTTGTCACTTTGCTCTCTTATAATTTGCCTCTGCCTTCTAAAATGTTAATAAAGAAAAATGAATTTCAGTATGAAGGATTCTAATCCAAACCATTGTTATTTTATGTGCAGCAAGAAAGACTAGGTAGAAAAAGAAAAAGGTAGACTAAAAATAATTTTTAATTAAAACCAGGCCTGTGGCTCAGTGGATTGAGTACAAGCCTGTGGACCAAAGGGCAACTGGTTCAATTCCTAGTCAGCATACATGCCTCTGTTCCGGGTCAGGAGCCCAGTATGGGGTATGCGAGAGGCAACCGCACATTGATGTTTCTCTTCCTCTCTTGATCCCTTCCTTCCCCTCTGTCCAAAAGTAAATAAAAAATCTTAAAAATAATTAAAATCAGCTTCCAACTCACAATCCTTGACAAACACTGCAATGCTTGATTATTTCTTCTTTCAAAATCCTTCCCAAATATTTTCTCAGATTGCCACTGTGTAAAAGAAGTTGCCAATTGTACAATGGTAACCATGGTATTCTTCAGATTACCTGCATAATGCATGTGTAATTTATTCATGTGCAAAGCATAATTATAATGTACCATAATTCAGTTTCTCCTGAAATAATTATTATACAAACTACATACAGTCAAATCACAGGTGCCATAAATATGAAAAGAAAAAAAATTAATATGCTATTTTAATGGCATGCAAAGCTAGGGGACCCCAAAGTCCCCACAGCTCATGGTTGGGGGCTGGGGGCAGAAGATGATACGGCTTTTAGGATACTTTGCATAACAAAAGGCAAGATCCTACCTACGCCACTGCCCCAGGCAAAAGGTGTCCATGGTTTTCAGAATGTATCTTGACTTGTGACGTAGTGAGTGGAGGCAGAGGCCCCCTCATCACTGAGTCCATTTTGCCATGACTAAAGATTGAAGCCAAATGAAGGTGGAGATATGTGGCAACTGGCAAAAGTAGCCCATTGTAGGAGGGGTTGGATATGAGGTATATAGGAAGTTTCGGGTCAGCATTTAAAATAAGGGTGGTCTGAAAGGGAAGGGGAGTTAGTCCATCACGAAGTCTGTAGTGAGATAGGGGCCATTTGGGCTGTAGCAGGAAGCAGCCATGAAGCTTGGCCATGAGGCGGTAGCTATGAGGAAGGCGCCATGAGCCAGGAGAGATTCTGCCATGCTGCCTGAGCGAGGAATGAGCTACACCTGCTCCTCTGAGGATTCATGCAGCCCGGATGTAGTAAGGAAGCATGCGTGCAGTCTCTAGTGAAGTAATAGTTGTGCAGGAGGAAGGGGTGTAAGAAAAGAGCTGATGAAGCCGTGCGGGAACCTGTCGAACCAAGCAGATCTTAGTGGGAGATGCCTAGAAGGATGAACTTTGACTAGAGAATGTAGCCTTCTGCTTCTCTGAAAGACATACAGAGAGGCCACTCACTTGGTACCTGTGCCTTCTCAGACTTAATCATGATCCAGTGCAACACCACACATGTTTTCCTGGACTATTACATGGAGGCTGAGAACAGTGTACCCCAGAACCTGAAGGAGAGAGCTGCTGTGAGAGGATGGTGACTTTGAAACCCACCAGTGTACTTTACAGAGGGGATGGAGACCAGTTTGCAGAGCCTGCTTAAGAACATATAAAGAAGCCCTGGCTGGTGTAGCTCAGTGGACTGAGCGCGGACCTGAGAACCAGATAATCGCGGTTCGATTCCCAGTCAGGGCACATGCCTGGGTTGCAGGCCAGTTCCCTGCAGGCCAACTCCCAGCAGGGGACGCACGAAAGGCAACCATACATTGATGTTTCTCTCCCTCTCTCCTTCCCTTCCCCTCGAAAGATAAATAAATAAAATATTTTTAAAAAAGCATATAAAGAGGTGGAGAACTTTTGGGCATGTTTTTGGCTTATAGTCTGCTGGGGAGCGAGAGAAGTGCCGGGTCTTGTGTAAGAACGGAGATCTGAGCAGGAGTGCTCCCAGCACCCCCAAGGTTGGAATCCTGTAAGTAAAAACCAGTTTCCTTCAACACTAATTGTTGGGCCATGCATCAAAGTGCCATGTGCACGAATCTCACTTTGCTTTGTTACACTATTATTTGTAGAGTGCATGACCACTAAAATCAAACACAAAAAGTATTTTTCAATCCTCACCTGAGAATATATTTATCGGTTTTTGTAGAGGAGGGGGAGGAAGGGAGAGAGGGATATATATAGAGAGAAACATATTGACTGGTTGCCTCCTCTACACTCCCCAACTGGGTATCAAATTTGCAACCTAGGTATGTGCCCTGACTAGGAATTGAACCCGCAACTTTTTGGTGTATGAGATGATGCTCCGACCAACTGAGCCATCTTGGCAGTCAAAAATAGTTTGAAAACACCTCTCTGACTTCTAGAATCCTAGAAATCCAAATTTGTTTTCCTACTTTATGGCCGAAAGATGGCACTGTTCCATTTATTGTGAGGTTGGAATATAGTCCCTGGCACTAGAGTCAATCTGTAATGTGCTACACTGGAACTAGCAAGGCGTGCATCATTAACCATTCCGCTTCACAGGCCCTAATACCAAGAGGATCATACCAGCAGCTACTCATTAAGAAATCGTCGTAAATAAGAATCTTGTAGAAAACCAGAATGGCAAGTTAAAGCAGACCCCCCACTGGGAAGGGAGCTGCATCCTTGTGGCTAACCTGTTGTTGGATAGAAATAAGTTACTATTTGCATCACAAAAGATGCATTCCATCAAGCACGGAAACAGCTACAGCTAAGAATCTGTGACATTTGATTCTTTTCAATCTGTGGCACTTTTGATTCATTTGAATCTGTAGCACTTTTCTCTCCAAGCCCCATCCAAGCATGGTGATTTATTCTCATGAGAAATCACTGAAATGTTTATGTATTCACCTGGTAAGGCAGTCACAGGCATATTTCAAACTGCTATGGGAAATAGTTTAACTGACCTTAAATGTTCCCAATTAAGAGTAAGACATGTGTCTAACTTTCTGAAACAAATTAGCCAAAATGAAAAAAAAAAACTAATAAAAACCAATAAACAAAAACTGGCTGCAGGCTTTACCCAGTGCCTCATCAGCATTCAACAACAGTTCCTTATGGCTTAAATCAAATGGGAAAAAGATCCTGAGACAAATGCAAAAGAGATCAGTAAAAATTTCTTATCACTTACACAGTCAGCCATGAGAAAAAGACATAGAGGATGTTTAAATGCCTCTTATTTTTGGTAGATATATGATGGCTGTGAATGAAGAATTAAGACACAGCTCCCAAAACATTATGCCATATTGAGTATAAAAAGTCTACTAAATATAAGAGCATTGCATTTTAAGAGCTTGTATTTGTGACATTTTCTCCATGGACTAGATCCACTTCACATTTTAACCTGGTTGTAACAAAGGATGGCAACAGAATTGTTTATTTTATTTATATATACCAATTATTGTTGGCAATTATATTCTGAGGTCAAAACACAAGGGAATAAATACCTGTATAATTTTAGGCCAACACTTTCAAACTCAAAGTCTGGATGATTTGTTTAGTTCAGTTCTTAAATTCTTCACTTTTCACTCTGGCACTAAGAACCTGACCTTTTAACGCAATGGCACAGCACATCCAAAATGACTCGAATTGTCAGGAGTGAAAGAGAGGCTGGCCCAATTCAAATGATGGAGTTCTCTAATTACTGAACCCTGTAGCAAAGCACCTGCTCACCCTACAGCTTTTCTTTGTGGTCTATTTACTGCACTTAGTAGCCAGAACACTGTTTTAGTGAAGAAAACGGAGGATGCTTCCTCAAAGAGATTACAATGATCCTTAGGGAACAGGTTTAAAAAATCTTGCTATTATGAAAATGAAACTTCAGAGTTAATTTTTGTTGTGTAGTATTTTGCTGAAGATCCACAAGAGCTGAGGCCTGTTTTTTTTTTTTTTTAAATTTTGGTTTAAATTCACAAGGGAGAAGCAGCATTTTAGATGTTGGTGGAGGAAAACAGAGAGGACACAATACCTGTGGAGGGAGGGTGGTAGTAAGGGGTGACAAGTAAGGTTTCATGTCCACATCTATCGGTACCCCATCACAATGTCTCACGCCTTCTCTTTGAACTTGCAAGTCTGTTGTTTACATGCTGTTTCGAACATATTTGGTGCTAGTAGGAGGTGTGTAAGTTGGGTTGTTATGTCTTCCTAGTTCTCGGGGAGTTAGTAATGGAACTGTTTTCAGAAGACAAAGAAAAAGGGGTCAGTTATGATTACCAAGCAGTGAGGCAAGATAACTGGACTGACCACAGTTACAGCTTAGGTATCCTCTCCCTTCCTGCTCCCACAAGGAAGCAAACAATGCAAAATATGTGTGAGAGCACTTTTCATATAATTGTGGTAGTCATGTGAACAGAAATTTGCCTGAAATAATAATCCTGAGCTAAAAACAGTTGCCTGGAATAATAATTATAATCATACCACCTTGTATTGCAGTCAATTAACTACAGCTTTTATAGATTTGCATATACACATGTAATTAACAGCAAAGTCAACATAAAAGAACCTTTATTAGCACCTTTTTGAGATACCAGGTAAAACTTTCAAAAGCCTCATATGTCATTCTCTGGACTGGAATGTACTGCCTTTCATGCACTCCCACCATTCTTTCCTGTTAGTGTACATCTGATATTCTGCAAGTTCTAATTTAATATCTAACCACTATGCATTATTTTACATGCCTCATTAATTCATATTTTAATATTTGAAATCCCTTCCCACAAATATCATATTTACCACTTGTCAGACAGGAAAAATTTTCTAGTACCCTTCATGGTTCTTCTGGCTGGTCAAATAAACAAATTACCGAGAATCAGATGGGTAATAGAAAAACAAACTTAAGTTTAATAACATGTGTATCTAACCTCTCTGGATACATGGGAGAAACCCAGTAACACTGAACAAATGGTGAAAAGGTGAGAGCCATCATCTTCAGGTAAAGACGAAAGAAGGGCCCTGGCTGGTGTAGCTCAGTGGATTGAGCGCGGGCCTGCAAACCACACGATCGCGGTTTGATTCCCAGTCAGGGCACATGCCTGGGTTGCTAGCCTGTTCCCGGTTCCCTGCAGGGGATGCACGAGAGGCAACCATACATTGATATTTCTCTCCCTCTCTCCTTCCCTTCCCTTCTAAAAATAAATAAAATATTTTTTTAAAAAAGAAAGAAGGTATTATGGGGCAGGAGGGAATCAGTTGTGGGAGGTGATCAGGAAAACACCACTAACAAGAGTAAGGGTGTTACGCAGATTCAAATACTGCCCTTCTCTAAAGACAATGAAGGAAGGCTGGGTAAAGTGAGGGCGATACCCATACAAATGGAGATTTCCTATTGTGTGAATGTCCCTCACAAAGGCTAACTTTGACCTGGATTTCAGAGGATCTCCCATGTCCGCTGTTTCTTAAAATTAACCAGCTTCAAATGATAGATATCCCAAAAGAAGCATATTTTGGGGGATGGCAAACTCTGATCTCCCTTAGTACTGCCAACCAGTAGTAATAATACTTTACACATGGCCCACATTTAAATAAATTTTCAGTTTTACTACTACTAACTTGATTTTTCCTCTCTGGGATTCTAACTACCATCTGTGACAAATACGGTGACATAATTGATACAGGGTGCAGCCAAGGGGAGGCCCCAGAAAAGATTTAGAATAGTGTCCAGAACTCAAAGTGTACAGAAATATTGGAGGAAATATTAGGATGTCCTCACCGGCCCCCCCCCCCCCCAGGTGTCAGTTGGGGGAAGGGACGAATGGAGCAGGGCCATTGAGAGCTGTTTTGCATAGCAACAGTTTTGTAGCTAACCTCTAGAATGGCATTTAACATATCTATAACCTTTAACTGGTTTCATAGATATGTTAAATAGCTGTGGCCAAGTTTTGGGCCAGGGAGAAGTGAGTAGCTACCCAGGCTGGAACTGGGGCTGCTTCTCTGAGAGAGTGCCTGCGAGAGAGGCATGTGGCTTTAGCAGAGTGAAGACCCCCTCTTGGCCAGATGAGGGGGAGAGCCACGCTATTTAGAAAGATGTAGACCCCTGTAGCCATTAGGAGGGAGAGCCATGCAGTTTCAGCAGAGTGCAGACCCCCTCTTGGCCAGGTGGAAGAGAAAACCACGCAACTTTGCCAGAATGGAGATCCCTGTGGCCAGGTGAAGAAGAAAGACGCGGCTTTGGTAGAAGAGGCCCACACGGCTTTGGCGTGCTCCCTTTGGCTGAGTAGCCTGGAAAGCAGGAGAGACTTTGACTAGAACTTGGTACAAAGAACTCTTGCCAGTGGAAGGTGCCGCATGACTTTGGATTAATTGGAGATCCTGCTTAGACAGACGACACAGCTCACGTGCCAGCGACCTGAAAACGGACCTGTGCTCTTTTCCTGATTTACGGTACCCGGAGTTGGGACAGTGGGAGAAGGGAGCGCTGTGTGTGTGTGTGTGTGTGTAGGTGTATACCCTTAAAGACTTTAATATTTTAAGGAAGGCATTAGGCCTGAATAGCATTAAATAAACATTTTGTTTCCTTTTCACAAATCTCTGGCATTGAGAGATGTGTTTCCAATTGGCGGCGGACAGAAGAGCCCTATAGATATTAGAGTATCGTCCTTGGGAGGGGCCCCTGTTTTCTGTACCAGTTTTTGGCATCCCTCGGTGGGCCAAGTATTGCCCCCCCCTCGGACCCTTTGTTCGGTAACATAATGTCTCTCTATAAAGTAAAATAAAATTATCTAAAAAGAGTGAAGGCAAGCAGAGTCACTTAGTGTTCCTGGGTCTCTTCCACATATTCAGGAGGTATACAAGTTATTAAATTTTAATTTATCTCTTGGTAATCTATCTCGTGTTAATTTGATTATTAGTCTAGATAAAAGAACTTGAAAGACAGAGGATGGTTCTTCCTCCCTGACAAAGGCATAAACTGTTAAGTATTAACTAATATCTTATTAACTATTAATGTGAATTACTGGCAAAAGGATATGTAAATATCACATGTGGCGTCCAAAATCAGTTCTAGAAATTGCATGGTTTTTCCACGTAAACCCAAGATAAAGTATACCAATCCAGGCAGTTTCTGCATGATACACAGTGAAAAGCACACTTGTACAGTCTGGAAATCTCATGGAAAATTGTTCTTGTGAGACTAAGCTATTAAACTCATGTTACCAAAACCTAAGTGGTCTGGGTAAGTGTTAGGTAGAAGTTAGAAAATGTAGGAGAAGGAGGAGGTGTGGGAGGGAGTCCATAGTACCTACAGAAAATGTTTTTTTTTTTTAATCAGGTAAAGTGCATGATACATAGCTAGCATGTATTTTTTATTTATTTTTATTTTTTTAATAATTTTTTTATTTAATTCTTGTTCAAGTACAGCTTTCTGTCTTATATTCCCAACCCTGCCCGCCTCCTCACCCCATGCTCCCCGCCTCCCTCCCATTTCCGCCCCCCACCCTTAGTTATTGTCCATGTGATCTTTATATTTGTTCATGTGAGTCCTTCCCCTTTCCCCCTGTGATTCTCCCCCCTCTCCCCTCTGGACCCTGTCAGCCTGTTCCATATTTGAGTGTCATTGATCATATTTTGCTTGCTTGTTTGTTTTGTTTAGATCCCTGTTAACGGTGATATCATATGGTATTTGTCATTCACAGCCTGGCTTATTTCGCTCAGCATAATGCTTTCCAGTTCCATCCATGATGTTGCAAAGGGTAGGAGCTCCTTCTTCCTTTCTGGAGCATAGAATTCCATTGTGTAAATGTACCTTAGTTTTTTGATCCAGTCATTGAAAAATATGGAACGCTTCACGAATTTGCGTGTCATCCTTGCGCAGGGGCCATGCTAATCTTCTCTGTATCATTCCAATTTTAGTATATGTGCTGCCAAAGCGAGCACAGAAAATGTTAGTAAGTAACTTCGATTAACTGCATCTGGCCACATACCTGTTTTTACAGTGTATGGCAAGAGGTGGTCTGGAGAAAGATAAGAATCTTAGTTAGTAGACACTTACCCATACCTAAGCTTAGAAGGACACACCCTCCCAAGGAAGAGTATGCACAACCTTTTCCCACCAAATCGATATGTAATTCCCTCATCCCACCCCACAAACTATACGAGGTCTATCCAGAAAGAATCCAGCCGTGTAATATGGAAAATAGAGATATTTATTGAAGAAGATACAAGATACAAGAAAAATGGTACATAGGACGATGATGCCTCAGTCCCCTTCAAAGTTATGACCTTCTTGAGGAAATCTGATTCATTGGTAGCGGTTTGAATCAAGTCATTAGCAACTGCAACACAATATTCCTTCTGCTCTGGTATCAGAAGCTGCAGAACATGTTTTGCCATGACGTGTTTTATGCCAAGGTCACGCATCAACATCCTGGACACAGTAGTTTTTGGAATGCCCAGATCAGCTTCTAGTTCTCACGCTGTCAGTTGCTGATCTTTGTTGACTGCAGCCCATAGACGTTCAGCATTCTCAGGTGCTCTGCTTATTGTAGGCCTTCCAGCACATGGATCACTTTCAACAGATTCTCACCCATTTTTGAAGCATTTGCTCCATCCACACTTATTTGTGCTACATTCGTTCCATCATGCCCGAAAGCCTTCTGAATCATTCCGTTTCTGTGGAGGAATGTTCAAGCATAATGCAAAATATGATGCAGATCCATTGCTCTACTCACTCAGTCATTTTGAACACGACAGACACCCAGTACGCTCACTCAATGGCATCTACTGTCCCCACTGACTAGTACAGTGAAGTCATCATTGTTCACACTTGCACATTCCAGTCTACTCTCCTTGGCTGCCAGGTTACACCGATGTGGCACAAACGGCTCTTGTTATATTAACAATGGCTGAACTTTTTCTAGACAGACCTCATATAAGTCCTCAAGACAAGGGACTGCGCACCTATGCCTCTCACCCACCTCGGCGAGGTCCATTCTCTTCTCTGAGAAAGTATTACTAATACACTCTGCCTGTTTACTAATCAGCTTGCTGATCTTTATTTTTTTTTTTTTACCATATGGGCAAGAAGAACCAAGCCTTCCACAACATAAGCATGTCTTTTAGTGAAACTCAGTATATGCAGATTTTTTCATCACAAATTTAAATGGCACACAGATGTGATTGGTGATATAAAATGTATTGTAACAACTTGCTAGTTGAAACTATCATTCAAATCCTTTTAAAAGAAAGCTAAATAAAAGGGAACATCCACACATCCATTAACTGTGAAGCACTTGGTATTACCAAACGTGGGTGGTCTTTTAGAAAGAATGTCAGCAGTGATTACAGGCCAGAGAATTTATACTAAGGTGTAAGAGCTTACGGTTCATTTAATTTAAAGCTATTCAAGTCATATGATATAAAGGCAACTGGTCCCAACACTTAGCATTTATAGATAATTAAGTCAGATCCATTGTAAAGCAATTTAATAATTTTAAGTTCAAATATTTCTTGAGTACCATGAAAATAAAGGGTGTCACCATGTTGTTTTACCTTTCATTTTACTTTAAGCAAAAATTCTTTGCCTCCTCTGTAATATATATTCCATTTATTGTTTTACTTATTAGAGCCAGATTTTCAGAATTGTGATCATAGCAATAGGGAATAATTGTGGATCATTTGCACAATAGGTACTTCCATTTCTTCAAATTAAAACTTATTTGCTGCACTATTTCCAGTATGATATTAAAAAGCTCCACATCATGGGGCAAATTCTCATATAGGCCAGTTGGTTTCATTTCATATTCTGATTATTCAAGGCACACCTAATTACTTGACTGGATTGCAACTGTGTACTACATGCTTTAAGATGCCAGGAATGAAAGTTATTTTGCAAACAGCTCCATCTTGCTTCTAACTAAACAACTCAAAGCTAGTACCCAGACTGTTGATCCCTATTACTTCTGAAATTTAAAGACACCACAGTTCTTATTAAAGCATTTGATCCAAGCAAGATATATACCTTTTAAGTCATGTACATAGCACACATCGATTTGATATTTACTTTGTCTTAATTTTCCTTATTAACTTCCATTATAATGATGTGCACTTTGTTATTGAATTTGAAAGGATTTTTAAAAAACAAAATGTTATTAAAAGTCAAGTTTTTGAATTGGTGATACTGGAAACATATTATTACACAATGAAAATAAAACAAATATGCAACATAAATCTGCTGTGAAGAAATAACACATATACTCTGAGGCTTTGTGTTGTTGAGAAACAATTATAGTAAGTGTGATTCTATCTCTAGGCAGCATTCCATTGGTTCTGGGAAAGAAGAGGAGAGGTGTTACTTAGTCCTCACCTTGATGAAAGTGATACCGGGTGCAGCCAAGGGGGGGGGGGCAGAAAAGATTTGGAATGGTGTCCAGAACTCAAAGTGTACAGGAATATTGGAGGAAATATTATTAAGATGTCCTCACCCCACCCAGGTGTCAGTTGGGGGAAGGGGAGAATGGAGCAGGGCCATTGAGAGCTGTTTTGCATAGCAATAGTTTTGCAGCTAACCTCTGGAATGGTCATTTAACATATCTATAACCTTTAACTGGTTTCATAGATATGTTAAATAGCTGTGGCCAAGTTTTGGGCCAGGGAGAAGTGAGTGGCATCTACCCAGGATGGAATTGGGGGCTGCTTCTCTGAGAGAGTGCCTGCAGGAGAGCCATGTGGCTTTAGCAGAGTGAGGACCCCCTCTTGGCCAGGTGAGGGGGAGAGCCACGCTATTTAGGAAGATGTAGACCCCTGTAGCCATTAGGAGAGAGAGCCAAGCGGTTTCAGCAGAGTGCAGACCCCCTCTTGGCCAGGTGAAAGGGAAAACCACACAGCTTTGCCAGAATGGAGATCCCTGCCGCCAAGTGAAGAAGAAAGACGCGCTTTTGGTGGAGTGCGGCTTTGGTAGAAGAAGCCCGCGCGGCTTTGGCGTGCTCCCTTTGGCCCAGTGGCCTGGAAAGCAGGAGAGACTTTGACTGGAACTTGGTACAAAGAACTCTTGCCAGTGGAAGGTGCCGCATGACTTTGGATTAGTTGGAGATCCTGCCTAGACAGGCGACACAGCTCACAGTGCCAGCGACCTGAAAAACGGACGTGTACTCTTTTCCTGATTTACGGTACCCGGAGTTGGGACAGTGGGAGAAGGGAGCGCTGTGTGTGTGTGTGTGTAGGTGTATACCCTTAAAGACTTTGATATTTTAAGGAAGGCATTAGGCCTGAATAGCATTAAATAAACATATTGTTTCCTTTTCACAAATCTCTGGCATTGAGAGATGTCTTTCCAATTGGCGGCGGACTGAAGAGCCTAATAGACATATCAGCCTAATAGTATACTGTCCTTGGGAGGGGCCCCTGTTTTCTGAAGCAGTTTTTGGCATCCCTCGGTGGGCCAAGTATTGCCCCCCCCTCGGACCCTTGTTCGGTAACAAAAGGAGAAACATCTAAGTTCTGGAGGAGATGAAACTGAAGGTCCCTATGACTTTGATTTGTTTTAGCTTTAAATCTTTTCTCTCTAATTCAGCTCTTTCTTGAGACAGCAGAAAATAGTAACCCACACCTCACTATTGGTCACAAGGTGTGGACCTCTAACAGGCAAAAGATAACATCTTGATCTAAGTTATGTTTCAGTTCCTGAGCCCTAAGGTGGAAAGATCCCCTGGCTATGTTCCCATGAGACTAGGAAAGAAGGATGCAAGAACAGACCTTAGAGCTGTCCTCAAGAACTGAGGAAAAGATTTATTATCCTTACCTCACCTCAGACCAATTAGGTCTGAGCATGACCCTGAACCCCTAATCCATAGTGTCTTATGATTTTTCCCTGTATAATCTGTAATCTACATGCATGGGGAGTTTGGGTCTTTAAGCATTAGCTCCCTGTTATCCAGATTGGTCGATTACACATTAAAATATTTTTCTTTCTATACTGAAAACTCCTACTCTTGTATATTTTGGAGGGCCAATGTACCCAAGCAAAGACTCAAACATTGGTGTTCTGGTGACAAAGACAATGTCCTAAGTTAAACCACATCAGGCTAGATGGTGGGAGGGAGAGAAAAGGATAATTATTCAGTTAATAGCATGGCTAGAAATCAACAAAAGACTGCTCACATTGATGAAAGTAATTGAAACTTTGAATCAACTTCCAGATCGCTACTTCAGTTCTTATCTAAAAGATATAGCCAAGCACCAGAGGCCACCCATCTTGCTTACACAGTGGCCATTCTAGACTGTTGCCCACAACCAATGTAGAGGAATCAAATACTTATTTTTTAGGGCCTATTCTCCTATCTCAAAACTTTTTCTGCTTAACCTTTTACCTCTCTAACTTACTTATATCCAGCCTAGTTCTTCCAAAACAACTTAAATCTTTCTTTTCCAAACTCATTGTATAAAAGAGCCCTGTCAACTCCAAGACAACGGACACATTTGTTTTCATTTAGAGCCTCTGCTGGTGGCTCAGACTGCACGCCCCAGGAGCCGGTCCTTTGCTGGTTGGCATACAGCTCAAACATTTTCACTCAGGGACAAATCTTCAGTCTTAAAGGTTTTTGTTTAACACTAGCATAAAATATCTCTGATACACTAATTAAAAGAGTATATTGTCTTTTAATATACTCTTCAGACCTGACTCAGAAGTATGTGTGGAGAGTAGATGAGACACGTAACAGTGTCAACCTTCAAACAATTTTTGTAACTAACAGATTTTGTTGAGGGTGTTGTACAGCTCTGAATACTTTTACTCCCCCATCCTCAAGGTAGAATAAAAGTACATACTCTTTGTTTCCACGAGGACGCCAACCATGTGGCCGATGGATGTGCCATACGAAACAATAAACAAACTGCAACCCCTCAGCCCGTAGTGCTTGCCTGCAACACCAACTGACTGCCTTTCAGCACAGCTTGTCTTCAAAGGCATTGATTAGCAGATGCAGAGCCACATTTTGATGTTTATAACTTTGAGAGCATCAGTTCCACTATAAATTTGGAAATTTCATTTTACAGATGTTGACTGTGTATCTTTGTTTCTCTCTTCTGCGTGATGATCACAAGGGAGGGCAGAAATAGTTCCTCTCTTCAAGTGACTGTTCTGGAGCTCATTTGCATTAACAATGCCACTGATTTTGATCACATGCATTATAATCCTACAATTTAAAAAGTCTTTCTGCAGTTCTTAGTACTATAAAAAGCTTGATTAGCCCTGGCTGGTGTGACTCAGTGGACTGAGTGCCGGCCTGTGAACCAAAGGGTCACAGGTTTGATTCCCAGTCTAGGGCACATGCTTGGATTGTGGGCCAGGTCCCCAGTAGGGGGCGCATGAGAGACAACCGCACATGGATGTTTCTCTCCCTCTCTCCCTCCCTTCCTTTCTCTCTAAAAATAAATAGATAAAAAAACCTTTTTTAAAAAAAAAGAGCTCGATTAGGCAATTCACCCTTTTCATTATGTCAACTAATACTACATTACTTGAAAGAACAGGGAAAAGCCAAGCAGAATAGTGTGAATATTAACATGGAAAAACCTCTCTGAATAGGATATGCCTGAAGGACCAAAACTGAACAGAAAATATGCCAAAATGTTTTAACTGCTCAGAGTAGCAGTGAAAGCATTATCAAGTGCAGTTAGATTTACCCTGGCTCTAATGAACAGTGGAGCAGTACATAAAGCAAAGATTTCCTATGGCTTCAGCAAATGTTGATGCCTATGTCACTTACCTTAGTGTAGGGATTTTTTTCAAGACCCATGCTGGCTTCTAAGTTTGCAATCATCTTACAACCAATTCATTTTGTGATTTTGAAAGTCTACATAGGCTTTATTTCTAATGGTCAATAGTGAAAGTCATTGCTTAAAAGTATATAAGTTTATGTATTGGGAGCGCACATCATTGCTGTTGGTTTTATCTATGTGCTTACACTTTCCACACCAATAAAAGAATAGGTGGCCCTGGCTGGCGTAGCTCAGTGGATTGAGCGCGGGCCTGCGAACCAGACGATCGCGGTTCGATTCCCAGTCAGGGCACATGCCTGGGTTGCAAACCAGTTCCTTACAGGCTAACTACCAGCAGGGGATGCACAAAAGGCAACCATACATTGATGTTTCTCTCCCTCTCTCCTTCCCCTCTAAAAATAAATAAATAAATAAAATTAAAAAAATAAATAAATAAAAGAATAGGTGGACCTCCTGGAGTGGTTGTATTGTTTTATTTACATTATAGCTTATATGCTAAAAGTAAGTGTGAATTATATATTTTGTAAATTATCCGTAGTGAATTATACAAATAACAATGTATATTACTTCAGAATGGGACTACTTACTGTTAATGATTTTTTTTAGGGAATTTCACTTTAGAAGCAGTGAGCTTTCCTCAGTGAAGTAGAAGTACAATATCACATGATGGCCTCTGAAGCCCCAAACTCTCTGCTCTGCCAGTAGATATACTGCCCTTTGAGTATTAGAATACTAGCAGAAAAGGAGAAAGGGATCCTAAGTGAGGAGATAGCAACTGAAGATTAACCTCACCCCCTTTATAATTTTCCTGTTTCAATTATGCAACACAAAGCAAAAAAAATCAGAATGATATTACTTCAGCTCATAAAAGTGAGTGAATTTAAAGTCAGTGACTTTGAGAGTCAAACTGCATTCCCACGTGATATCGAAGAGTGAACAATTCCTCCTTTCTGGGAGCAGTCCAAAAAAGTCCAGTTCCTTGGGTAGTAGAGTGAATCTTTAAGTACAAGAATTTCATGAATTGCTACCATTCTATGAATCAAATCAGAATAGTTTTATCATTTACTGTATAAAATATATTTTTATACAGCAAAAATCTAAATGCAATCAGCACAATAGTCAACATAATCTACATCAAAGGATTAGGCAAACTCATTTACATTCCTCCCAATGCCATAAAATGGCATGCCTAAAAATGAACAAACACACCTTCCTGTCTCTTTGAACATCTCTAGAGCATTTATGTGATTTGGAGTTATTTTATTTTCTCTCCATCATATTAAATGCAGAAACTAGCTGACCAGAATGTTTATTTTCATAACATAGGAAAATATATTGCATCCAAGCTTTGTGATTCTGAATGCATTTCTAATTTAATAACTAACTTAATTTAGGCCCTATTTCTAATTATAGCATATCAAGTACACAACTCAGCAATAATATTTTCCCATTATATATACAAAGGCTTTTGCAAATGAGTGGAAAGTTAATTACATTCTTTTTTGTTTTACAGAATATTCTTTGTGTATGTGTGTGCTGAAAGCTTCAGAAAATTTCTCTTAATGTGTAAAAAAGCAAAGATATATTTGATGCATTAGTCATCTTCTAGATAGCACAGGACAAGGTTGTATAAAGGTTCACAAATCAAACACAGCACCTTGGCATATCCCTTGTGTCGATAATTCCATGTTTATTTTTCTGAGTATAGTTGTACAATTTTCTGAAAGTAGTTTCATCATTCTATTGCCAGGTCTAGATTTGTATTTGCCACACAGTCATTAATACCCTGGGTTTTGAATCTTCAATTACACCTTGTATGTTTGGGTGGCATGCACAAAATAGAGGGGTTCATAACAGGATGTGCTGAACCCCTCCATTGTGCTACTGAACCCCCAAATGTGCTACTTTGGCACGTGGATTATTTTGAGTAGAAGGCAACCAATACCTGGAAACTCAAGAGAAAAGTTTATCTCTTCTTTAAAGAATTGAAATTGGAGACCTTGCCCATAATAAGAATTATAAAGAAAGCCTTGGCTGGGTAGCTTAGTTAGTTGGAGTGTCGACCCATCATGCCAAGGTTGTGGGTTCAAACCCTAGTCAGAGCACATATGAGGAGGAACCAATTAGTGGTTCTTCCTTGAATAACTAGTATAAGTCTCTCTCTCTCCCTCCCTCCCTCCCCCCCCCCTCTCTCTCTCAAAATCAATTTTAAAAAATAAAAAAATATATGAATAGTATAACAAGGTCCAGAATTTGGGGTGTTCCAGAATACAGGACAATAGGCCTGGCGGGGGGGAAGGGACACATGGAGCAGGGCCACTGAGAGTTATTTTGCAGGCCAGCTTCATACCTGATATGTAAAAACAGTTATTTTGCATATCAATAACAGCAGACTAATCTTTCAGCAAGAATGGAGCCCAAAGGTATGCGTATCTTTGACCCCTGATGTAAGTGGAAGCAGCTCCCTCTGGTTATAGCACCTGCGAGAGAGCTTGGAGATGGTTTGCCCCACGCCACGGGCCGCCCTTGCCTGGACTAACTATGGCAGCCCAGAAAGGCTAAAAAACTGGGCAGGTACTAGCAGGTGGAGCCGACTGTGGGAAGAGTCAGAAATGGGGTTATGGAGGAGGTTCCAGGCTGGGATTTAAACAGAAGGAGAGCTGCCACGAGCGACAGAGACAATGTTGGACCCTTGTGAGACCTTGCAGGAAAGAAGAGGGGTGAAAGGACTTTTGCTGGTAGGCCATGAGAAGGTGCCATGTAGTTTTGGATTAAGACCTAGAGATCATGGCCGCGGCAGTGCTGATGGTGTTGGGAACCATGGGAGACCTGCCCCGCTGAGCATGGATTACTGGGAGGAACTAGGAGTCTAGCTCAGCTACAGACTTCTGTTTCTTTTTCCTGAGATATGGTACCCCTCACTGGCCTGACTGGGCAAAGGGGGAAGGAAGGATTGTGTGTATTTGTGGGTGTTTTAAGGGACTTTGGGATTTTAATGGACACATTACTCTAAACCTGTATAACTTTTGAATAAACTGTTCCTTTCTTCGTCACCAAATCCTAGCATTGAGAGCCACAGTTCCTAGGGGCAGCAAGCAAAGAATCATGATACAGAGAGCCCCCAGGGAATGGGACTTGTTTAGGTAACCATATCTGCCCCCACCATGGGTCTATTCTATAACAAGAGGACCAAGATTTAGTCCACCCCCAAAATGTGCCCTTTGGTACATAGACTTTAAGCTGGTTACTAAGAAATCTTCAATACTCGGAAAGAACCTTGACCCTCTCCATCCTTGCCTAAAGGAATTAAGATATAAAAACTTACTTTGGGAAGGGGACCTTAGCACATGGTCCCCTGAAGGTGAGCACATGAATGACAGACAGGAAGGAAACTAGAATAGCCTGTTTCCCTTTGTGCCCCATTGTTTTAGGGTTGCCCAGCAGGAATTGAGGCAGTCAATAATCAGGACTGAGAAAACCTCAGAGGCACCCCAGGACTAGGACAAAGGACACTGATACAGAACAGATACACTGTTCTAAGACCAGTTGTCATACTTCCTGGAAAAGTGCTGAGTCACATTGAATCATAACTGCACCCACGCAGAAGATGCTTCTGTGATCATTGCATGACCCCTGCTTCACTATAATAAAATTATAATAAATTAGCACCACAGTCCCTGCTTACCCAAGTGGACAGTCAGGAAAAATTGTGGGAGATTACATGCACAGTAGTTTAAGAGTAATATAATTACTTACATGTGCAAAATAAAAACCCACCAAAACTAACCAGGAAATATCTCCCTATTCATCTTGATTTGATTCATTGAGCAGCTGGAAGAACCTACAAGAGTAGAGGAAAATATCTTCCCCCTTCTCCTCCCAAATCAAACTACCTGTGAATTGAGATGTTAAAGGGACCAAAGTTTTGCCACGTGGAAGCTTTCTTTTGGGGATATTGATTCTAATCTGTTCATTAAGAGGCAAGGCTCAGAGAGAACCATTGGTCCTACCCTATTTCCTACCCAAGATATTCAGAGAAACCTGATGAGGAAGATGTTAAGATGACACTTCAGCCAAATTTGAGTCATGTAGATTAAACAAGAAGGCTTCAGGCAGGGGCATGTTAGCTAGAGAACCCTTGTGTCCTATTGTTTCTGAGTTGCCTAGCAAGAATTTTCCTCCTATGTATGTTTCTTCTTCCTCAACTACCTGTAAATGGCCCATTCTCACTTCTGAATACCTGTTCCCTGATTTTCTCCTTTGTCAAAAAATGTCTTATATACCCAGTGTGTGCTTTGCTGTCTTTGGAATTTTCATGCCCATGTAATTTCCCCATGAGCATGACTTGATTTTCTCCTATTAATCTGTCTCTGTTAATTTGAGTATCAGCCAAGCCAGAACAATTTAGAAGGTGGAGGAGAAGCATTATTTTTTAGCCTTTAAAAATGTTGAAGGTAAAACTAAAACTTCTGTTGAGTAATCATTTCCTTCTGAAAATAAGACCTCAGATGAAATCATATTACACAAAAATTTACTCCACTATGAATCACGTTATAAAGGTATTTATTTGTATTATGTCTGTGTCACTAATGGATATAAAACCCAAAGACACAAATTTAATCAAGCACCTTCTTTCCAACTACTTAGGAAAAAAATCGTTTCCTTACTCAGATTGTTTAAAATTGAACTAAAAGTCACTGCTGATTCAGATGTTCCTTAGAGTCAGTCTAAGAGCCACAACATTAGATTTGCAACTTCATAATGCTTTTGGCATAATCTTCTGAAATACTAACTTAAAAAAATAGAGCACGGGCTCTGGCTGGGTAGCTCAGTTGATTAGAACATCGTCTCCATACCCCAAGGTTGCAGGTTTGATCCCCAGTCAGGGCACATAAAAGAATCAACCAACGAATGCCTAAATAAGTGCAAACACACATCTATGCTTCTCTCCTCCTCTCTCTAAAAATCAATAAATAAAAATTAAAAACAACGAGCATGGCCCAATTGCCTAAAAAATACTGTTGCTAGATTTGTTGATTCTTTACAAAAGGAAGAACTTTCTGGTATAATATCATCAGGGGGAATTGATCACAACAGGTATCTGCTGTGTACCTACAATTTTAGGGTTTTTGAACATTAGAATGAACTAGTGAAGGAGATATTTCCCCCTAAAAGTCTTAAAATTTAAAGCTTGTACATGTTTGGGACAACTTGGTGCATCTTTCCTGCAGGCAACTGCATTCACTCATTAATATATTTTGCTTGAAATCTCATTAACGAGTCTTATAAGGAAGTGTTTATGGCCCATTTTGAAGGTTATTATGTTTTGGCTAAGGAGAAGCAAAGGGTAGGATATGCTTTGGAAAATTGTCCATATCTATATCTTTTAATGGTTTGAAGTTTAAATTACTTATTCTATGTAATCAGAACAAAAAAATCATTATTTACCTGTGTATCTATCAAGAGCTGGGTATTACTTAACTTTTGTCTTCAGTCACATAAAGTGGCATGATGTATGGACCACTTTACAATCTAAAGTGGACTACTAACAATAAAAAAATGAGATGATTCTTTAAAGAATGACTTATAAATATAAAGAGTTTTACAAAATAGACAGAGATAGAATTATGAATAAAGTTACTTTTGCTACTGTCATTATCAAAGGAACAGAATACTCCTCATAAATGTGGAATACTGAATAGTTGGGAGATAGTAAACTTACCTGAAGTGCCCTAAGACCACCAAAACATTCTTGCAAAAAGCATGAACATTGCTAGAAAAAGGCGATGTTGGGTTAGCAGGTTAGAGCTAGAATATCTTGTTAGCTAACAGTGATAGTGCAATGTGGTAGTGATTCTTGCCAGGAAGAAAAATATTAAAGATAATAAACCTAATCTCTCTAAAAAATATTCACTTAATGATTTAGAGAAAAAATAAAGAAAATTTATCTAGTGTACAATTGCTTAAAAAATTGAACCTAAGAATTAAACATTCTTATAAGATATTGTGATGATTACCTTTATGTATCTATTTGGCTAGGCTATAGTACCCAGTTATTTAATCAAACAGTAATCTAGGTATTACTGTGAAGGTACTTTGTAGATGTGGTTAACATGTACAGTCAGTTGATTTTACATAAAGGAGATTACCCTTGATAATGTGGATAAGCTCCATGTAACCCTTTGAAAGACCTTAAAAGTAGATAGTAAGGTTTCCCAGCAAGAAGAAATTCTGTCTCAAGACCACAGCATCAACTCTTATCTGAGTATTCAGTCTGCCCACCTGCCCTACAAATTTCATACATGCCAATCCCCCAAATTATGTGAACCAATTATTTAAACTTTTGTCTCTACACACACACACACACACACACACACACACACACACACACAATTGGTTCAGTTTCATTGCCTGGAGAACCCTGAATGATACAGACATGCATGTGCCTCCCCCATATATATACACACACACAGTCTTTAAATAGTTTCACAAATGGAAAAGACAGACTCATTTTTAGATTATCTGCTAATTGAAATGACACACTATCTATACCTACAATTTATGCCTCGTATTTCATAATGTGGGTCAGTATACAGAGATCAAAATTGAGGTGGGGGTCCATCTAAACATGACACTAATGTAAAGAAAACTAGAGTTCTTGTTATAAAATAATAGCTTCACAGTCATTTACACAGAGCCAAATAAAGAGACCAAGCTAAGGAACAAATAATTTTGTGAGTGACCCTATCAGTATCCTCATATTATTGGAGCCTTGAAGGAACTGAGGAATGTGTTGCTTCACATCTCCTAAGGTTCTTTAGAAATAATACAGTGCCAAAACAATAATTAAAAAGACAACTACCCCAAT
The DNA here is from genome assembly GCF_014824575.4 of Sturnira hondurensis. Taxonomy (NCBI): domain Eukaryota; kingdom Metazoa; phylum Chordata; class Mammalia; order Chiroptera; family Phyllostomidae; genus Sturnira; species Sturnira hondurensis. The sequence continues at coordinate 215,410 of NW_028084283.1, read as the reverse complement.
CTACCAACAACAAAACCAAAACAAAGTCATCCAATTTCCTGTGAAAAGTGACTGTTCTTTAAACCTGGATATATTAATCAGACTTATGTGGTAGAGAAAGAAAAATCACAACATCAATAAGATTCTCTTTCTGGTTAAAAAAATAAAAATGGTTATTTGAATAAAGAGATTAACATCTTTTGGAACAGATACTAGAGTCAAACCATGTGCTCAATTGTATCTTTGAGAGATTCAAAGGAAACTCAATGTTTCTATTTCCCCCTCTTGAAACACCTGATGGGCATTCTTAGACACTGAAATTCGTCCATTTAATTTTCCTAAGTATTCACATGCTTTCTATAATTTAGGTTTGAAATGTTACTCTGCCATTACTCCTTGCCTTTTGTTATGCTAGAAAGAGATACTTGAAATTATGACTGACATACAGCACTTTTTTTCTTAGAAATTCTTCTCAAACTGAGGTCACTTTTTTGAGGAGGGAAATATTACCATTTCCATGGGCCAAATAAACATAAGGCAACTAAGTTTTCTGAGTTGATAATTTTCCTCTAGGATACAGAAAAAGCCAGACTACTTGTGACGTAATGTATATTCAATAGGATATTCTGCTGCTACAGTGTTCTGAGTAGGATTGGACCAAAGACAAAAACACAAAGCAAAACAAAAAACACCATGCAACCAGCTATTATAGCACCACTTTAAAAAGTATTTTTCAGCCCTGGCTGGTGTAGCTCAGTGGATTGAGCGTGGGCCTGCGAACCACAGGATCATGGTTCAATTCCCAGTCAGGGCACATGCCTGGGCTGCAGGCTGGTTCCTGGTAGGGGACACACTAGAGGCAACCATACATTGATATTTCTCTCCCTCTCTCCTTCACTTCCCCTCTAAAGATAAATAAATAAAGTCTTTAAAAAAGTGTTTTTCAAATTCATCTATGAAGTACTTCTTATTTTCCAAGACAAAGCCTACCCTTTCTTTTTCCTTTGGGAAATGGTTTGATAAGTACTATTTTTTTTGTTTTTCGTTTTATTTTCATGAAGGAAGGAAGGCTGTGATAATATGACTTGCAAATCTAAAGAGAAGATGAAACCAGGGCAGTGTTGTGATGTTTAAGAACTATGTCTAATCATAGTCATAAACAAGGACTTTCCTTTTTTATTCTTAGCCTTTAAAGAACCTAAGGAAAAAACTCATATACTTTTAAAAATTCATTACTGTAAAATATTGATTGTCCAGGACCTTCATTGGGTTTTAAAGTCTTATTATTACTAAATATGCATTTCAAATTAATATACTAAATATAGATACTGTTTAGAAAATAGTAAATATAGTTTTACTGTTCCTGACAATTAAGGCTTACCCTAATGAATTCCAGGTGTATTTCACAGATATGAGTCTTTGCCCCCACCTTCCTATTATGCTTTGTGAGTTCTTTCTGTCTCCTCCAGGATGCTAAGAAAATTCAGTATGATGTTCCTCTGTGAACGAAGAGCCTGCCCATATTAGTATCATTTCCCTTTCTTCATTTGCAGCTTCTCTTTTGTTAATGGTTTTAGAAAACAGATAAGGAAGCCTTTATGTCATTTTAAAATAAGGCAACCTGGCTGGTGTAGCTCAGTGGATTGAGCTCGGGCCTGCGAACCAGAGGATCGCGGTTCGATTCCCAGTCAGGGCACATGCCTGGGTTGCAAGCTGGTTCCTTGCAGGCCAACTCCCAGCAGGGGACGCACGAAAGGCAACCATACATTGATGTGTCTCTCCCTCTCTCCTTCCCCTCTAAAGATAAATAAGTAAATAAAATCTTTAAAAAAAAATAAGGCAAAAGATTCTAAACAAGGGCTCAAAGAAATTGTTATTTTTAAATAAAATGCATAAGTTTCAGAGCATCTGCAATGTATTGCAAACGCTAGGCAGCCATAATCTTTCTGTAATGGTTACTGCTTCCCTATTTTTCTCACTTCTGAACACTATCATTTTGATTGAAAACATTAGTCAAGGCCTGTGTCTGCATACTTCTGCTTGTAAGTGACAAAATATCTTAACTCAAATGGAATTTAGAAAAAGAAAAGGAAAGCAATTTATTGTTTCAAATTACTGAAAACTTGGAGATAGACTAGCTAGATCAATCAACTAAAATGATAATAACTACAATGTATTTCTCTTCATTTTCTGATGTATATTCCATAATATTTTTATGCTTGAATTCTATACTAAAACTTCTATGTCTGTCAAGTCCAGACTCTTGCCTTAAAGTCACAAAAATTGTTGCATCAACCTCAAGGCTTAAATCGGAATTCTGAATGAAGTAATCATACACAAATCACTTGGTTTATAATGGATGAAGGTATTATTTATGGGAGAAATAGGGAAATATTAAATTGCCCTAATGAGGTTCTGAAATGTATTTATTACCATGTGTATAGAGGTTCTGAAGATAAACTATTAAGTAAGAAATATATAGTTCTCTACCAAATTAACTTGGACTTGGAAATGTTAACAAAAACTAAAGTTTATATTCAGTATAAATATTAAAAAATGCTAATAAGACTTGATCTTATATAAAACAGCAAATATTATATCTAAAAAGCCAAAAAGGAAGAAAATTTCAAGTCACATTATTTGATCAAAATCAAAATGACTAGAATATTTTAAAAACACATCAGTATTGGCCAGTGTAGATCAGTTGACTGGAGCATCATTGTGTAACTGAAAGGTTGCGGGTTTGGTTCCTGGTCAGGTCACATACCTGGATTGTGGGTTCAATCCTGCATCCCTGATCCCCAGTCTGGGTTCATAGGTGCGCCATACTATTTCTGGTCTGAGTACTTATGGGAGGCAATGGATCAATGCTTCTCTCTTGCATCAATGTCTCTCTCTCTCTTTCACTTTCTCTCTCTCTCCCTCCTACCCTCCTTTCTCTCTAAAAGCAATGAAAAAGGAAACTGATAAAATACATTAATAAAAGATTAAAATATAAAAAATTAAAAAAACATACCTCAATATTTGAAAATTAATCCCTTAAATAAAATAAGAACACCAAAAATCAGTGATATTTAGTGAAAACTATAGAGACAAATACATAGCCTTAATTCAGGAAGTCATCTAGAAATGAGACTAAAGATATCAGGTTTTTATTTCAGACAACATGGTGTAATAAGGACTGGATTTAGTCTCCCACTTGAAGCAATTTTTAAAATATTTATATACTCAGATAAGGTAAAATTCAAGGAGTTCATCACCACCAAGCCCTTATTATATGAAATGTTAAAGGGACTTATCTAAGAAAAAGAAGATAAAAAATATGAACAGTGAAAGGACAGCAAAGTCACAATTATGAACAACCACACCTAAAACAAGAGCAAACCAAGAGGACAGCTAGATCGGGAGCAGAACCATAGAAATGGAGATCACCTGGAGGGTTAGCAACGGGAGTGGGAGGAGGAGAAGGGGGAGATGGTACAGAAAATAAGTAGCATAGACGGTAGGTAGAAAATAGACAGGGGGAGGGCAGGAATACTGTGAGAAATACAGAATCTAAAGAACTTGTGACACGTGGACATAAACAAATGGGGGGAATGGTGGGGGAGGGGTGTGCAGGGTGGAGGGGAATGAAGGGGGGAATAGGACAAGTATAATGGAATAATAAATAAAATATAATAAAAAAGAAAACAAAGGAGGGATCCTCAGCTGGCCGTTTCGGGATCCTCGGCTAGCCCAAAACGCCTCAGAGCCGCCGCATTAGGGGTGTAGAGGCTTCCATCTGCAGCCAGTGCCACAGAGGATTCATCGGGAGCCCAGCATCCAGTGGAGCATTGGGCCGGCTGTGGGGTCCTTGGAAGAGCTGGCTCCCTCCCTCACCATCTAGGCGGGGCTGGGGGGCAGAGACCTGTCTGCCTAGGTGTGCAGGGAGGGTGGAAAAGACAGGGGGCCAGGTCCAGTGGTGATCTCTGTGGTCGCCAGCCCACCAGCCTGCCAGCCCAGGAAATTTGAGAGGAGCATTGTCCTAACCGGTCGGGTTGGGGATTGGGCTGGGCTGAGAAGCACGCTTTCTGGAGAAGTTTATTGAATTTTTTTCTGGAGAAGTGCTGAATTTTATTACTGTACTGATTAACTCTACTTGCTCACATGCTATGTCTATTTACTATTCTTTACTCTCACCTTAACCTCAAAATCTGACCACCCGCAACCTCACTGCTTTCTAGATACAACTCACACACCTTCCCACTCCAACAAGAGACTTACCTTTGGTCTATCTTTTCATAAAAGTGGCAAATTGGGTTGAAGATTACAGTTAACACTATATAGAGCCTAAAGATCTTCTATCTCTTCTCTATTGGCTATGAATGTAAATATCATAAAGTACTCTCCTGCTGTCATAAACCATTTTGCCTTCCCCTCCAGCTGATCACATACACACAAAGAAAGGAGTAGGTGGAAGCAGAGAACATCAAGATACCTGCAGGAGACTGCACCACTGAATTTCACAGGTATTCTACCACAGAAGTTCACACCATAAACCCAGGGAGTCAGAACAGATCAATTTAAGAAGCTGAGGCTAACAAGAAGAGTCTCATAAACAATGGGAAGACAAAGAAACAGTGCCCAAATGAAAGAAAAGGTGGAAGTCTCAGAAATAATGTTAGATGAAAGAGAGGCAAGTCAGCTATAAGATATTGAATTCAAAGCACTAGTCATCAGGAAATTCAAAGAGCTCACAATGAGCTACCTGAAACTAGAGGGGAGCCATAATGAGCTCTCCGCAAACTAAATCAACATGAAAAGGGAAATAGAAACTATCACCAAAGGCCAAGAGAAAATGAAGAATACAATTTCTGAACTGAAGAACACAGTAGAAGGGATGAAAAGCAGGATCGATGAGGGAGAACATCGGATCAGCGAATTGGAGGACACAGTAGAAAGAATCTCCCACAAAGAGCTAGAAAGGGAAAAGAGGCTCAAAAAGAATGAAGAGGGATTAAGAGAAATGCAAGATAATATGAAATGGAAAAATATCCAAATAATAGGAATACCAGAAGGAGAAGAAGAAGTACAAGGGATAGAAAACCTATTTGAAACAGTAATGTTGGAAAATTTTCCTAATTTGATGAGAGAAAAGTTTACGCAAATCCAGGAATCACAGAGAGTCCCATTCAAGAGGAACTCAAAGAGGCCCATTTCAAGAAACATCATCACTAAAATGGCAAAATTCCAAGACAAAAAGAGAATTTTAAAGGCAGCAAGGGAGAAAAAGGAAGTAACATACAAGGGAGCCCCAATAAAGTTAGCTACTGTCTTCTCAATGGAAACACTCCAAGCAAGAAGAGAATGGCAAGAAATATTTCAAGTAATGAGAGCCAGAGGCCTACAACCAAGGCTACTTTAGCCAGCAAAGCTCTCAATCAAGATAGAAGGCCAAATAAAGAGTCTCCAAGACAAAAGAAGTCTAAAAGAATATGCCTCCACTAAACCAGCTCTACAAGAAATACTAAAAAGACTGCTTTAAGGAAAGGAATGAAAAGAGAAACAGAGAGGAACTGTGGTACAAAAATGGCAATGAATAAGTACCTATCAATAATAACCTTAAATGTAAATGGATTAAATGCTCCAATCAAAAGACATGGAATAGCTGAATGGATAAGAAAGCATGACCCACACATATGCGGCCTACAGGAGACCCACCTCAGGACAAAAGACCATCACAGACTAAAAGTGAAAGGCTGGAAACAAGTTTTCCAAGCAAATGGACAAGAAAAAAAAGCCGGGGTAGCAATTCTAATATCACACAAAATACATTTCAAAATAAGGGCCATAAAGAGAGACCCAGAAGGTCACTTCATAATACTCAAGGGAAGAATCAACCAAGAAGACATTAACATCGTAAATATATATACACCCAACATAGGAACACCCAAATATATAAGAAAAACCCTAGAGGACTTCAAGAAAGATACTGACAGCAACACAATTATAGTAGGGGACTTTAACACCCCACTGGCAAAAATGGACAGATCTTCCAAACAAAATATCAACAAAGATATAGCTGCACTAAACAACACCCTAGAGGAAAAGGACTTGACTGATATATATATAGAGCCCTTCATCCCAAAGAAGCTAAATACACATTCTTTTCAAATGCACATGGAACATTTTCAAAGATAGACCAAATGATAGGACACAAAATGAGCCTCAAGAAATTCAAGAAAATTGAAATCATACCAGGCATTTTCTCTGACCACAAGGGACTGAAATTAGAAACCAACCCCACAGGAAAAAAACCAAAATCATGGAGACTGAACGGTATGCTATTAAACAATGAATGGGTCAAGATTGAAATTAGGGAAGAAATCAAAAACTTTCTGGAAACAAATGAAAATGAACTCACAACAACCCAAAACTTAAGGGACACGGCAAAGGCAGTCCTGAGAGGGAAGTTCATAGCAATACAGGCTTACCTAAAGAAGATAGAAACATTTCAAACAAACAACCTAACCCTACACCTGCAAGAACTTGAAGAACAACAACAAAGACAGCCCAGAGCAAGTAGAAGGAAGGAAATAACCAAGATCAGAGTGGAATTAAATGACATAGAGACTAAAAGCACAATTCTAAGGATCAAAGAATCCAAGAGTTGTTTTTTTTAAATTTTTTATTTAATTATTTTTCAAGTACAGTTTTCTATTACTCCCATCCCATCCCACCCCACGTGCTCCCCCCTCTGTCCCATTTCCACCCTTCTCAGTTGTTGTCCATGTATCCTTTATATATGTTCCTCTAAATCCCTCCCCTATTTCCCCTGAAATTCCCACCCCTCTCCCCTCTGGTCACTGTCAGCCTGTTATCTATTTCAGTGTCTTTGGTTATATTTTGCTTGCTTGTTTGTTTTGTTGTTTAGCTTCCTGTTAAAGGTGAGATCATATGGTATTTGTCCTTCAACACCTGCCTTATTTCACTCAGCATAATGTTTTCCAGTTCCATCCATGATGTTGCAAAAGGTAGGAGCTCCTTCTTTCTTTCTGCAGCATAAAATTCCAATGTGTATATGTACCATAGTTTTTGATCCATTCATTTACTGATGGGCACCTAGGTTGCTTACAAAGGAGTTGGTTTTTTGAACAGACAAGCCTTTAAGTAGGCTCATGAAGGAAAGAAGAGAGAGGACACAAATAAACACAATAAGAAATGAAAGAGGAGAAATTATAACTGATACCACAGAAATAGAAGGGATTGTAAGAAATTACTGTGCAATATTGTATACCCAGAAATTTGAAAACCTAGGTGAAATGGACAAATTTTTAGAAAAATATAATCTTCCAAAACTCAGTGAAGAAGAAGTAGAAAGCCTGAACAGACCAATAACAGCAAATGAAATTGAAGCAGTCATCAAAAAACTCCCATCACACAAAAGTCCCAGACCAGATGGTTTCACAGGAGAATTCTACAAAGCATTTAAGGAAGAGCTAACCCCTGTTCTTCACAGACTATTCCAAAAAATCGAAAACGTTGAGAAACTCCCAAACTCTCTTTATGAAGCCAGCATCATCCTAATTCTAAAACCAGATAGAGACACAACAAAAAAAGAAAACTTCAGGCCAATATCACTGATGAACATAGACGCCAAAATCCTCAACAAAATACTGGCAAATCACATCCAACACTACATCAGAAATATGGTACACCATGACCAGGTGGGATTCATCCCTGGGATGCAAGGATGGTTCAATATCCGCAAATCAGTAAATGTAATACACCACATAAACAAAAGCAAAGACAAAAACCACATGATCATAGCAATAGATGCGGAAAAGCTTTTGATAAGGTACAACACCCATTTATGATAAAGGTACTCAGAAAAGTTGGAATAGAGGGAGCATTCCTCAACATAATAAAGGCCATATATGAAAGACCTACAGCCAACATCATACTGAATGGGCAAAAACTGAAAGCTTTTCCACTAAGATCAGGAACAAGACAAGGTTGTCCACTTTCACCACTTCTATTCAATATAGTATTGGAAGTTTTAGCCTCAGCAATCAGGCAAGAAAAGGAAAGAAAAGGCATCCAAATTGGAAAGGAGGAAACAAACCTGGCATTGTTTGCAGATGACATGATAGTGTACATGGAAAATCCTATAGACTCTACCAAAAAACTGCTTGAACTAATAAATGAATTTGGCAAAACAGCAGGTTACAAAGTCAATATTCAGAAATCAAAGGCATTTTTGTATTCTAACAATGAATCAGCAGAAGCAGAAATCAAGAAAAAAATCCCATTCGACATTGCAAAAACAAAAATAAAATATCTGGGAATAAACCTAACCAAGGAGATAAAAGACCTGTATGCTGTAAACTACACAACACTGAAGAAAGAAATCAAGGAAGACACAAACAAATGGAAACATATACCGTGTTCATGGATTGGAAGAATTAACAGCATCAAAATGTCCATACTACCCAAAGCAATTTACAGATTCAATGCAATACCTATTAAAGTACCAATGGCATATTTCACAGACATAGAACAAACACTTCAAAAATTTATATGGAACCATAAAAGACCCTAAATATCAGCTGCAATGTTAAGAAAGAAGAACAAAGTAGGAGGGATCACAATACCTGATATCAAACTGTATTACAAGGCCACTGTAATCAAAACAGCCTGTTACAGGCATAAAAACAGGCACATAGACCAATGGAACAGAATAGAGAACCCAGAAATAAACCCAAGTCTCTACAGTGACTTAATATTTGACAAAGGGGGCAATAACATAAAATGGGGTAAAGATAGCCTCTTCAACAAATGGTGTTGGGAGAACTGGACAGCTACATGCAAAAAACTGAAACTAGAGCACCAACTTACACCATACACCAAATAAATTCAAGGTGGATAAAAGACTTAAATATAAGCCGTGACACCATTAAAGTCCTAGAGGAAAACATTCGCAGGAAAATCTCAGATATTTCACACAGCAACATTTTTACTGATATGTCTCCTAGAGGAAGGAATCTAAAGGAAAGAATAAACAAATGGGATCTCATCAAAATAAAAAAAGCTTCTGCAGGGCTAAAGAAAACAGCATTAAAATAAAAAGACAACCAACTGTATGGGAAAACATATTTGCCAATGATACCTCAGACAAAGGTTTCATCTCCAAAATATACAAAGAACTCACTCGCCTCCACTCAAAGAAGACAAGCAACCTGATTAAAAAATGGGGAAAGGACTTGAACAGACACTTCTCCAAGGAGGACATACAGAGGATCCAGAGACACATGAAGAGATGCTCAATATTGATTGCTATCAGAGAGATGCACATTAAAACCACAATGAGATACCGCTTTACACCAGTCAGAAAGGCCATCATAAACAAAGCAACACACAAGAAATGTTGGAGAGGTTGTGGGAAAAGGGGGACTGTGGTCCACTGTTGGTGGGATTGCAGACTGGTACAACCACTGTGGAAAGCAGTATGGAATTTTCTCAGAAAACTAAAATTGGACTTATCTTTTGACCCAGTAATTGCACTCCTAGGATTGTATCCTAAGAACCCTAAAGTACCAATCCCAAAGAACCTATGCACCCCAATGTTCATAGCAGCACAATTTACAATAGCCAAGAGTTGGAAGCAACCTAGGTGCCGGTCAGTAAAGGAATGGATCAAAAAACTATGGTACATGTACACATTGGAATTTTATGCTGCAGAAAGAAAGAAGGAGCTCCTACCTTTTGCAACATCATGGATGGAACTGGAAAACATTATGCTGAGTGAAATAAGGCAGGTGTTGAAGGACAAATACCATATGATCTCACCTTTAACAGGAAGCTAAACAACAAAACAAACAAGCAAGCAAAATATAACCAAAGACACTGAAATAGATAACAGGCTGACAGTGACCAGAGGGGAGAGGGGTGGGAATTTCAGGGGAAATAGGGGAGGGATTTAGAGGAACATATATAAAGGATACGGGGACAATAACTGAGAAGGGTGGAAATGGGACAGAGGGGGGAGCACGTGGGGTGGGATGGGATGGGAGTAATAGACAGAAAACTGTACTTAAAAATAATTAAATTAAAAAAAATTTAAAAAATACGAAGCATGCAAAAAAGAAATAATGTAGTCAGATATTTAAATACCACTCTCCTAATAACTAAAAAGATGAATAGTCAGATGATCAGTAAGAATTCAGTAGATTTGAATTATACTATCTATCCATCAACTTGACCTATCTGGTACTCATAGAAAATTGCACTCAACAGCAGAACACACATTCTTACCAAATGTATATAGAACATTTAGCAAATAGAGCATATTCTGGAATACAGAAAAAATTCATAAAACTTAACATTCAAATTACACTAAGTATTTTCTCCAACCACAATGGAATTAAATTAGAAACCATAAAAAAGATGATGTGCAATACACTGTCAACCAGTTCTGGACTACATGTAGCTGAAAAGGGAATAAGAACATGGAAACTGATTACATAAAAATTTCATATGAAATTGTTGTGGTGGTAATTGGATTTATAAATAGCCTACTTTGTGTTCCCGTTCATGTATTTCTCACTCTAACTGATGCATGTGATATATGTAGTTTCTTTTTCAAACAGCTTTGTTCAAGAGAATCTGGACTATACAAATGGGTTAAACGTTGATTCACTATAGAAATGGAAAAAATACAAAATGGGAGTTAAAAGATTAATAAAAATTAAAAATAGCCAAATGCAAAATATTGGACATCATTGAAAAGGGGTACTTTTTTTCTTGAATTCATATCACCTATTTCAGTATGAGTATAACAAGATCCTTGAACCAAATCAGTTAAAAAACAATTTTAGTACAATACTCCACATAAAGAAACTGAGAGCCACAAAGTTAAGCCACTACAACTGAAGCACAGCTACAAAAACCTGGTCATCAACTGCAGCAGATAGGCTGTTTTTGTTTATTTTGATCATAGAGATGTTGCTATTTCACAGCTTACAAGGCAAAGAAATAGCTTCACTCAGTGACAGGTCTATTGGTGGTGAAAGCCATGCAGATGCAGTCAGCATCACTGTGCAATATAGCTAGCACTGCCTGTGGACAGAGCTGTCTTTGTTTGTTTCAACAATATCTATTCTGCTTTTGTTGACTAGAAATAGTATATGGCCATTATAGGAAAAAATGAGCCAATTGAAATGGAGATGAGCCAATGAAGAAAATAATTATGTGCAATCTTAATTTGAGTTAATCACTACAGGCTTTTGATATGTTCTTTTCCTTTGAGAATCTTTTCTATTACAAAGCACTTAATTGGAACACTTAATCTTCAAAATAATATTAAGAGATAACCACTATTATTAACCTCATTTTTAAATAATGAGAATGAGGAAAAGGGTGATTAAATATGTTGCCAAAGTCAAACAGATGGCAAGTATATACTGCTTGAAATCATGCTCTATCAAAATATCATGAAAAAAATTTAAAATATTTTAAAAAATTATTGTTTAAGTACAGTTTTCTGTCTTTTACTCCCATCCCAGCCCACCCCCCAGCACTCCCCACCTCCCTCCCATCTCCACCCCTGTTAGTTTTTGTCCATGTGTCCTTTATACTTCTTCCTGTGAATCCTTCCCCTTTTCCTCTGAAATTCCCTCCCCTCTCCTCTCTGGTCCCTGTCTGCCTGTTCTGTATTTCAGTGTCTTTGGTTATATTTTACTTGCTTGTTTGTTTTGTTGTTTAGGTTCCTGTTAAAGGTGAGATCATATGGTATTCATCTTTCAACACCTGGCTTATTTCACTCAGCATAATGCTTTCTAGTTCCATCCATGCTGTTCCAAAGGGTAGGAGCTCCTTCTTTCTTTCTGCTGCATAGAATTCCATTATGTAAATGTACCATAGTTTTTGAATCCATTCATTTACTGATGGGTATCGAGGTTGCTTCCAACTCTTGGCTATTGTAAATTGTGCTGGTATGAACATTGGGGTGCATAGGTTCTTTTGGATTGGTGTTTTAGAGTTCTTAGAATATAATCCTAACAGTGGAATTGCTGGGTCAAAAGGCAGATTCATTTTTAGTTTGCTTAGAAAATTCCATACTGTTTTCCATAGTGCTTATACCAGTCTGCAACCCTCCAACAGGGAACTAGGGCCCCCTTTTCTCACAACCTCTCCAACATTTATTGTGTGTTGCTTTGTTCATGATAGCCATTCTGACCAGTGTAAAGTGGTATCTCATTGTGGTTTTAATGTGCATCTCTCTGATAGGTAGCAATATTGAGCATCTTTTCATGTGTCTCTGGATCCTCTGTATGTCCTCCTTGGAGAAGTGTCTGTTCAAGTCCTTTGCCCATTTTTTAATTGGGTTGCTTGTCTTCTTAGAGTAGAATCATGTAAGTTCTTTATATATTTTGGAGATGAAACCTTTGTCTGAGGTATCATTGGCAAATATGTTTTCCCATACAGTTGGTTGTCTTTTTATTTTAATGCTGTTTTCTTTAGCCCTGCAGAAGCTTTTAATTTTGATGAGATCCCATTTGTTTATTCTTTCCTTTATATTTCTTGCTCTAGGGGACATATCAGTAAAAATATTGCTGCATGAAATATCTGAGATTTTCCTGCGAATGTTTTCCTCTAGGACTTTAATGGTGTCACGGCTTATATTTAAGTCTTTTATCCACCTTGAATTAATTTTGGTGTATGGTGTAAGTTGGGGCTCAAGTTTCATTATTGCACATAGCTGTCCAGTTCTCCCAACACTATTTGTTGAAGAGGCTATTTTTACTCCATTTTATGTTACTGACCTGCTTTTTCAAGTATTAATTGACTGTAGAGATTTGGGTTTATTTCTGGGCTCTCTGTTGTGTTCCATTGGTCTATGTGCCTGTTTTTACACCAGTACCAAGCTGTTTTGATTACAGTGGCCTTGTAATACAGTTTGATATCAGGTATTGTGATCCCTCGTACTTTGTTCTTCTTTCTTAAAATTGCGGCTGCTTCGGGGTTATTTATGGTTCCATATAAATTTTTGAAGTGTTTGTTCTATGTCTGTGAAATATGCCATTGGTACTTTAATAGGTATTACATTGAATCTGTAAATTGCTTTGGGTAGTATGGACATCAAAGTATCATGAAAATTTTTATGATATGTAATATCCCTATTTATTTTTGGTTCATAAGACATGGGGAAGGTTAGGCTTTAGCAGTATTTCTTTATTTAAAAAGTCTCTGAATGAACCAATCTGTAAAACCAATGGAAATAGAAGTGGTGTGTTTGAAATGTTGCATGTGGATCTTAGAGATTAGAAAACTTGTCTTCACCCATTTTGTTGGAGACCTTTTAAATCACATTGATAAATCGCTATTTTTTAAAATTCTCACCTGAAGATATGTTTTTATTAATGAAAGAGAGAGAGAGAGAGAGAGAGAGAGAGATCTACATGCGAATGAAACATCAGTAAGTTGCCTCCTGTAGGTGCCCTGCTTGGGGATTGGACCCACAACTTTTTGTGTATGGAACAATGCTCCAAGCAAGTCAGCCATTAGGCCAAGTTTAGAAATCTCGGAAAACTTACATTCTACTACATAATTTTAGTAGCCATATATCTTCTATTAAATAGATGACTATTATTTATTCACATTTAAACACCATATTATTGGACATTCATATAGTGTGGACCGGCTATGACATAGATGTGCCTTATCCAGTCAGTTGAATGCTTGCATAGAGCAAAGACTGGCCCTCAGGGAACAAGCAAGAAAGAATTCTGCCAGCCAAATAGAATGCCTTTAGACTTGGACTGCAACTCTTCCTGAGTCTCCACCTTATAGACCTATCCCATCAGCTTCTGGATAAACAAAGCTCTCACAAGTACATGAGCCAATTGCTTAAAATAAATTTCTCCCTACTTGATTCTGTTTCACTGGGGAACATGACTCATACAAATGCAATATCCCTTAAATAATTATCTTTCTGAAAAACTTATTTTACTCCTATCTTCATCTAAATACATATGTACATGTTGCCACAAGAGATTTATCCCTTTTCCTCACCATATACCCCACACACCATCTGGTCACACTTTCCTGTAAATCTCCATGAGAACTATTTCTGAAATGTATCATCTTTACTATTACTGCCAATTCTATACTTTATTCTATAATTGTTTCTCACCCAACTATGAAAATAAGCTTCTACTTATTTTTTCCTTTTTCTACTCTTGTACACCACAGAAATCCATTCTCTACAACATTGCTAGAATGAGATTTTCAAAAAAAAATGTGGCCCTGTGACTTCTTAGAAATGTCTATGGCTCAGTATTTTCCTTATTTCTTTAGTATGGCTTAAAACTTTGCTACTCTAACTGCAGTCCCTAGACTAGCAGCAATGTCATTATCATAGAGCTTGTCAGACCTGCAGAAAATATCTGTTACTCTGCTACACCAACTGGATCACATTCTGCTTTTTTTTAAAACAAGGTCTTTGGGAAATTATTATGTGCATTAAAATTTAAGTAGTGATTTAGAACATAGTTTCTCCAGCTCTGACCTGTGTGACTCAGTTGATTGGACATCGTTCTAAAAAAGCAAAGGGTCACTGGTTCGATTCCTAGTCGGGACATATGGCTGGGTTGCGTGCGAATATGGTCCTGGTTGGGGTATATACAAGAGGCAACTGCTAGATGTTTTTCTCTCACATGATGCTTCTCTCCCCCTCTTTCTCTTATCCTTCCCCTCTATTTATGTATCTCTAAAGATACATAAATAAAATCTTTAAAAAAAACCAGTTTCCCCAAACCTGGCTAAGCACTATAAAAAGTTGGGGACCACTTTAGAAAAACTTTCTTCTGTGGGATATTTTGAATAAAAATTTCCAGGAGTAGGATCAGGTATTCTGTATTTTTACAAAGAACCCAGATTTTTTTATAATCAGCAAGTTGGGGTACACTGATTACTATAACTCTTCAATAGTTGCAACAGGAGATTTCCAACACTTCAGTCACATTTTTTCATCCTTCCTTCTTTACCTCATTTTTCCCGCAGGCTGCTGTGATTTTTTTACATGGTATTATTTTGTTTGGCAGATCCTTCTCCCTATTCTTGTCAGGCAAAATCTCTTATTCATCATTTAAGATCCAACTCAAACACTTTTTTAGTGAAATTTCCCTAATTTTTTTCAGAAGGAATGATTTATTATTTCCTGTCCACTTCTGGAAAACTTTGTAAAACATTATCCCATTTACTTTGCTGTTAAAATCCACTTTGGGCTATGAGCTTCAAATTTTAGTTATTGGAGATTTAGTAACTTCATATCTTTCTCTGCCCAGAACCCTGGACACAATAGATTTGCAGTACACAATTGATACATGCTTGTTGTATAGATGAGTTCACACTCAAACATATCACAAAATACTCAGAAAAAAGTGAATTAGTTTTAATACAGAAGTTTCTATACTTAAAAAAGATATTTCATGTCATTTATAAAAAATATGATACCATACAGAAATTTTGTTTTTGAACAATAAAATGTTATAACTCCTGGGCCAGTGTCTTCCATTACACTTTTTCCTCGCACTTACATGATCTGGAGTTTCTATAAAAGCACATACAATGATCTTTCTTACCCCTGTATAGTTTGATTCATAAAGTATCCTTTGTGCTTACCAGGGGAGGCATTTAGCCAGAGGGATCCTCTCATCCCACTGTATGATATTCTTGTATCCACTGTTGAAAATGACAGAGCAGTCACCCCACACTATCTGAATTAATTTGTTTCATATTGCCATTAGAGGAAGTTTTTAAGCATTGCCTTAAATTGTCAAGTTAACAAGGTACCTTCTTCGGTTAGACAGAATATTTGCGGGGTGGAGGTAGGGTTGTAAATGTGCAATGAGAGAGGTTATCCTTACAGATGCCCTATCACCTACAAGATTCCAAATGTCTCTATAAAACATTTACTTCAGCCTTTACCATTCTATTTCCCAAAACTCTTTGAGTGACCAAGTAATACTGCCTCTAACAACAGTGTGTTGATTGCTGGGGGTGGTATAAAGGAACTAAATGGTAATAGAAAAATATAATAAAGTTTACATAAAAATAAAAATAAGAAAATAAAATAAAATTGGGTAGTATAATTCCTCCAACTTTATTCTTCTGTTTTCAAAATTGTTTGAGCTGTGCTGGTTTAGTGCCTTTCCATGCACATTTTAGTATTAACTTGTTTAGCTCTTTAAAAATATCCTGCAGAGGCTTTGATTGGAATTCCTTCAAATTTGTCGGTTGATTTGGGGGCAAATTGACACCTTTATTATCACTAGATATTTAAAAATAAAACAGTGACATAAAACCATGTAAGGTGGCAGGAAAATTGAATAAGAGTTTTTGTTTTTAAAAGTACATATTCAAGCACCGAATCATGTGAGCTAATTTGGTCAATGCACTTCCCCCCCCAATAGCTTTAAAGTTCAACTTGGTTCACTGGGGCATCAGAGTCCTTTTTGTTATTTGAAACCTTTTCACTTGTTTCCAGGCAACTACAATATCATGATGTTGTTTCATATGCATATTAATGATGAAATATTTCTGTGCTTTGTGAAGTTAGCTCTGGCTCTTGCCTTCTTATTTCACAGCCCCATAACACACACACACACACACACACACACACACACACACACACAAGTTGCCTGCTAATTTTTGTTGAAATTTTTCTGGGAGACACATATTTCATGTTAACACTCCAAATGCTGGCATTTTCAAAAAGGTTTTAGTTCAAGGAAAATGAGAAAGAAAGGACAAGTTTGCTATACTAGACATCTGCAATCAGATCCTGTACCATAAGCTGTGACAAAACAAGTTCAAATTATAATTAGTCAATAAGGAAATCAAGGCAATGCTTTCAAGGTGGTTTTCATAAACAATTTAGGATTGTCAGAAATGAGTTTCTCTCTCTCCCAGAAAGAATAACATCTCAGCTTATTACAAATATGAATTATTCATTTGACAGAGAAATTTGAAGTTCTCTTAGAGAAGTACTAAGTTTGAAAGATTGTATGGCATTAAAGCATCACTGTCTCTTTCAAAATTCAACAGAAATATTTCCCTATTATTTTTAGTCAACAAAAATTCACTAAATCTTGTATTTATTTCATTAGAATTATTCTAATCATTTTCTGTGTTTTAGAGGATTCAAATAAGTATAAAGTAAAATTGTTACCTTGAAGGAGCCTACCATCTATTTAAGGAGATAAGATACAAACAGTGTAAGACATAAGGGAATTATCATAATTCATCGGTACAGAAAGTAATGATCAATTAATTCAGAAGAAGTAGGTATCACTATGTGTTGATATTGTGAAAGGCTTATTATGAACAACAGCTCTTGTTCTTTGAGTGTTGAAGAACGGGTTGATTTTAGGTAGGTGAAGAGGTACAGGAAAGGAGAAAATAAGTGGAAGAGAATGCTTATAACTGGTTGACAGCAAATCACTCTGACTGGAGCAAAGAAATCCTATTAGGGGACAGCAAAACACAGGATTGGAAAAGTGTGCATGAGCTAGGATATGAAAGTCTTTGAATGCATCTGAGAGCATTTGGAGGTTGTATCCATAAAGGTGGCTTGAGCAATATTGTTATAAGTGGGGAAAAATAATTTTCATGAAGATGAAGCTGACCATATCATGAAGAATGATTGTGAACAGGGAGATGAGAGTTCTGAGCTAGAATTGTGGAAAGAATGCAAGGAAATTAATGAAGCAGGACTCAGTGATAGATTTAATATGGGGGCAAGGGAGACATAAATGTCATAGATGATTTCAAATTTTAAGGCTGAGTTACTGGCAGAATGATGGTTTTGTTGATTAAAAATGGGATTTTTGTTCCCTAAAATGAATGATTTTCATGTCAATTAAACTGATAAGAAAGAATATACTTGGTGAATGTCACTGTAGGAGGAATATTTCCAAGTTGAAGAGCTGTAGATTTACATAAATCCAAAGGCTACTAATCCTTCATCCATACTAGTTATCTGATAGAATGAAAATGATATCCTAACAAGGTATAATTGATCTTTTTCCTATGTGCCTTCCTGGGTCCCTTCTCCCTATTAGCCACTCAATCCAGGGAAATTGTATAGGCTTAAAGTCTGGCCCAATAGTGCTGAAGGGTCTGATCGCAGACATCTCAACTTCTCTATGTGTTTCTCTCTCTGTGTGTGTGTCTGTCTCATCCTCTGACCCATCTTTCAAAATGTAAATGTTTCATGTTCCATTTAGCAGCCTTTCCTCAGAATTTTGTCAGTAGGAAATTATCTTATATCGTGAGGAATTTTCAAAACTACATTGAGAAGAACAGAAGTATAACAGATTATTTATATTTTTATTTTTTCAATTACAGTTCATATTCAGCATTATTTTATATTAGTTTCAGGTTTTCATCATAGTGGTTAGATATTTATATAAATTATAAAGTGGTTCCCCTGATAAATCTAGTACCCCCTAGCAACATACATAGTTATAATACTGTTGACTATATTCCCTATACTGTACTTTACATCCCTGTGACTAGTTTGTAACTGCCAATTTGTGCTTTTTAATCCCTTTATCTTTTTCACCAAAACAAGACCCACACATATGTTGTTTACAAGGGACTCAGTTCAGTTTGGAAGACACACACAGACTGAAACGAAAGAGATGGAAAAGTATATTTTGTGAAAATTGAAACAAACAAAAACCTTTGGTAGCAATACTTATACCAGACAAAATAGACTTTAAAAGAAAGACTATAATAACAGACAAACCAGGATGTTACATAACAATAAAGTGATCAGTCCATCAAGAATATATAACTCTTATAAACATTTATGTACCTAACACAGAAGCACCTAAATATATAAAGGAACCCTTGATGAACATAAAAGAAGAGGTCAACAATACAGTCACAGTAGGCACATCAATGGATAGATCTTCCAGACAGAGAATCAACAAAGAAACAGCATCTTTAATTAACACATTTTACCAGATAAATTTAATTGATGTTTTTTGAGCATTCCACTTCAAACCGGCAGAATACACATTCTTTTTATGTGCACATGGTACCAGCATTATTTACAATAGCCAAGATATGAAAGCCACCTAAATGCCCATCGATAAATGATTGGATAAAGGTGGTATATGAATATATAATAAAATATAATTTGGCCATAAAGAGGGTAATTTATTTTTAAGGGTTCATGGTCAAGTAGTCTTTGGAAATACTGCATAATTTGCCTTTTTAAAGTACCACATTGCACATTGTATTACTACAAGATTTGTGAAGGCCCCTAAAAGAAACTTGTTTAATTTTATTTAAAATATCATTTTCCATACTTATTTGTCTTTTGTTGTAGAACAACTGACAGTTTATGAGTAGTGTGTCCAAAGAACACATATAAAGAAATATCGGCTTCTTTGGCTGCTTGTGAACCGACTTTTGCATTTTATTTTAACAAAGATAATACACAGTCAAATGGAATACATCCTAAAAGTATAATTTAAGATATTATCACAGATCATAAGAAGATATTTTGGTAGAAAAATAATTCCATGTAGATAGTTGGCCAACTATTTCATTTATACAAAAGGTTATACTCTTAACAAAAGTACTACTCCACAAAAGCTCCAGGAATGCTTCTTGTTGTAGTCATTAGTAATAACAATGTGTATATCTCAAATCGTGGATTTTCACCAAGTCCAGAGTGATTATTTTTTGTCATCTGCTGGGCACTGCAACCTCGTGTATAAACCATTGTTCACAATTACAGATAACTTGTAAAACAATATTTGAGATGCCTGTTGTAATATTTATAATAATCTGGTATCTTTTTAAACTTTATGTGTTTATTTTAAAGAGTAGAAAGTAGGGAGAAAGAGAAGGAGAGAAACAACATGTATGAGAGAAACAACATGTATGAGAGAAACATCGATCAGTTGCCTCACACATGTGTCAACCAGGGACTAGGCCTACAACCTAGGCATGTGCCCTGACCAGGAATCAAACCAGTGACCATTGGTTTTGTGGGACAGTACTTATCCCACTGAGACACACCAGTCAATGAAGAACTGGTATCTTTGATTCCTGCTAAAAAAACGAAGTTATTCATCTTAGAAATAAGAAACAAAGTGTGGATGGGAGACATTCACTACTATGATGGGGAAGAATCAAAAGGGAAGATGATTTTTAGTATGTTTGTGTCAGGGTAACAGAAATTTTCTTTTTTTCTCTTGAATGTAACAAAAATGCAAAGAGAAACATTTATAAAACTACATAAATCTTGTTTCATTAAAACAAAGCCATAGCTATAAACTACAAATGAGGACATAATGCCTGAAAAACATGGCTGATTGGTGCAGAGATCTTGAGTGTGAAGTACAACAAAAACTTGCCAGGGCTAAACAAATAGAGGCCCAACAGCATCATATCTTCAAGAACACTAGCAAAAAATAATAAAACTCTCTCTATATATACATATATATAAATGTATATCTATCTATATAACTATATATATATAGAGAGAGAGAGAGAGAAATATCTATCTATCTATCTATCTATCTATTTTGTCTAAACATATGCTGAGCCTAAGGTCATAGTACTATGCTGTAGGTTTGAGAGAGGTAGTATGGGTAGACACGTCAGATAGAGAACATAAAAGTATAAAAAAGACAGAACTAATGACTCACTACAAGTAACTAATATTCATAAGGCTCCCAAGATTGAGATGCCTATTAAATGTCTGTCTTTAGCTTCTGTATGCAAATTTTAATAATTGATATTAGATAATTACAAATAAGGAGGATTACGTAGAGAAATAAACCAAGCAAACATTGTGCTATGAATATGTCAGTGAAAAAAAGCCATGGAGAGCTGAATGAACTATTGTCATAGCCTTAAATGTTTTCTTTCTGAGTTCATTTTACTTAAATTGTATTTCTGAGTGGCATCTAAGTTTACAGTGGGAGATAAAAGTATGGAAGAAAATAGTATTATGACTGTTTTTACAGCCATCCTTTTTTGGTTATTCACAATAAAATGTACAGCATATTCAGGGTACATTAATAAAAATGGAGGCTATAGAAAGCTATTAAAATAGAATGTATACTATGTTTACTGAGGATGCTATGAGATTGAGGTGCCATTTCCCCCATAAATAAGATAATAAAAGCAAAGTGTTAAGGGCTCAGAGGCTCAAAATCAAATTTCAATTTATGTTTCCTATCATCAATATCACATGGTGACCACATGCCTTAGAAAGATATCCCTCCTACCTTATGCTTTTACAATGCTAATTTATATGGCCATTTGATAAAGATTTAGTTTACTTAGTAAGATTTACTTTATGCTACAATTTATGTGGCCAGGTGAATTCAAGGATTTATCAAAGGTAGTTAGTACCTTTTCCCAATATATAAGGCCAGGAGTTACTCTGTTCTCTAGCAAAATTCTAATACAATAATTAGATTTGCAAAGTTCCCGAAAGAAATCCAAGAAATGCCCTTATCAAGAAGTCACAGCATTGTGCTAAAAGTTTTAGATACATTTCGTATCAACCTTTCTTGAATAGACTTCCCACCGAGACTTCAAACACCCCTAATGTTTTCAAAATTGTATTATGTATTTCTGAAAGTAAATACCCAAACATTTTTGTAGCTTCTGTCCTTACAAACTATTTCCAAATGGGCAAAGGACAAGTCTTATTATCTCTCCCAGATGAAAATGACTCAGTCAAGTGACTTGTTCACAGAAACTGACAAAGAGAATTAAGTAACAGTTGGTTCTTTTTCTTGTAACCAAGTACATAATACTGCCTTTCTGGAAATATTCCAAAGGGCTTCATGTCTGGAATTTGGCCTTCGTGGACAAGGATGATCCCATTTTACACTGAAAAGTAAAATCAAATCAACATTTTTTGCCTTGATATGTTTGTGAAACTTCACAGCCCTTACTTGATTTTTTGAAGAAATAAAATTTGAAAGCACATAAAAAGTTTACATGAGGTTTTCCTTGCAATGTAAGGGTACTTTCATGGTTGCTTTAGATTTACTCTTGAAACTCTATAAAAGATTATAAAACTTTTCTAGGTAAATAGTTCCAGGCTGGAAGAAAATTTATTTGAAAAGCTTCAATGTTTTCCTAACTGATAGTGAGTCTGGGAAAAGGACACTACAATGATCAGTCTTTTTATTAGGAACCTTGGGTTGAGCTCAAGGGAAAGTAGGAGCAGGAGAATGAACCAGGGAGAATATATGTTTAGACATTTTGGCAACTTTTAAAAATTGTTGATTAAATTTCAAACTTACAGAAAACTTGCAAGACTAGGACAAAAAATTCTGGTATACCCATCACCCTCAGTCACCCACTGGTAACATTGGCTACATTTGTTTTATCACCCTAGGCACGTTTAAAGTCAGGGGCTGCAGCAGCCTTGGTCCTCCTGCAGGTCCCAGGGACCTTACTGCTCCAACGCAATCTTCTTACTGTTTGTTTTACAATGTCGTCTACAATTTTGGCCTCCAACCTCCATATAAGCTGGAATTCCATTGGTTGTTCACTCTGTTCCTCAGATGATCAGTTAGATGTTCCACCTCTGCACAGGAGAAAGTGGGCTCCACTCCCACTTACCTCACCATAATCTTCTGCTAAGCCATCCAAACAAGAACTTTATAAAAATATGTAAATTAGGGCCCTGGCTGGTATAGCTCAGTGGATTGAACTCGGGCCTGTGAACCACACGATCTCGGTTTGATTCCCAGTCAGGGCACTTGCCTGGGTTGCAGGCCAGTTCCCGGTTCCCCGCAGGGGACGAATGAGAGGCAACCATACATTGATATTTCTCTCTCTCTCTCTCTCTCCTTCCCTTCCCCTCTAAGATAAATAAATAAAATCTTTTAAAAAATATGTAAATTAGTAAGCACATGGAGAGATGTTAAACATCAGGGAAATGCACATTCAAATGACAATGAGATACCATTATAGACCCTTCAGAAGACAAACTTCAAAAAATGAAAACATCACATCCAAATTGGCAAGGATATGGACTAAATGGAACTATTGTGAACTTCAACTGGGAATGTAAAATAGTATAACCGCTTTAGAAAACTAGATGTTAATTGCTTAAAAAAATTGAACATACATCCGCCACATAAACTAGACATTTCACTAATAATATTTATCTCAGAGAAATAACATATGTCCACAAAAAAGCCTGTACATGAACGTATGTAGAAACATTATTCATAGTGCCTAAAACTGGAAATAACCCAAATACCTATTAATAAGACAATTTCAGGGGAATGGGGGAGGGGTTTGAACCAGTATAAAGGACACATGGACAATAACGGGGGGGGGGTGGAGACAGGAGGGAGGTGGGGAGAGCGAGGGGGTGGGCTGGGATGGGGGTAAAGGGAAGAAAACTGTACTTGAACAACAATTAAAATAAAAAAATTAAAGTAAAATAATAAGTGAATAAACAATAGTTGTATTTACGTATCAATAAAAATAATGCATATCTGAAACATAAACAGCATGCATAAGTTTCAAAGTAAGTGAACTGAATGAAGAGAAGTCAGACACAAAATAAAACATACTGTATGATCCCATGAACATAAAACTGCAGAAGCTACAAACTAATCATTAATGACAGAAGGCAGACCAGTGGTTGCCTGGGGCCAGTGACAGAGGGAGGGGTAGAATGCAAAATGGCATGAGGAAACTTCTGGGGTGCTAAAATGCCCTGTACCTTGGTCATTGATAGTTTCACAAATGTAAACATGTCAAAGTTCATCAAAGTACATATTTTAAATAATTTCATCTTATTGTACATAAATCATCTCAATCCTATTGATACAAAGATACTAAAACTTAGAATCAGCATTTTTTCCCTAACATAATGTAGACCTTTGATTTACTTTCCAAGGCCAATGCATTGGGAAAACCTGACTTTCACGGGATGCCAAAATACCTATTTTCAACAAATAGCTTTTTTGCAGGCCTACATGATTTCTGGCAAAGCCATCAAAGAGGTTCAAGTAATTAATGAGTAAAGTCAAACCTAAAACCCTCCCCATTAATTAGTCACTGTTTAAGCTTATTGTGCCATGATAAATCCAGTGTGGAAAGATATAAATTATCAACAGGAAAACGACCTACACCATTTTGCGTCTGCGAGAACCCTCCTGGGGTGGTGAACACGCAATACAATACACAGATGATAGATTATAGAATTGTATACCTGAAACTTATATAATTTTATTACCCAATGTTACCTCAATAAATTTAATAAAAACTTGTCCTTATGAGAAATGGGATTGTTATATACAATTTTGGCATATAGAACCACATTCTCTATTCTCAGTACTGATACAGAAGAGTCCTTGTTTGTGCCACACCCTCACTAACAGAGTATGTTGATATGATGTATCAGGATAGTATTCACTTAAATTTCTGTTGGTGTAAATCAAAACTTATATTTTAAATTATAAATTATATTAAATGTAAACTAAATTTAAAAACATTTATTATGCTATGAAAACAATCAGAAATGCATGACATGAGAACAAAATTCACTGGTGCCATTTATTTTTATTTTTTTAAAGATTTTATTTATTTATCTTTAGAGAGGAAGGGAAGGAGAGAAGGAGACAAATATCAATGTATGGTTGCTTCTTGTGAATCCCCTGCTGGGACCTGGCCTGCAACCCAGGCATGTACCCTGACTGGGAATCAAACCGCGATCGTGTGGTTCGCAGGCCCGCGCTCAGTCCACTGAGCTACACCAGCCAGGCCTCACTGGTGCCATTTAGAAATATAAAATGTTCTCTACATAAAAATAAATGCTGAAATAAACAAGGATCTTCCTAAATTAAAACACTTTACCTTTCAAAAGTTACAGTAGTACAATTGTTTCATCTTGTAATTCTTATAGCATGATCTTAAGGACATATCACAGACATATTTTAGAAACAGGCTAAATAGATGTGAGTATAAAGATTTACAGGAAGGATAATTCAGAAGTATAAAGGCACTGGGAAATGATATGCAGGCAAGAACAGCAGGGGCATCAAAGTCACAATCATTTACTTGATTGCCAAATCTACTGATTGAGAAAATATCATGGGATCTTATGTAAGATTTTACTATGGGAAAATTGCCTTCCTTCATTTGAGATATCAAAATTTTTGGTTAAAGGGGCATTTCCTTATTCTACCCTGCTCTTCCCTCCTGCTACTGTCCTTTCCATCCTTTGCTTCGCATTATTGGGCACTTACACCAAATGCTGCACTAGCCTACATAGGTAGATTTTCTCATTCAATACTCACGAAAAATAGTTACTGGCATTATCCTCATTTTAGAAGACAAGAAAGCTGGTGCACCAAAAGATTCAGTAGCTTCCTCATATTCACAAGCTTCCAAAGAGCAAAGCCAGGATCTAAATCTAGGTCAGGATCCTCTAGATACTTAATACTCCTAAAATTATGTATGTATGTATTCATTTATTTCTGTAGCCCTGTTAACTTCTGTAACGTCTATAAGACATAATTATCCCTCAGACATAGTTGATAATATTACGAACATAACATAGAATCAAAATGACTTTCACTGAGTCAGGTAAAAAACTCTAATGATTTAGGTTTTTTATTGTTGTTCAAGTACAGTTGTCTTCATTTTCCCCCTACCACTCTCCCCCACCCCAACCACCCCTACCTCCCACCCTCAATTTTACCCACCTTTGGCTTTGTGCATGGGTCCTTTAAATACCAATTTAAAAGAATCTGTGCACCCCAATTTTCACGGCAGCATAATTTACAATAGCCAAGTGCTGGAAGCACCTAAGTGCCCATCAGTAAATGAGTGGATCAAAAAACTATGGTCCATTTACACAATGGAACACTACACAGCAGATAGAAAGAAGGAGCTCCTACCCTTTGCAATAGCATGGATGGAACTGGAGAGCATTATGCTAAGTGAAATAGGCCAGGCTATAGAAAGACATACCACATGATCTCACCTATAAGTGGAACCTAATCAACAAAATAAACAAGTGAGTAAAATATAACTAGAGACGTTGAAATAAAATACAAACTGACAGTGACCAAAGGGGAAGGGGGAGGAGGATAATGGAGGAAAGAAGGGGAAGGGTCATCAAAGAACATGCGTAAAGGACTCCCAAAATTACTTAAGAGGAGAGATTATATCTTTGTTTTTTCATACATACTCCAGTCTTCAGCCTTTTGCAATCTGCTGTTTGCCCCCAACATTTCACTTAACTTGTTCTCTAAAGTAACCAAGGACTGTAACCAAATCTAGTGGCCTTCTACCTACCCTTTATTTATTTATTTACAAATTTTAAAAATATTATTCTTGTTCAAGTACAGCTTTCTGTCTTATATCCCCAACCCTGCCCGCCCCCCGCCCCGTGCTCCCCACCTCCCTCCCATTTCTGCCCCCCACCTTAGTTATTGTCCATGTGTCCTTTATACTTGTTCATGTGAGTCCATCCCCTTTTCCCCTATGATTCTCTCCCTTCTCCCCTCTGGACCCTGTCAGGCTGTTTCGTATTTGAGTGTCATTGTCTACCTACCCTTTAAAGTGTAGCTCAAGTGTCACCTTATTTCCAGTGTTTCCCCTGATTTTCATCATACTTCATTGACGAAGATGAAAATAATAGTTCCTTCCTCAACTTCCGTATACCCATTGGTACATTGTTGACTAGATCTTTCACTCACATGCTATGCCTTTATTCACATACTCACTCATATATTCACCATTCATTTATTTAGCACTTATGTATCATTCACTGTGCTGAATAAGGAGAGTATAGAGACAATTAAGGCACAACCTCTTTTCTCCTAAAGAACATATTCTAGTCATGGAAAATATTGATAAAAAATAATTGTAATTAAATATGATGAAGTGTACAAAAGTGGCACATGTTAGTCCTTAAAGAAATAAGCCAGGTGGTGAAAGACAAATACCATATGATCTCACCTTTAACAAGAACCTAAACAACAAAACAAGCAAGCAAAATATAACCAAAGACACTGAAATAGAGAACAGGTTGACAGTGACCAGAGGGGAGAGGGGAGGGAATTCCAGGGGAAAAGGGGAAGGATTTCTAGGAACTAGTATAAAGGACACATGGACAAAAACTAAGGGGGGTGGAAATGAAAGGGAGGTGGGGAGCATGGGGGGGTGGCTTGGATGGGAGTAAAAAACAGAAAACTCTACTTGAACAACAATTAAATAAGTAAATTAAAAAATATTTGTGAGCTGAATGCATTATTCTTCCATTTACAAAAGCACTAAGGGAGAAAGCACATAGTTGAGGTCAGTTTATTCAGATGGTATATTATTCTTAGTCAAATATTACATAATAGTTATTTAAAAACTTTTGGGTGGCAGGCACAGGCATCCAATGAAATGCTTAGATTTAGACTGTGAGCATATAACGTAGAACATTCCATATGTGTACACTGTCCCAAATGTGCATCCAAATCCATTACCTTGGCACATACAAGCATGTCTTCTCTCCTAGCTACAGTATATATATATATATATGGATATATATATATATCATATATATATATATGAGTTAATAAAATGTCTGTGTAGAAACAGTCATATTTGAGAGAAGTAAAATGTTTTAATTAATTTTTTATTCTTTTTCAATTACACTTGTCCCCATTTTGTCATGAATTCTTCAGACAGCTCTGAATCAATCAAAATAATTCAGGTTTTTGAGCGCAGCCACTTTGCAAAATGAAGCATTTAAGTATGATACACACCTTGGCTGATTTTGTGTAGAGAGTATATATACTAATAAACATGTCATCTATGACCTTTTTTCACTTGCTATACTTATAAACTGTGAGAAGTTTTAAGATATTAAACCTGTAATTTGGATTCGTACTCCCTGATTTCTGCACCTAGGTGCTTAGATCTAGAGTACATGGGTACAGTGAAAAATTAAATGAAGCACTTGAAAGATCAAAAGAGGAGTCTTCTTGACATAAACAGTTTGGCTTGGTAGATATGTAGAGCATCAATTTTTGTCTCTTTAGTCTTGGCATGAAATAATATATTTAAAGTGATGAACCACCAAATGTACTTTTCTAGTATTTTTATTGAAAGCATCACAAAAGAAATGTTTGTAAAATAATGATGTGTTCATAAAATGCCCATATGCTCATCAAATATCTGCCTTTGTAGAGTAAAAACATGTGCCATTCTCATGGATAACTGCCTGCTTCAAATTTTACTTGAGAGAATACACAGTGTTATATGCTTAATGGGCAAACAAAGAACAGCAAGCTACACTGGGCTACAATTAAATTATTCTTTCAGTTTACATATTTTTAACTTTCTTTTTTCTTTTTTTCTGTTTTTTGGCTCATTTAAAAATATTTTAGCCCCGGCTGGTGTAGCTCAGTGGAGCACGGGCCTGCGAACCACATGATCGCGGTTCGATTCCCAGTCAGGGCACATGCCTGGGTTGCAGGCCAGTTCCCAGCAGGGGACTCACGAGAGGCAACCATACATTGATGTTTCTCTCCTTCTCTCCTTCCCTTCCCCTCTAAAGATAAATAAATAAATCTTAAAAAAACATTTTATTGTTATAGTTGTCCCATTTACTCCCCTTCACTCCCTGCCACCCTGCACATGCCCTCCCACCCACATTCTCCCCCTTTAGTTCACATCTATGTGTCATACTATAAGTTCTTTAGCTTCTATACTTCTCATACTATTCTTACCCTTCCCCTGCCTATTTTCTACCTACCGTCTATGCTACTTATTCTCTGTACCTTCTCCCTGCTTCTCCCCCTCCCACTCCCTTGTTGATAACCCTCCATGTGATCTGCATTTATGCGTTTCCCTTCCTGTTCTAGTTGTTTGCTTAGTCTGTTTTTGTTTTTGTTTCAGGTGTGGTTGTTAATAACTGAGTTTGCTGTCATTTTACTGTACATATTTTTTTACCTTCTTTTTTTTTTAGATAAATCCCTTTAACATTTCATATAATAAGGGCTTGGTGATGATGAACTCCTTGAATTTGACTTTATCTCAGAAGCACTTTATCTGCCCTTCCATTCTAAATGAAAGCTTTGGTGGATAAAGCAATCAATCTTGGATGTAGGTCCTTGCCTTTCATGACTTGGAATACTTCTTTCCAGCCCCTTCTTGCCTGTAAAGTTTTTTTGAGAAATCAGCTGACAGCCTTATGGGAACTCCTTTGTAGGTAACGACCTCCTTTTCTCTTGCTGATTCTAGGATTCTCTGGTTAATTTTTATCTTGGGTAATGTAATTATGATGTGCCTTGGTGTGTTCCTCCTTGGGTCCAACTTCTCTGGGACTCTGAGCTTCCTGGACTTCCTGGAAGTCTATTTCCTTTGCCAGATTGGGGCAAGTTCTCCTTTATTATTCATTCAAATAGCTTTTCCACTTGTTGCTCTTCCTCTTCCCCTTCTGGTACCTCTATAATTCGGATGTTGGAAGGTTTAAAGATGTCCTGGAGGTTCATAAGCCTCTCCTCATTTTTTAAAATTCCTTTTTCTTTATTTTTTTTTCTGATTGGATGTTTCTTTCTTCCTTCTGGTCCACTCCATTGATTTGAGTCCCAGTTTCCTTCCTATCATTTTTGGTTCCCTGTACATTTTCCTTTATTTCACTTAGTAAAGCCTTCATTTTTTCATCTAGTTTGTGACCAAATTCAACCAATTCTGTGAGCATCCTGATTACCAGTGTTTTGAACTGTACATCTGATTGGTTGGTTATCTCTTTGTTTTTTAGTTATATTTTTTCTGGAGCTTTGATCTGTCTTTTCATTTGAGCCATTTTTTGTCTTGATGCACCTGTTATGTAGTGAGGGGCGGAGCCTTAGGTATTCTCCCAGGTGGGATAACCCAGTGGCTGGCTTGTGATGTTGTGTGTGGGTAAGGGGTCTGAGAGGGAACAATGGTGCTTGCTCTGTTCTCTGCCAGATTTCAGTCACTTCCACAGTTCCCACAAGCAAATTATGCTCTTCTGGTGCTGATTCCAGAGTGGGTTGGCTTTAGTACCCACTAAAGGGTCCTAAAGGACTCTTTATCTTCAAGGACCCTGTGGGTCTCTCCAATGAACCCTCCTGTGTGGCTGAGAGTTTCTCATGACATCTCAACCTCCACAGGTGTTTTCAATCAGTGGTTTGAGGTTTTGTTTCCCCACGCTGGGACCCTGGGTTGTGTGGTCTTTCCTGCTACCCAGTTTCACGTGGTTTATCTGTGCTCAAATCTGGGACTGCCAAGTCTGCCAGCCACCACCTCACTCTCTGTGCCCCCTTCCACAATCCTGCGCCTTGCTGGGTCCACCAGCCACTTCTTTGAAATGAGCCCTCTCCACCCCGGCTGCCCAACTCTGCTCCTCCTTCCAGTCTAGATGAATGTGTCTTCTTTAACTCCTTGGTTGTTGGACTTCCATACAGTTTGATTTTCTGGCAGTTCTGGTTGTTTTTTGTTTTTAAATTGTTGTTGTCATCTTCTTTTGGTTGTTCAAGGAGGCACAGTGTGTCTACCTATGCCTCCATTTTGGCCAGAAGTTAACTTTCCTTTTTCAACAAAGGTTTGAGAAAGAAGGAGTGGCAGAAAACCACCGCATTTTAAATTCAGTCTGCATGCATTGATTTGTGGCTCCTCAAAGATTTTGTTCTAGGATTTTTTTTTTGTCCAAATTGGGACAAACCTTGCATTAAGACAAGGCATAGTCTTATAAACATAGTATTTAATATTTCGGCTAAAAATATTTAACTCGTGTATAAAAGAGGTTCACTTTGCTTCACTTGAACTTCATCATAAACAAAAATAAAACTAAAATATTGACATCTGGATTGTAGCTTAAATATTTTATTTTTTAGTATATGAATTTTTAAAAAGGTAACATTTCTTGCAGCAACAATATAGTTAAATCTAGCTGAGTAAAGCAAGGATGGGAATATAGATGCATACATAACTGTATGTGTACAACCATCTCTTTTTTCTTTTTCTGTATTTTTAATCCAAATGTCCCAAAAGTCATGGCTCACTAATGATGCTACTAATCTCATTTTACTCATTTCATTTGGCAATATGTTTATAGACAACATCCTTACAAATTCATCTCTCTCTTTTGTACTTCTTTTTCTCCTTCAAAATTCATTCCACATTTGAGGATGACCATATACAGCTGTTTGCCTCCCACATATAATTACCACCCTCTATGAGGCTATGTTGATAGAACCAAGAAAAGCAGAGGGACTTGCACTTATTTAGTTAAATTAATGACATCCCTACTGTCAATCAAGACAATTCATGCAGAGGCAGTGTGTTGGGACATTCCAAAACCAACAAGTAAGTGTGCAACCTATTAGCACTATAAACAAAACTGGGCAGAGTTTGTAATTTGAATGGCACTGGCAATGACTACTGTAATCAAAAAGCATTCCTTATCATTGGTCATAAAATAAAACATCACAGTCACGGCAGTCAGTGAATCTGGCCATCATCTTATGAAAGATGGTTCTTGCTGTGGTTGCTGAAGCACAGAACTCATTAAATGACCAGGAAGCTACTCCCAGGGCTTCCTGATTGGTGACAGTGTTGGACATCTAGTCACAGGTTATCTACTCTGACACTAAGTATCTTACAAGTTATTGAAAGCAGATTATTATTTTTAAATTATTATCTAAGAGAGACTTCCGCCAAGATGGAGGCATAGGTGGAAACACTGTGCCTTCTCCCACAACCAAGTGTGAATACAACAGAGGTTTGGAGAAACAAAGACACACCCAAAGGACAAAAAATTGAATTATACGGAAGTCCGACTACATCTAACCGTTCAATGGGGACAGTAAGAAGGGAGGAGCCAGCAGCGAGTAGGGTCGGGCAGGACAGGTCCCCCGACCCAGGCGCGCAGGCAGCCCAGAACCAGTTGGGGTGCGGGGCAGACTGACCTCGGTCGCACATTCGCGCACAGTGAGACAGACCACACAGGCCCCAGGAGGCGAGGGCTGACGGCGGTGGCACACTCGCGTGCAGTGGGACGAAACGCGTGGGCCCGGTGACGGCAGCAACTGCGGCACCAGTGAGGGCCGCGGCGGCAGGCGGCAGACAGGACACCATAGTCCCTCTTTGACCCCACCCCTACATACAGCGTCACAACCCAGCGACTTAGTTGCCCTGTGATACCAGTGAGAGCCATTGTCCCTCTTTGACCCCACCCCCACATACAACGTCACAACCCAGTGACTTAGTTTCCCTGTTCTAGTGAACACTTTAGGGCTCTGATCCTGCTATGGAACAGGCACGAACAGCCCAAAAGATGGTGCAAGAAGAACTCAAAGTCCCAGAGCCAATAACTCTAAGTGACCGAGAAATTGCCAGCCTCTCAGAAGCACAATTCAAGACACTATTTATCAGGATGCTCACAGAACTGGTAGATTATAGTCACAAATTAGAGGAACATAGTCACAAATTAGAGGAACATATGAAGGCTAAACTAATTGAAATGAAGGGAGATGCACAGGAAACCAATAGTGATGGAAAGGAAACTGGGACTCAAATCAATGGAATGGACCAGAAGGAAGAACAAAACATCCCACCAGAAAGGAATGAAGAAATGAGAATTCAAAAAAATGAGGAGAGGCTTAGGAACCTCCAGGACATCTTTAAACGTTCCAACATCCGGATTATAGGGGTACCAGAAGGGGGAAAGAAACAGCCACGAGTGGAAAACTTATTTGAACAAATAATAAAGGAGAACTTCCCCAGTCTGGCAAAGGAAATAGACTTCCAGGAAATCCAGGAAGCTCAGAGAGTCCCAAAGAAGTTGGACCCAAGAAGGAACACACCAAGGCACATCATAATTACATTAGCCAAGACTAAAATGAAGGAGAGAATCCTAGAAGCAGCAAGGGATAAGGGGACAGTCACCTACAAAGGAGTACCCATCAGACTGTCAGCTGATTTCTCAAAAGAGACCTTACAGGCAAGAAGGGGCTGGAAAGAAGTATTCCAAGTCATGAAATCCAAAGACCTACAGCCAAGATTGCTTTATCCAGCAAAACTTTCATTTAGAATGGAAGGACAGATAAAGTGCTTCTCAGATAAGGTCCAGTTCAAGGAGTTCATCATCACCAAGCCCTTATTATATGAAATGCTAAAGGGACTTATCTAAGAAAAAGAAGATGAAAAATATGAACAGTGAAAGGACAGCAAACACACAGCTATTAACAACCACACCTAAAACAAAAGCAAACCAAGAGGACAGCTAGATCAGGAGTGGAACCATAGAAATGAAGAACACATGGAGGGTTAGAAATAGGGGGGTGGGAGGGGGAGAAGGGGGGAGAAGGCACAGAAAATAGCATAGATGGTAGGTAGAAAATAGATAGGGGGAGGGCGAGAATAGTGGGGGAAATATAGAATCTAAAGAACTTGAGACACGTGGTTATAAACTAAGGGGGAGAGAATGGTGGGGGAGGGAGGGTGTGGGTGGAGGGGAATGAAGGGGCGGAATAGAACAACTGTAATGGTGTAATCAATAAAATATATTAAAAAATAAATTATTATCTAAGTTTCCAGATCTATAACATTATAGTTCAACATATGTATATGAGAGCTGATTATTAAAAGCATACTGATAAAAATAGTTTTAAACTGTTATCTATAGATAAGTTAGGCACTCAATTCAGAGAGAACTACTTGTAGGTTTTAATCATTTTAATACAGCACCTATTTAGATGTGTCAAACATGTTCCTCTCATGCATCATGTAGCAGTCAGACCCTATTCCACAAAAAATAAGTTTCTATCATCACACAAACATAATGACAAAGGGGAAGAATCCATACTGTATTGGTTGATGACATGAATTTTAGTCTTAGATCCTCACCTTTGTAACTTTGGACAAATTATTTAACATCTGAACATTATTTTTATAACCTTAAAATGGGTACAGTAGCGTTTATCTCATAGATATTTGATGAGGAGTAAATGATATAATGCAGTATTATGTATGCCATATACTAAATACTAAAAAATGCCCATTAATAGTGGTAGTAATGGTAATATCTGAGGTGCTGTACATATTGTTTAATGTTCCTCCCATAAAATGTGAAAGGTAGTTCTTCCTTTGAATATGAGTGAGCCTTAGTATCTCCCTTTTGTTGAACATAATACAGTAGCAATGATGCTACATGAGTTGTGAGGCTATATCATAAGAAGTAAATACAGCTTCTGCCTAGTGTGCTCACTCCATCATTCCCCCGTTCTCTCCCCCTATCAGTGTATATAGTTGGAACATATTCAGTATAAGAAGTATTTGTACCAGTTGACAGTCCCATCTAAGGACCTGACCAACATCAGCTGCCACACAATGTGGGTGAGCCTTCAGATCACTTCAGCCTTCAACCCTCCCCAAGCTGTTATCAAGTAGCAAAGATGAGCTGTTTTCACCAAGTTCTACCTAAATCAGAGAGTCATGACAAAAATAAGTATTGTTGTTCTTGGTGTTGTTTTAAACTGCTAGGATTGGGGGTGGCTTGTTATATAGCAACAGAGAGGTGGACCATTATCTATACAATATACCAAAATCTAAGCAAAGCATAAATCACCATCACCACCACAGCAAATGTTTGTCTAGAAATATAGTTTACAAAGCACTTTTTTACCCTTCATCTCATTCAATACCTATACGTCTAAGAGACAGATATGATCACTAACTCCTTTTATAGAGTAGACAATCACAGTTGATACAAATTAGCTAATTTGTATAAAAATCATTCATCTGCTAAGTGATGGAATTGAATTTAGACTCTACATATTAATTTGTATCCTGTATAGCAATACACAAAATTCTCCTTAGGTTTTATTTCCTTCCCTAAGACCACGTGGTATCATATTTGGTGGTCACATCTATGGGACTCTCTTACTTTTACTACTAAATGTTTATTAATACTCTGGAGTGTTTTTTGACATATACAAAAAGGTCTTTTCTGCCTTGACTGGTGTGGCTAGGGGCAGAAAAGACAATTTGGGCAATTGTCTTGAAAACCCAAATGTCACTAGTTCAATATGTTAGGCAATTGTCTTGCAAACCCAAATGTCACTAATTCAATTCTCAGTCAGGGCACATGCCTGGGTTGCTGACCAGGTCTCCAGTAGGGGGCATGTGTGAGACAACCAATCAATGTTTTTCTCCTTTTCTTTCTTCCTCCATTCCTCTTTCTCTCTAAATAGGACAATAAATTTTTTTTTAAAAAGGTCTTTTCCATCAAATAGTCACTAAGGAAAGAAGAGGCCAGAGACATGTGACACTACATGAAACCCACAGTTAGTAAAAAATGACAATGACAGAACACCAACTGTAATGATCATCTTTGGAGAATCACTAAAGGACTAACACAAGTACATGGTTGAGATGTCTGTCAGGCATGAGCAGTTGCTTGGAGCAAATTATAGGTGATGGGATGAAATGCTAGCAAAAAGAGCTTTCATTACTTTTATCATTGGGCAATGGGATGCAGGACTGGGCAGTTCTGAAGTCTATAATGAGAAATAAATGGCTGTTTGTAGGAACAAACTGATATTTTAAGATTGGGGTGGTAAATATAATAATAATTTGAGAAATTATAGTAGGAAAGACAGAAGGCAAAGACCAGAAAGTTTTCTAAAATCCTATGAACATACTGAACACGTATTTCACAATTTACTATTTTTGAGTACTGTTTCTCTTCTTTGCCTCTCTCTCCTCCAACCAGTTTTTCAAATTTGGGAAATTTTTGCTTAATGAAACAATAATAGTTAATAAAAGCTGACATCTGTGGAGCACAACCTGTGGGTCAGAGGTCTCCTTAAAATTCAAGCAGTGTAACAATGCTTTGATATAGGTACTGCTATTGTCCTTTTATAGCTGAGGGAACTGGTGCACAAAGAGTTTGAGAATGCTGCCAAGGTCAAAATACCCTTGGTATTGGTTGCAGGAGGAAATGAAAGGCAGTGTCCTCTTAATTTCTACCTTATACTGCACTGCATTGTATAAAGTACTTGGCCTGGTGTAAATATCAGTAGAGGATATTACAAAAGAAATTCTTTAATTTTCCTTTCTAGATGACATTTTATGCAAATAATGACATTCAATGTGAGCATGGATTATGTCCATGTCATTCTCTGTAATTTGCCTAACATATAATCTCAGGCACCTGGCGTTTGAAATGTACGATTTTATAATGACAATTGATGTCAGCTGTAATCAGTATTATTAATCTAGGGTATTTTTCCATTGTATAATTGGCAATCTATGTGTGAAAGAGTTTCTTTATGTATTTACTGTTAGGATACACAAATATGTAAATGATAAAAACAAGAGGTAATTTTCAGTCATATGCCATCAAACCCGGAAATATAAGTCCGTATTTTTAAAGGAAATGTTTCATTTTGCCTACTGAAAGCTGAGTGACTTTGTGCTCTCAGTTCAGTACAAAGAGTAATTCTTATTTTGTCCTTCTCGTCAATATGTTATTAAGGATAGGAGTGCTTATAAAGCAGAGATTTAAAGAGCTCATAGTCAGCTGGAATTCAGCCTGTATGTCAAAAGGATGTATTTTTATCATGCTTGTGTCTATTAGCTGCAGTCAGATAACAATAGAAAAGTAATAATGCTGGCAGGTATATGATCAAGCTAGGCAAGTTATCTCTTTCTAATGGGGAAGAATTGTCCCTTATAAAGCATTTAAAACATTAGACTCAAAACAATGAATTTCATTAGTTTGGAAACCCAGTCAGCAATGTAACAAAGTGGCTTCACAAAAACAACTCAGAAAACAGTCTCAGACTGTTACCTACCTAGAAATGAGCCCTGCCCTACCCTCCACCACTACGGGGCCAGCTTGGCTGATACAAAACAGGAGAGGCAGTGTGCTGACACTCTGTGTGCATGCCCTCCTCAGCTCCACCTCAACCACAATGACCATGAACAAGTGTTGGCAGTACTGTGTGACAATCTGGTCTGGACTTGAGAACTAAGCCATCAAGGCAAGGTAGGGAACAGGGTGCAGAAAGCAGGCAGAAAAGACTTTTAGATTTTTCTCTCCAGTAGCTTGACTCGACTTTAAGCTCTTTAGATGCTCTTTTGGTGGGGAATAATACAGATTACTTTAAAGAGAATGGAGTTGAAGTCCCACTCCTAGTCATTCAACAAGCTCATTCATAAATACTCTGGGAGGTTTCTAGTTGTTATTAGTACCTACAATATATTTTTCTCCCTTAAAACATGGGCATGGAATGTTGTTTTTTCCCAAGGCCATGTGGTAAAGAAGTTCCATTCTTCCTGAAAAGACAGATTAGAGTTCAATAAGCAAGTGGACACTTATTCTTTGCTATAGTAAAAGGAAGCTTCCTGTAGCAGTGAAAGAGAATGAAGGGAGTTTAGGGACAGGAATATAAATAGAAAACAATCACTGAAATATAATAAAAGTTAATATTTTTCTTAGCAATATTCCCATTAGATTATATACATGTCATTTATTCTCTGCATTTCTTAACAGGAATTAAACATTAATCCCCAAAGCATGTTTTCTCCAGTCTGTTTGTCTGCTCTAGTTACAAATAAAAAGGCTATAGCGTATGCATAGTTCTTTTTCTACTACATTTTTAATCTCCTTTATACTCAGGTTATAGCCCTTACATGTTTTAAAAACATGCTTTTACTTTTAATCAAGTAAATCCTGTACTTCATTGTATTTTGAGACCAACCAAGATTCAGCCTTTTACCATCCCAAACATTATTATATATAATTAGAATTTTTTCATTTTGCATTTCTGTCTTAACAGATCAGCTCATGCTGTTAGAGATGGAAGGTTTAAGCATTGTGAGCACCAGTGACATCATGGTTACCATAGAAATAAAACTCTAGCAACAATAATACTGGGTTTCTTTCTTTGTCAGCTATGCTGCATCGCTGGTGTTCCAATCTTCTCCCTGTGAGTAAAAAGCTCAGAAACCCCTTGTCATTATATAAACTCGACTATTCCAAATACATAGAAAACCTCCATTACATGGTATACATGACCAAAATCAAATATAATATCATAAACTAAATGGAAAATTATGAGATTCCTAGGTGTGAAGCCTTCCTTTCTTTTACAAACAAGTTATAGATTCTTTTTTATACCATATTAATTAGCCCCTGAAAACAGGACACTACCTTTCGAATATTTTAATTTTGAAAGCAAAATAAAAAAGGTTACTCTGGGCTGTTTTTCACCTGCTACTTAAAGTCTTTTAAAATTTTTTAAAATTATATTTTATTGATTAAGCTATTACAGTTGTCCCAATTTTCCCCCCGTTGCCTCCCTCCACCCAGTATCCCCCACTCCCTCAGGCAATCCCCACAGCATTGTTTATGTCCATGGGTCATTGCCGCTGCCCGCAGCAGCAAGGGTGGTCGCGAGGTGAGGCGAGGGACTTAAAAGAATGGAGAGGACCATAAGCTCTGCTGGCAAATGGCAACTTTATTCAAGGAACTGCTGGCTTATATGCAAACTGCTGTGGCCTAAAGCAAGACCGCAAGGAACTGGAGACAATGTTGCTTTTCAAAGTTTGTACGCACCCTAGAGTTATCAAAAGGGCAAGATGTTCTCATATCCTGAGAACATTAGCCTGAAGATAACAGTGTCCTCATGACTATCACTTCCTTGGAACATGACGCATATGCCAAGATCTTGTTCTTTCCTTCAAGGCTGAGAACGAGAAGGTCCGGAAGATGTCAAGATACCCGCAGGCTCCAGGGACCAGAAACCAAGTCCCTCCACCATTTTCACAGTGGGGGACTCTGTCCTTGGTCCCCTGCGGCCTGGCGGGCTCCCACAGGTCATGCATATAAGTTCTTAGGCTACTCCATTTCCTATACTGTACTTTACATCCCAATTGCTATTCTGTAACTACCTAGTTATGCTACTTTTAAAAAGTATATTTTATTGATTATGCTCTTACAGTTGTCCCAATTTTCCCCCTTTATCCCTCCTCTGCCCTACATACCACAATCCTCCAGCTTTCTCCCCCATAGTTCATCTCCATGGATTGTACATATAAGTTCTTTGATTTCTTATATGTTCTTCTTGTACATATAAGAACTTATATGTACAACCCATGGAGATGAAAGGGAGGCAAAGGGGGAAAATTGGGACAACCGTAATAGCTTAATCAATAACATATAATTAAAAATTTTTTAATGGGATAATAAATTATACCATTCTTAACCTCTCCCCATCTAGTTTATGTCTACCAATTATGCTTATGATTCCCTGTACTTTTCTCTACCCTATCTTCCCCTCCCCACTGAAAACCCACCATGTGATATCTGTTTATCTGATTCTGTTTCTGTTCTAGTTGTTTCCTTAGTTTTTGATTTCATTCCTTTTTTAAGTTCAGTTGTTGATAGTTGTCAGTTTGTAGTCATCTTAGTGTTCATAATTTTTTATCTTCTTCTAACATTTCCCTTTAACATTTCATATAATAATGGCTTGGTGATGATGAACTCCTTGAATTTGACCTTATCTGGGAAGCACTTTATCTGCCCTTCCATTCTAAATGAAAGCTTTGTTGGACAGAGTAATATTGAATGTAGGTCCTTGGTTTGCATGACTTTGAATACTTCTTTCCAGCCTCTTCTTGCCTGTAAGGTTTCTTTTGAGAAGTCAGCTGACAGTCTTATGGGCACTCCTTTGTAGGTAACTGTCTCCTTTCCTCTTGCTGCTTTTAAGATTTTCTTTTTATCTTTAATCTTAGGTAACTTAATGATGATGTGCCTTGGTGTGTTCCTCTTTGGGTTCAGTTTCTTTGGGACTCTCTGGGCTTCCTGGACTTCCTGGAAGTCTATTTCCTTTACCACATTGGGAGGTTTTTCTTCATTATTTATACAAATAAATTTTCAACTTTTTTGCTCTTGTTCTTCTCTTTCTGGCATCCCTATGATTCAGATATTTGAACATTTCAGGTTGTCCCAGAGGTTCCTAGGCCTTTCATCATTTTTTTGAATTTTTGTTTCTTCATTCTGTTCTGGTTGGGTGTTTATTTCTTCATTTTGTTCCATATCATTGATTTGAGTCCCAGTTTCCTTCCCTTCACTCTTGGTTCCCTGTATAGTTTGCTTTATTTCACTTTGGGTAGTCTTCATTTGTTCCTTCATTTTGTGACTGAGCTCAATAATTTCTGTGAGCATCCTGATTACCAGTATTTTGAACTCAGCATCAGATAGGTTGGCTATCTCCTTGTCACTTAGTTCTTTTTCTGGAGTTTTGATCTGTTCTTTTGTTTGGGCCATACTTCTTTGTCTTGGCACACCTGTTATGTTGTAGGGGGTGGAGCCTTGGGTATTCACCCAGAACGGGCAACCCTCTTTGCTGAGTTGTGGTGCTGTCTGTAGGAAAGGGGTCAGAGAGGAAACAATGTGGCTCATTTGCCCTCTCTAGCCTCATTTTCTGGTGAACTCAGTCTTGTGAGACTGTGAGTTTCTCTCAATATGGCAACCCCTGTGGTAGTTTAGCTAGCATGAGTCTTTAGTTTCCCATTTAGTCAGTCCTGCCTTGCTGGAGTGGTCTGCTGCCTTGCATGGGGTCCCCTAAATCAGGCTTGCCTCGCTTGCCTGGTCCTATGCCTTGTTGTGGGTCCTCTCTGCCCACCTGGATGCCCTTTTCTACCCTCCTACCAGTCTGGTGAATGTTTCTTTAACTCCCTGTTTGTTGGAGTACCATGCAGTTGATTTTCTGGCGCTTCTGGTTGTTTATTGTTTTTAGATTGGTTGTTGTCCTTCTTTTGGTTGTATGAAAAAACAAAGAGTTTCTACCTATGCCTCCATCTTGGCTGGAACTCTGCTACTCAGATTTTTATGGTGGGCCGTGTGCTTTTAATCTGAATAGCTAGTTGTTTTCTGTTGGTTAAATTTTTGAGAGAATAAAGATTACTCTGAGAAACCAATTACTCAAATTGATTATGGCCTGGTAATAGGTTCTGTTGACTTTGATATAACCACATACATGTTCTTTACCTTATTCTGTTTAACAATGTGCAACATAAAAACATTTTACAATTAAAAGTTTGTTCATTTCTGTTCTTTCTTTCACTCTGTCTTCATCCCCATCTCCCTGGCCCTCACTTCTTCCTCTGATCCTGACTCCCTCTCAGAGAAAAGCTGTGGTTAGGATTGAGAATGATTTTGAGCCCTGGCTGGGTAGCTCAGTTGGTTAGAGTATCATCGAGGTATGACATCAACCAATGAGTGCATAGGTAAGTGGAACAACAAATCAATGTTTTGTTCTCAAATTAATTTTAAAAAGAGAGAATGATTTTGAAATAAGTTGTAAACTTGTCAAAATCTCCAACCAGCTTCCATAAATTAATGACACTTTTGGTAATCAATAACAAGACATGATTTTCCACTGAATTCCAACACTGAAGATCAATCTTGAGTTGCCACTATCTCCACAACATAGTGTTCTAGAGATTCATAAAAGGGGCAATAATGCTTTATTGAAATATAACATGAACCTAATTGAGCACAATCCCATCTAAATTGCAAAGGCATGTAATGCTACAATTAATGTAATTAGAGAGGGAAATTGTCATTGCAAATGCAATGAAAGATTTTTACATTATTATATTTACTACAGTAATAGGCTTATTATATCTTATAAAATGCATTCCCACTTTGAGCAGGAAAACGGACAACAAATAATAAGAAAGCAAAACAAACAATAAGTAAGGTGCTCTTTGAATGATTATGAGAAGCTTCAGGCAGCAGCAAATTCACATCATAGTACTGTCAATTTATTAATTTCAAGATTTTTTCTGATTAATTCTGATCATCACAGTTGGATCAAGCAAGTGGTGATCTTCATTGATCACTGAGGCAATAAAAAATGATTGGTTATTTCCATACACCATTTATTTTGTGTATATTTACAGAACCACACTCCTTCTGATTCTATGCATAAACAAGGTTAGCAAACAAATGTTTTTTTCCCCCATTCAAAATGCCATTTTACTTTGTCAAAGCTAGACAGATTAGTTTCCACATAAATATAACCCTACTCAAATATGTCAGGCTACTTCTATAAAATAGCAAGCCTAGCTGAAAAAAAAAGGAAATTTTACTCACAATTCTAATTAGAATTCTAATTCTAATCTGACATCATGTAGATAGAATCACAGCATTTTTCTTCATTCAGGAAAAATCAGTTGTGGGTCTAGAAGTTGTCTGTATCCGGAAGCCAGGGAGTATACACAAAAATGAAAGGTTAGAAAAGACAGCTTTATAGATAGACACTGGCACAATCTCTGTGGTGAGAAAAACCTGATTTCAGGCCATGTATGTTGAAAATGAATGAATCATCAAATAGTCCACTCAATTTTCTCATTGAAATGAAAATAACTAAAGATTACAATAGCTTCAGGTATGTTATGAGTACCTCCGGCAGCATCATGTTAAAGAGTCCTCAAGTTAATACCACAGGATTCTAAGGAGGGCCCCAAACCCTTCTGGAACTGTGAGTCTAGACAGGAAACTTAGGGTAACCGCAGCCACTAACAAGTTCGTGTGGGTGTGTTGGGGAGAAAAGGAGAGCTCTTTCTATTTTGTCAGGCTCCTAAAGTTGAAAAATGTAAGGGATTCCAAAGTACTTCCAGATATTCAAATTTAGCCAGTTCTTTCTTGTTTTGTTTACAAAATATATGTTCTCAGAAATATAATTTGAAATATATATGTGTATATATCTATATATCTATATATATATTCAGATATGTAACTCTTATATGTGAATTAGGTTAAAAATAATTTAGAGAAATCTTTAAATTATCTTGATATGTTTTAGCACTACCAAAGGAAAATTTATAACTTTTTAAATTTTGGATGTTAATACTAGTTTTTCAACTCTCACAAATCAGGAAAAATTACATTATTATTTCTTTTGACAAGATTGTATAACATGGACAAAGATACTTAATCTGTTTCTAAATCAGAAGACCTCAAACTATTTTTCTTAATCTTAACAAACAGAGATGTGTTTTACATTGTGACCTAGTACACATACATATATCTGCATGCACAAGTGTGTACACATGAAGCCAGGTTTTATAAATTAATATTACAACTACATATGATGCATACTGATGTTTTCTATTATATTTTAAATATGATAATTGTGAGCTACTGAATTGATTTTATAACCTATTAATAGTTCTTAACTTAGAGTTTGGAAAGTGCTGCTCTAAATCCTACTGGTTGTTAAGTTCCTAAAAGCCATAGCTGCCACTGCTACTCAGGTGTAACACTCATGGTTTCTTTTCCTTTTCCTATAAAGGCCTCAATCCTACCTCAGAAAAAAAAACAAACCACATGGGGACATACGTGCATGCACATGCAAGCACAGGCACATGCTTTCGTGTGCTGCCTTTGCTGTGTCATCAATCTAATTTTCAAGTGGCTTTATTCCAAGTCCAGAAAAAGATGCTTTCTCACACACTTCAAGTTACCAATTGAAGTGCTACTAAATCTCATAGGAAACCTCATTTGCTTGCATACATTGGGATTTTTCTATTATATTTCCTCCTTTTATTTGTTGTCTTGATTTAATTAAAATGTTGGTCATTTCAGCCTTTTACCCCTGTAATATAGTTATAGATATGAGAGGTATGTTTAGCTTATGAGTTTATCCCAGGGCAGTGTTAAATACTAGCAGATGGAAAACTTGATGATAGCCAGGAAAATATACTACAGATGGCTCCCAGCCAGACTAGCAAAAGTTACACAGAGAAAATTCAGCAATAGCAAAGACTGCAGTGGGTCTGTGGTTATATTTGCTGGTGAGGAATGCAGTGGACTGCACTGTAACATGATGTTCAGCCACAGTATGGAAATAAGACCAGATTTGGA
Organism: Sturnira hondurensis; assembly: GCF_014824575.4. Lineage (NCBI taxonomy): Eukaryota > Metazoa > Chordata > Mammalia > Chiroptera > Phyllostomidae > Sturnira > Sturnira hondurensis. Next base: position 171,471 of record NW_028084283.1, on the reverse strand, counting down.
GACATGCTCTGAAAGTGCTGATGTCTACATCCCTCAATGGGAAAATTCATTAAACCTAAGAAAAACAATGTCATTCACATTGCATAAAGCAAGTTATTGCTATAAATAGGACGCTTTCTGTTTATGGAACAGATGTGTTTCAAAAAATGTGGTTATAAAACTAATTTATGTAAAACAAATCTTATTTTTCTATTGGTTTCCATAATAAAATTTGAGATGTCACCAAAAAAGATATTCCAATAGACTGAATTGAAAAGTTTTGGTGACTAGCTGAGTTGGTGCTATACTTACAGACCAACTAAGTTGTTACCAGACCAGTATCTTTTGGAGTATGAAATAATGCCTGCTGCAAAGAACCTACCATGTTGTCTTCTAGTCACTACCAACTCTTTAGCTTTAAAAATATTAGATAAGGCCTTCAATCAAGAAAATACATATAAAATAATTATGGGTCACCAATGAATAAAAGTCCTTTAATTTGAATGATGAATTCAGTGGACATTTATTAAGCATCTAATATGGTCTAAGCCCTTGGCTAAGCACAGAAAATAGAAATTTAAAATGCACTATGCCCTCAAATATACATATAATATTATAAAGTAGATACTAAATAACCATATATAACTGTGGAAAGTTAATGAAATGAGGAAACGTGTAACTTTTTCATTATGCTTCCTCAAAGTTTGAAAGGGCACTTAAGAACAAATCACTACCAAAAAGACAAGGAACTCTAAGACTGTGGTCAGAGACATTATGAACTAGCTACCTATTAGATATAGAGTATAAATATGAAAAGTGGACATAGGAAGTTCCACCCAAGATGGAGGCATAGGTAGAAACCCTTTGCTTCTTTGCACAACCAAAAGGAGGATAACAACCAATCTAAAATCAGTAAACAAGCAAACATGCCAGAAAATCAAACTGCATGGAGCTCTGACAACCAAGGAATTTAAGAAATAGTGAAACAGAAAAACCAGACTGCTGCTCTGAGACAAAGAAATATGGCCCAAATGAAAGAACAGAGCAAAGTTCCAGAAAGAGAGCTAAGTGATAAGGAGATAGCCAACTTATCTGGAGAATTTAAAGCCCTGGTAATCAAAATGCTCACAGAACTGATTGAGCTTGATCAAAAAATAAAAAAAAGAAAGATACACATAATGAATTAAAACAAAATATTCAGGGAACCAACAGTGACAGGAATGAAATCAGGACTCAAAGCAACGATTTGGAACAAAAGAAAGAAATAAACACCCAATCAGAACAGAATGAAGAAACAAGAATTCAAACAAATAATGAAGGAAAACTTCCCCAATCTGGTGAAGGAAACAGATTCCAGGAAGTCCAGGAAGCCCAGAGAGTCCCAAAGAAACTGGACCCAAAGAGGAACACACCAAGGCACATTATCATTGAGTTACCTAAGATTAAAGGTAAAAAGAAAATCTTAAAAGCAGCAAGAGGAAAGGAGACAGTTACCTACAAAGGAGTGCCCATAAGACGGTCAGCTGATTTCTGAAAAGAAACCTTACAGGCAAGAAGAGGCTGGAAAGAAGTATTCAAAGTCATGCAAGCCAAGGACCTACATCCAAGATTACTCTATCCAGCAAACCTTTCATTTAGAATGGAAGGGCAGATAAAGTGCTTCCCAGATAAGGTCAAATTCAAGGAGTTCATCATCACCAAGCCATTATTATATGAAATGTTAAAGGGACTTATCTAAGAAATAGAAGAAGATAAAAATTATGAACACTAAGATGACTACAAACTGACAATTATCAACAACTGAACTTAAAAAAGGAATGAAATCAAAAACTAAGCAAACAACTAGAAGAGAAACAGAATCAGATAAACAGATATCACATGGAGAGTTTTCAGTGGGGAGGGGAAGATGGGGTGGAGAAAGGTACAGGGAATCATTAGCATAATTGGTAGACATAAACTAGATGGGAGAAGTTAAGAATGGTATAGGAAACAGAGAAGTCAAAGAACTTATATGTACAACCCATGGAGATGAACTATGGGGGGGAGATTTGGGATGTATAGGGCAGAGGGGGTAAAAGGGTGAAAATTGGGACAACTGTAAGAGCATAATCAATAAAATATACTTTAAAAAATAGAAGCAAATAGACTTCCAGCCAAGATGGAGGCACAGGTGGAAATACTATGCTTCCTTGCACAACCAAAATTAAGGACAACAAAGATTTAGAAACAAAACACAACCAAAACAGAGAGAAAATTGAACTGTGTGGGAGTCCGACAACCATTTAACCAGACTGATAAGAGGGACCGAGTTGGAGGCCATTGGAGAGGGATCACAGAATGAAAAGGCAGCGGCAGCCAGACTCTGGAGTGCAGGGGGTGCGGGGCTGACCACAGTCACACATTTGCACACAGATAAACTGGGCAAAAATGGGCAGTAAGACAAACCACGCAACCCAGGGCCCCAGCAATGGGAAATAAAGCCTAAAAGCACCGATTGAAAAGGTGCCAGTTTGTGGGAAGCAGCAGAGAGGACTGAAATCCAAGAGAGCATGAAACAAGCACCATTGCTCTCTCTCTGACCCTGCCCCCACACATAGCATCACAACACTGCTACATGGGTTGCCATGCCTGGTGAACACCTAAGGCTCCCCCACTCATACGTAACAGGCGCAACCTGACCAAAAATGGCCGAATCAGAACAAATCAAAGTCCCAGAGCCAATACTTTTAAGCAAACAAGAGATAGCCAACCTGTCAGATGCACAGTTCAAAACACTGGTGATCACGATGCTCACAGAACTGTTTGGTTTTGGTCACAAATTAGATAAAAAAAATGAAAGGTACACTAAGTGAAATGAAGGAAAATGCACAAGGATCCAATAGTGATGGAAAGAAAACTGGGACAGAAATCAGTGGAGTGGACCAAAAGGAAGAAAGAAACAACCAAAGACAAAAGAATGAAGAAACAAGAATTCAAAAAAATGAGGAGAGGCTTAAGAACCTCCAGGACATCTTTAAAGGTTCCAACATCCAAATTATAGGGGTACCAGAAGGGGGAAAAGAAGAGCAACAAGTGAAAAACTTATTTAAACAAATAATAAAGGAGAACTTCCCCAATCTGGCAAAGGAAAGACTTCCAGGAAATCCAGGAAGCCCAGAAAGTCCCAAAGAAACTGGACCCAAGGAGGAACACACCAAGGCACATCATAATTACATTAGCCAAGATTAAAATGAAGGAGAGAATTCTAGAAGCAGCAAGAGATAAGGGGACAGTCACCTACAAAGGAGTTCCCATCAGACTGTCAGTGGATTTCTCAAAAGAAACCTTACAGGCAAGAAGGGGCTGGAAAGAAGTATTCCAACTCATGAAAGGCAAGGGCCTACATCCAAGATTGCTCTATCCAGCAAAGGTTTCCTTTAGAATGGAAGGGAAGATAAAATGCTTCTCAGATAAGATCAATTTAAACGAGTTCATCATCACCAAGCCCTTATTATATGAAATGTTAAAGGGACTTATCTAAGAAACAGAAGATAAAAAACATGTGCAGTAAAATAACAGCAAACTCACAATTATTAACAAGCACGCCTAAAACAATAACAGACTAAGGAAACAACTACAACAGGAACAGAACCACAGAAATAGAGATCACATGGAGGTCTAGCAACAGGGGAGTGGGAGGAGGAGAGGGAGCGAGAAGGTGCAGAGAAAAAGTAGCACAGACAGTGGGGAGAAAATAAGGGGAGGGCAAGAATAGTGTGGGAAATATAGAAGCTAAAGAACTTATGACACATGGACATGAACTAAAGGGGGGGAAGGTGGGTAGAAGGGGGTGTGCAGGATGGAGGGGAATGAAGGGGGAAATGGTATAACTGGAATGGCATAATCAATAAAATATATTTTAAAAAGTAAAAAAATAGAAATAAATAAAAAATCTTAAAAAATGGACATAGGAAGGAAAGTTAGAGGTAATGGACATTAAGGAGATCTAATGTGTTTATTGTATTGTACATTTCTAAGTTATTTCAAATACATCTTTTTTGGAGGGTGAGGGGTTAGCCATATTAACAGAGGGATATAGGTGGTCAAGTGTCTGGACTCTTGAGAAAGTGCATTGATTGGAATTCCAGATCTGAATGACCTTGGGCTAGTTTTCTCATTTGTGTGCTTATCTTTCCTTATTTGTTCATTGAAGATAACAGTATTGCCTATTATTTACCTAATAGGGTATAGTAGGAATGAAATTAACACAAAGTGATTATGTTTCCTGTTACCATCATCATCACTGACATCTCCATACAGGTAAAGATATGGTTTTTAGAAGAATTAACAAAGCTAATTAGAGCCTTGATTGGTGTTGCTCAGTTGTTTGGAGCATCATTCTATAAACTAAAAGGTTGCAGGTTTGATTTTCTGTCAGAGCACATGCCTAGGTAGTGGGTTTTGTCCCTGGTCAGGATGAGTATGAGAGGCAACCAACTGATGTTTCTCTTAAATGTTTCTCTCCCTCCCTTTCCCTCTCTCTAAAATCAATATGCGTGTTCTCAATTGATGATTAAAAATGAAAAGAAATCTGACCAGAGTCATAGAACTGAAAAGTGGGATTTAAATTTAGGTCATTCCATGTCAAGAGAACACCAGCAGCCAACGGAGCCCCCCCCATCCCCGCTGCAGCGCGCATTGGGGCCGGGCCGCCCTCGCTGCTACCGCCACGCAGCCCCCGCCTGGGACCTATAGTCTGGCTCAGCGCCCGGGATGAAGGGAGGACTGGAGGGCGGTGAGAGAGAGAAAGAAGGGAATGAGTAGGAGGGATCGGTCCCGCTGGGAGGGGGGGCGGGGAGGGAGCCCTGCGCTAAGGTCAGTCGGGGAGTCAACCCGAAGTAAAGTTATTTCAGTCCAAGCATCTGCTCTGAGTCTTCCTTCCCCAGGCGGCTCCGGCTCGAAGGAGAGCGGGCCGGTCGGTGATCGCCGAGCTGCAAGCGCAGAACACTGGTGGCTGCGGAAGTGGCTGCAGCCTCTGCGACTCCAGGATCCTAGGAAGCCGCGTTTGAGACAAGCAGCCAGAACAAACAACTTAAAATGACCTAATTTTTTCAATTATAGTTGACATACATTATTATATCGGTTTTAGTTGTACAAGTGATTAGACATTTATATAACGTAAATGTCTAAGTGATCAGCCCGATTAGTCTAGTATTAAGGTTATTTCTAACCTTAGAAAACAAATGTAACAAGAGCCACATTCTGCTATTAAACAGAAATTATGGAAATCATCTTAAATCTCTTGCTCTCTCTTACATGAAATATGGACTCTAGTCCTAATTTGCGTGTTACAGCAGACCAGCTGGAGCTGAAGCTGATGGGGCACAGTGGCAATTCATATTTGCAGGCCCAAATATCAGCCTAATAGGTTACTTCAAGTTACTAGTAAGAAGCAAAATGTTTGCTCTCTTTTAGCTTATTCTTCAAAGAGAAATCTAATGCATTCTTTGTCTGAATATTATCAAGACTTGAAGATGTAAATCAAAGAGTTTGGTTTACAGACTGAGCTACTGCCTATGGGATGTTGGCAACTTAGGGATGTTGCCTCTGGGGGAAACAGTTCTCAAAGTGATCAGAGGCATGAACTCGAGTCAGACTGCTTGAAGTAAAATCTGATTTCTGCCATTTACAAGGTTTGCGACCTTGAGCTAGTTACATTATCTCCATGTGCTTCAGTTTTCTTGTCTATAAAATAGAGATGATAATGGCATTTACTTCATAAGGTTGTAGTAAGAAATAAATGATTTCTTGTGAAGATTCAATGAGTTAATATAGAGAGAGAACATTTAGAGTAGTGTCTGGATGATATTTGGTACCATATAAACATTAGCAATCATGACAATTTTTTTTAAAAGTAATATGATCAAAGGAAGAAGTACAATGTTTTTTGTCACCCTGAAGAAACCCAGTTCACATTTAATCAAGCTCACACAATGCAGAGTAACTTACAAAGCACATAAGAGCATTCCCTACTACCAGTTTAAGACCAAGTTGGTAAATTTCAGTGTTGCCTTGTAATGTTTATCTTTTGTTAGTTTTGCAAACAGAGGTTAACAACTATTCCTATCTAAATTGTGTTAAATGAAAACCTTGCCATTACTGTACAGTCCAAAACTATTTTCTATGATGAAATTGAAGAGTCAAAGTAAATATTACCTTTTCTTCTGTAAATTCACAGCTACCTGCAGTTTGTCTTGCAGCTGCACATAGAATGGACCCTGAGGCCTTATTCCAAGAGAACATATATTCAAACTATAAGCAGCTGCTTCTGATGAAGCCAGAACTTGGCCAGAGCAGTGGCTTTTCCTCCTTTTTTTTGGCTATGCAATTACACAAGACAAATTTCTTAAACAGAAAACATACTACCTTGTAGCTTGTTCTTTTGCATGTTGATTTCATTTAAATTAACCCTCTTTAAAGCAACCTTTAATGCAGCACAGTTAACAAACTTTCCAAAACCATATTTACTGGATCACAAGATTGCCATAGAAAAAAACAATGGAAAATTTCTGGTATTGAACAATTTTAATTTGGAAAAACAATCAGGAATATTCCCTTCTAAAACCTAAGTCTCAAAGCCAAATTTCATGGTTGCAGAAAATGTGTAGGAAGAAAGAACATTGCTCTGGGAATCTGAGAAACAGATTTCAAGTTTCATCTCTGCTGAAAAACACATGTAAGGAACCAGGATTTTGCCATCAAATACATTCTTCAACTCTATGGGAAAGTATAATTCATTTACTCCACCAGGAGTGTCCAACCTCAGGCCCATGGGCTGCATGTGGCCCAAGATGGCTATGAAGGTGGCCCAACAAAAAATTGTAAATTTACTTGAAACCTGTTTTTTTTTAAAAGATTTTATTTATTTATCTTTAGAAGGGAAGGGAAGGAGAAAGGGAGAGAAATATCAATATATGGTTGCTTCTCATGCGTCCCCCACTGGGAACTGGCCCCTACTGGGAACTGGCCCCAACCCAGGCATGTGCCCTGACTGGGAATCGAACCATGATCCTGTGCTTCCCAGGCCCGCGCTCAATCCACTGAGCTACACTAGCCAGGGTGAAACCTGTTTTTTACTCATCAGTTTTCATTAGTGTTTGTGTATTTAATGTGTGGCCCAAGACAACTCTTCTTCCACTTTGGTCCAGAGATGCCAAAAGTTTGGACACCCCTGCTAAACTTTTCTTCCAATAGGTGAAGTTCCAAGGCCAAGAAAAATGAAGGTCCTAAGGCTACTTAGCAGCACAACAAGGAGTAAGAGTCAGGTCCCCTGATGCCCAACCTATTGAGTTTTCCTACAGAGGCTTCCAACCTGTGGCCCACAGGCCGCATGTCTGTGAGTGCAGCCCAACACAAAATCCTAAATTTACTTAAAACATTATGAGATTTTTTTTGTGCAATTACATGTTACAATATACTTAATGTGTGGCCCAGAGATGCTGAAAGGCTGGACACCCCTGTAGAACATTTTGGTCAACAGATTTAATTGGTATTTGTGGAACATTTACTAAGAACCAAGCACTACAGTAAATATTTTCATGTGTTGTCCCTCATGGGTTTCTTTTAAAAATCAAGCAATCTTTATGGCTGTATTAGCTTCCTAGGGCTGCCATACCAAAATATCACAGACTGGGTGGCTTCAAAAATATAAAATTTATTTCCTTACATTTCTGGAGGCCGTAAGTCCAAGGTAAGATGTTAGCAGGATTTGTTTCATTCTGAGGCCTTTTCCTTGGCCAGCAGATGGCCACCTTCACTTGCATTCCCTGTACCCCATTCTCCCCTTCTTGTACAGACTCCACTCATTGGCTCAGTTGTCGCCCATATGACATAAATTTGAATAAACTACCCCACTAAAGGTCCTATTTCCAAATGCAGTCACATTCTGAAGTACTGGGAGTTAAGTCCTGAGCATATGAATTTTGGAGGCAAACCCAATTCAGCATATATAACAATGAGTTCTAGAAACTTAATCTACTGAAACCTTTTCTAGTTTAATTTATTATAGCTTAACCAGTTGTATGTCCTTCCACTTCAGTAACTGCATCTTCAACTCTTAAACCAGCTCTGCTCCAAACCAAATGCTCCTTTTTCTTTCATCTTTTTTGTTAAATATCTCTCTTACTTTTTCTTTTCTTCTATCTTCCCTCATTTATAATTAGACCTACTAGCTCTTATATAAAATGCTTGACTCTTGATTCTTTCATATAATTTCATACTTTAAACATTGTATGTTAAACATACTTTAACATACTTTAAACGGGCATGCAAGGGAAATTTTAGTAAACCCATTTTACCAATGTAAAAATTGAGGTTATAAAGAAGTCAAGTAACTTTTCTTAAGTCACACAACAGATAATGGTGGATCTGAAGTTAAAACTCAGATCTGACTCCCAAATCTATACTTTAACAGTTAAATTTTACGTACTACTTAGGCTTTGCAGGAGTTTTCAGTGCTTTAAGAAGCATGGCAGAACCTTGCTGGAGGAACACACAGCAGTGAAAAGCTTTTTTTTCTTTTAAATACAATGTGTCTCCCACTTCTGGTTGTTGAAAATTTAATTAATATACTGAGAAGATAAATTATATTAGCTGAGAACTGGACCTGAGCTAAATGGAAACAAAAGGTCTTAAATATTTTAAACACCTGTGTAAAATTGGTTTTGTTATAAATTAAATATATTTATTCATCCTTTTTATTCACTTACGTATGCCTGAATCATATGAATGTAAAATTAGGACTTTTCCCCATGAACACAGAGGATGACAAAAACATCTGTCATTAAGGCATTACACTTTATGTAAATTATATAAGTACCTTTTAAAACAGCAGATGCCCTGAGTATAAACCCAAGAACAGTGGAGTAGATTGCCATACTTCCAAGAACTCATTCATTCATTCATTCATTCAATACTTACTTAGAGAAACTCACCACAGTATCAGGACCTATGGTACAGCCAGGGATAAAACTATGAACAAGACAGGGAGAGTCTTTGATTTGCACAAACAGCAAAATATTTACTACTTTGGCTACATCTATGAGGGGAAATAAAATAATCTAGGCAGGGTGCTTTGAGGGTAGCAGACCTGCTGGCTCTGCATACAACTTCTTTCAACTATCAATTTCTTTTTTTTCTTTTAAAGATTTTATTTACTTATTTATTTATCTTTAGAGGGGAAGGAGAGAGGGAGAGAAACATCAATGTATGGTTGCCTTTTGTGCGTCCCCTGCTGGTAGTTAGCCTGCAAGGAACCGGCCTGCAACCCAGGCATGTGCCCTGACTGGGAATCGAACCGCGATCGTCTGGTTCACAGGCCCATGCTCAATCCACTGAGCTACGCCAGCCAGGGCTCAACTATCAATTTCTTGAACAGTCCAAGAATCTTGTGTATTGACAAAATGTTTATGGTTGTGTAAAAGAGAAATAACATGCTAGATCAAAACAATCATTAATAAAAATTCAAGCATAAAAAAGACAACTTGGGCAAGCAGATAACACAGTTTATTCTGAAGGATCAAGGAAGTTCTCCATAAGAAAGCAACATTTAAGTTGAAACAAAAAGGAAGGTAGGATATTAGCCAGATAAAAAAGAACAGTGTTGCAGGTAGGAGGAAATGAATTTATTGTACCAAAGAGGGAAGGTGGTCAGTGCACTGGAGAGACAGAAAGTTGGACAAAGAGGCTCTAATGAAGAAACAAGTGTGAGGAGAGTGTCATGGGCAAGACATAGAGGACCTTGTAGGTGAGGAAGAGGAATCAAAAAGAAATATATAACCTAGATTACTTTAGAAGGAAATGCTATTGTGTAACTTCCTACAAAAATGACAAAAGGAACTCAGTGTCATTACTATGGTAATGTAGCTCCTTGTAATATATCAGTGGGAGACATGTTTTATTGGCCCCAGTGAATATTGTTATGCGAGTCACATACAAGAGTAGAAAGGAATAGTAATGAGGATGGTAACAACCACCAGAATAAAACTGTGCTATAATCATGGAAGCCTCAAAACTAAGCTGAGAAATTTGCTGAAAGAGATTTCAGTTATTCTCAGCACACAAACAATAGTAGCTATATAATGGATTGAATATATTAATTAGCTTTTTGTAGCAATCATTTCACTATGTATACCAAAATATCAAAGCATCATATTTTATGCCTTACATATACAACTTTTATTTCTTTTTAAAGCTGAGAATAACAAAATTAGTCTCCTGAAGTTTAGCAAAGTAGTCTGGTTAAAGAAGGTGATTAATTTTAAAAGTTAACACTAATGAATTCAAAAAGTTCAGGAAACTTTCCTAGGATTATAGCAAGTCTTGAAATTCTCTGACTTTCCTCCACCTTTCCTTTCTAATTTCCTTCAGTCATTTCTTCTTAAATGTTTGTTCTCACAAAGACAAAAGTGAATAGACATCAACATTAAATGAGATCTTAAATGATTCAGATTTAAGTATCAGAGAGAATGGCAAACAAAACATTCTATTATATTTGCAATTTCTGCTAAAAGATAAAAAACATGCCTGTAGAAGTGCCATTCTTCATTATTTGTACTCATTCCTCACTGCGACAAAATCTTTATAAGACACCGATTAGAAGATTTTGACCTTTATGTTAAATTACAAAGATCACATGTAAAAAAAAAAGGCAAACAAATGTGTAAAGTCCAATTTTAACTTCTGTATCACTAATATCGATAGCTAGCTAATATTTGCTGAGTGTTTGCTAAGGTCATAATATCTGTTTTCTTATTCAATACTCACATCTTCCAGATAAACTCCTGTGGCACAGCATAATTAAATAACTTTCCCTAAGCTGATGCTTTGGAGAGCAGGCTCCAAATACATTTCTAAATACCCACATGAGAACTAACATGTTTTCTTTCACAGGGAAATGTATTTGTTTTGTAGCTCTGCTAAGTGGTTTGTATATGTTATCTAACTTACTCTCCATAAACAATTCTAAGATTGTTATTATTTTCCAAACTTTTAGATGAGAAAACTAAGATTCAGAAATGAAAAATTGATAACTATTATATGATAAAGCAGGGATTCAAATCTCATTTACTTATATATAATATACCAGCTAACACTACAAACTATGACCAATAAAGGTGGATCCTTTTAGGCCATGCCTCCCCATAAAACAAAAATGATGCTATGTTAACACAATAATGATAATAACAGAGTCATTTGAAAATATATGTGTGTACTTCTATATTCACTACAGGATTATCTACAATAGCTAGGACATAGAAATTACCTAAGTGTCCATTCGATGACTGAAAGAATAAAGAAAATGTAGTATACATCTATAAAATATTATTGAGCCATACAAAAGAAGGAAATCCTGCCATTTGTGACAACATATATGAACCTTGAGGGTATTATGCTAAGTGAAATCAGAGAAAGACAAATACCATATGATCTCACTTATATGTAGAATCTAAAACAAAGAAAACCAAGAAAATTCACCAAACTCATAGATACAAAGTACAAACTGGTGGTTGCCAGAATCAAAGGGGGAGGGGTGAGCAAAATGGATGAAGATGGTCAAAAAGTATAAACTTTCAGTTATCAAAGAAGTCATCAGACCTGGCTGGTGTAGCTCAGTGGATTGAGCGCGGGCCTGCGAACCAGACGATCGCGGTTCGATTCCCAGTCAGGGCACATGCTTGGGTTGCAGGCCAGTTTCCGGCAGGGGTCAGTTCCCTGCAGGGGATGCACCAGAAGCAACCATACATTGATGTTTCCTTCCTCTCTCCTTCCCTTCCCCTCTAAAGATAAATAAATAAAATATTAAAAAAAAAGAAGTCATCAGAGTAAGATAAAACATGGTGACTGTAGTTAATAATATTGTTTAGCATATTTGACAGTTGCTACAAGAATTGATTTTAAAAGTTCTCATCACAAGGAAAAAATATAACTATGTGTGGTGATAGATGTTAACTAGATTTATTGAGGTCATTTCACAATATACACATAAGAAGGTCTGCCCATAAAGTATCCAGCCAGTACTATGAAAAATAGAGACATCTACTGAATAAGAAACAAGATACAAGAAAAACTGTACATAGGAAAATGACACCTCAGTCCCCTTCAAAGTAGGCACCTTGGAACTTCACAGTTTTCCCAGCATCTCTTCCACTGTTCAAAACATTCTGCAAAATCTTTTGTTGGAATCACCATCATCTGCCCTGTCATATTTTCCTGAATCTCACTGATGGTCTGAAATCTCTTCCCTTTCAAAGGTGATTTTAATTTTGGGAAAAGCCAGAAGTCACAGGTCACCAAATCTGGGTTGTAGGGGGGGCTGAGTTACCTGGGTGATCTGATTTTTGGCTAAAAAACTCTGCGTGAGACATGATACATGAGTAGGCATCATTGTTGTGATGAAGCTGCCAATCACCAGCTGCCCATAGCTGTGGCCACCAACAAAGAGTATTGAGGTAGTATTCATTAATTGTTTGGCCTGGAGGGGCATACTTGATCAAAAAACATGGTCTTAATCTTGCTGCAACTTCCCTGTGCCTTCTCTGGGCATGGAGATGAGATGACTGAACCTTTGTTTCCAGATCATATGAGTAGCTGTGGACCCACAATTCATCTCTGGTTATGACCTCCCTGAGGAAATTTGGTTTATTGGTAGCAGTTTGAACCAAGTCGTTAGCAACTGTAGGCTGATGTTCCTTCTACTCTGGTAGCAGAAGCAGGAAAAAATTCTTCCACTATAATGGGGGACCCCTAAAAGTAGGGGTTTCCCAAAATAGGAAGAAAACCCCCATAAACCTGGGTTGAGAGGAGGGGAAAGTGGATGGACAATACAGCTTTTAAGATACTTTGCATAACAATGGCAAGTAAAGAGTTATGCTGCCACCCTGGGGCAAAGGGGTATGTGACTGGGAGCAGACTCATGACATAGCAGGAGGAGCTTATACAGTGCCTGTTCAAGAGAAAGGAGCCAGATGCCCCTGCATCACTGAGAACTTTTGCTGGGACTAAAGATGGCATCCAAAAGAAGATAAAAGATAGGGGGGAAGTGGCAAAAATAGCACATCATAGGAGGCACTGGGTATGAAGTCATATAGGAAGTGTCATGCTGAGCGTTTAAAATGAGGGCAGGCTGAAAGAGAAGGAGGAAGGTATCACGTGGTTTGAAAGGGTATAGAGAAGGTGTCTACCCGAGGTCTGATGTGTGAGGAAAAGTCATGCAGGTTGGAGTTGGAGATGCCATGTGGTTTGGCATAAGAGCTGGAGTAAGAAAGATGAGACCCTCTGGGAAACCTGCCTGGAGAAGATGGCAACAGAGATGATGGAGCTGTGTAGGGACTTGCCTAAGCAAGCACATGCTCACTCAATGGTATCTACTACCCCCACTGATTAGTACAGTGGAGTCGTCATTGTTCATGCATGCACATTCCAGTGCACTCTCCTTGGTTGCTGTGTCACATCTATATCATGCAAACCATTCTTGTTATTTTAACAACAGCTTGACATTTTCTGGACAGATCTCATATATCAAATCATCATATTGTACACCTAAAACTAATATAATGTTTTATGTCAGTTATATAAATAAAAAAATTAATGGGAAATTTTTATCAGAGATAAGCAAGCTAATGACCTTATAAATCCTTTGACAATGAAACATAGCTAAGGTTAATTTTAATAAGAAAGGAAAGATAAACCCAGAGCTCTGACTTTTAACCCTTTGGTCCTGGTTATACACACATAACACAAAACACACACATCATTTTAAATGTAGTTCATGGACATTCTCAGAAGCTCATCTAGTGGAACAACTACTGAGGAACCTGAAAAGGTAGGGCAAAGCCTATGAAAATGTGACACTGAAAGATGAGAATGTAAGTTTTCAAAAGCATATCTATCCCAATTCAGTTTTCCCTAATGCCTTTCCCATTATAAATGATTTATCCAGGCAGAGGTGATAATAGACCACCATTCATCACATATTTTTAGACTTTTATTATGTATAAGGTACCATGTTGAGCTCTGGAGATATAAAGACACATGATATAGTCCCTCCTTTAATGTTCAAGGATGAAATTATACACACAAACAGGCACACAGTGCCACAGAGAGAGACAGAGATGGAGAGTTCAAGAGAGAGACAGAGATGGAGAGTTCAAGAGAGAGACAGACAAAAAGAGAGACTCAGAGTGAAGCAAACTACAACTACAAAACATGGTGATTACAGCTTGCTATTGGCACCTGCAGAAGGGTCACTTGTTATCTGACAAGGTTGAGGGAGGCCTCAAGTGTTTACCTACAATTGGACAGCAAATAGAACTTTCACAAAAAATGGGCATACATGACCAACTAACTATATTTCACCCACAATGTGTGGAGCTGATGGGTGATGCGATCAGAGCTGTGCATTATCAAAATTTAATTGTCAATATTTATAGTATGTGTAAGGCACCAGGCATCTTACAGTTAGATGACTCAGGGCTGGGGATCAGGAAAACAATTAGAAGGCCATCATAATAATTTTAAAAAGGAATTAGGAGAGTGTAAACTACTGTGACAGCCATAGAACTGGAGAGGACAGATGAGAGAAAAGTAGAAGCAACAGAAGTTAATGAATGAGGAAAGTTGAAAAGATAATGGATTTAAGCATCCTCAGCTCTGGAAACATCATGACTGGGAGAATAGTGATATTAAGAAGGCCTAGAGAACAACTATAAAGGGTACATGGACAAAACCAAGGAGGGGTGGCAGCAGGGGAGGGAGGTGGGGATGGCTTCGGTAGGGAGAGAGCGGTGGGAGATAAATGCAGACAACTATACTTGAACAATAAAAATTTTAAAAAAGAAACCCCAGAAAACAAATTATTTTTATGAACTCCACATTGGGGCTGTAGAATTTGGAATACCAGCAAGCAATGCCAAGTAGAGATATATGGCAGGCAAGTATAAATTCAATAACTCCATTTGGGAGGGGTTTTGAATCAGCTACTTAGAAGTGAGAACTATAGTCACTTATTCTTTTGCTAAACCCAATGATACACTAAGTTATGTACAAGGCACTGAAGAAACAAAGATAAACATGACACAGTATTCTGCCCTCAGAAGCTTGGAGATGTGTGGTAGGTAGCTTGTCTCCAAGATGACCATCATTAATCCTTTCTTCCCTACACTGTTTATATCATTCCCTCATTGAGAGGTGGAGTTTATTTCTTCCCTTCTCTTGAATAGAGATTGGCTTAAAAACTTGCTTTACCAGTTGAATGTTGGAGAAGTGAAATTCTAGGAGTTCTGAAGTTAAGTCATAGAAATTCTGTGCATCTGGGAACACTTGGTCTAGGAAAGCCAGCTGCAATATAAGAATTCTAATTAGTCTGAGATGTTCATGCTATGACAAACACAAGACACACAGAGAAGCCCTGAAAAATGAGACCCCTATTTGAAGAAAGAGAAAGCAAAGAGCACTAGGACTCATATAAGTGTTAAACGGCCATTTTTAAGTAGATTCTACAGCATAAACTGCCTAGACTTCTGCCCAAGTCAGTCAGAGTTGAACAACCCTTCCAAGGTCTTGCCAAATTTTTGACCCACAAATTCATAAAATATACTACTATTACTACAACAACCACTACCATTACAACAACTACTAATAATGCCAACAGTAATGTTGTTTTAAGCCACAATAAACTATTATGTTTCAGAGTATTAAAAAAAGTTAATTTAATTTTTATTATCTTTTCCCATTACCATTTAGTCCCCTTATACTCCTCTACCACCAGCAATTGCCACACTGTTGTCCATGTCAATGGGTCCTTTTTCTTTTTTGTTAAATCCCTCCCCCTTACCACCACCACCACTAGCTGTCATCTATTCTCCATTTGTGAGTTTGTCTCTATTTTGCTTGTTAGTTCAGTTTGTTATTAGATTACACATACAAGTGAAATCATATAGTATTTGACTTTCTCTGGTTGGCTTATCTCACTTAGCATAATGTTCTCCAGGTCCATCCATATTTTGCAAAGGGTAAAATTTTCTTCTTTCTCACGGCTGAGTAGAATCCTATTGTGTAAATGCCTCATTGTTGTTTTATCCACTGATCCACTGATTGACACTTGGGCTCCTTCCAAATCTTGGTGATTGCAAGTAACGCTGCAAAAACATGGGGTTGCTTATGTTCATTTGAATTAGCCTTTTGGGTTCCTTTGTACATATTTCCAGAAGTGGGATTGCTGGGTCAAAAGGCAAATTCATCTTTATTTTCTTTGCATTATTGCCATACTGTTCTCCACAGAGGCTACACTAGTCTACATTCCCACCAACAGCACAAAACAGTTCCCATTTCTCTACATCTTTGCCAACACTTGTTTGTGGATGTATTGATGATCAACATTCTGACAGGTGTGAGATGGTATCACATTGTAGTTTTTTAAAGATTTTTATTTATTTTTAGTGGGAGGGGAAGGGAGGGAGGAAGAGACGGAGAGAAGCATCAATGTGTGGTTGCTTCTCATGCACTCCACACTGGGGACCCAACCCACAACCCAGGCATGTGCCTCAACAAATAATCTAACTGGCAACCTTTTGGTTCACAGGTCAGCACTAAGTCCACTGAGCCACACCAGCCAGAGTTCATTGTGCTTTTAATTTGCATTTCTCTCATGATTAGTGACATTGAGAATCTTTTCATACACCTATTTGCCATCTCTTTAGAGAAGTGTCTATTCAGGTCCCCTGCCCATTTATTAATTGGGTTGTTTGGTTTTTTGGGTGATGAGTTTTACAAGTTCTTGATAAGTTTTGGATATTAGCCTCTTATAAAATGTATTGGTGAATAAGTTCACCTATTCTGTGGGTTGTCTTTTTATTTTGTTGACAATTTCCTTTGCTCTACAAAACCTTTTTAGTGTGATGTAGTCCCATTTGTTTATTTTTCCTTTAGTTTCCCTTGCCTGAGAAGACATATTCCATAAAATATTTCTGAGAACAATGTCTAAAATTTTGCTGCCTATGTTTTTTACTGGGATTTTTATGGTTTTGGGTCTAGTATTTAAGTATTTCATCCATTCTGAATTTATTATTGTGTGGCGTGTAAGAAAGTAGTCTAGTTTCATTTTTTAGCACATATCTGTACAATTTTCCCAATACCATTTATTGAATAAACTATTTTTAGTCCATTGTATGTGCTTGCCCCCTCTGTTGAATAGTAGTTGACTATAAAGGTGTGGGTTTATTTCTCTATTCTATTTTACTGATCAATGTGTCTGTTTTTGTGCCACTACCAGACTGGTTCGATTACTATAGCATTGTAGTATAGTTTTACATTAGGTAGCATGATTCCTCCAACTTTGTTCTTCTCTCTCAGGACTGCTGTTGCTAAGTGAAGCATTTTGTGGTTTCATATAAATTTTTGAAATATTTGTTCTGGTCTGTGAAACATCATTGGAATCTTGATGGGAATTGCACTGAATCCACAGTATTGCTTTAGGTAGTATGGACATTTTAATGTTAATTCTTTGTATCCTTAAACACAGTGTGTACTTTCACTTATTTGTATCTTCTACTTCCTTCTTCAGTGTTTTTTAAATTTTCAAATACAGGTATTATACATCCTTGGTTAAGTTTTTATCTAGGTATTTTTGGAAGCAATTGTGAATGGGAATTGTTAATTTCCCTTTCTGTTAATACATTATTGGCATATATAAATTCAACCGATTTCTGAATATTAATTTTATATCCTGCTACTTTGCTGAATTTATCAGTTCTAGTTGTTTACTAGTGGAATCTTTGGGGTTCTCTATGTACAGTATCATGTCATCTGGAAACGAAGAGAGTTTTACTTCTCCTTTTACAATCTGGATGTCTTTGTTTCTTCTTTTTATCTGATTACTTCAGCTAGGACTTCCAGTACTATGTTAAATAAGAGAGGTGAAAGTGGACATCCTTGTCTTGTTCCCAATCTTAAGGAGCACACTTGTATTTTTTGCCCTTTGAGTGTGACAGTGGGTTTGCCATATGTGGTCTTTGTTTTGTTCAGGTATGTTCCCTCTATGCCTACTTTGCTGTGAGTTTTGATCATAAAAGGGTGCTGCATTTTATGAAAAGTTTTTTTCTGCATCTATTGATATAGTCATGTGGTTTTTATCCTTCTTTTTGTTTGTGGTGAATCACATACACTGATTTGCAAATGTTTTACCATTTTGGCATTCCTGGAATAAATCCCACTTAATCATGGTGTGATTTTTTTCTTGCATTGCTGCATTGAGTTTGTTAACATTTTGTTGAGGATTTTAGCATCTGTTTATCAGTGACATTGGCCTATAATTTTCTTTCCTTGTAGAAACTTTAGCTGGTTTTGGAAATAGGATTATGTTGGTCTTGTAAAATGATTTTGGGAGCCTTCCCACCTCTTGAATTTTATGAAACAGCTAGAGAATAGGTATTAGTTCTCAGAATGTTTGGTAAAATTCACCTGTGAATCCATCTGGTACACCACTTTTGTCTGTTGGAGTTTTTGATTACTGTTTCCATTATACTGGGTATAATCTGTATATTCAGATTCTCTGATTCTTCCTGATTGACTTTTGGAAAGTTGTATGTTTCTAGGAATTTATCCATTTTATCCTTGTTGCCCATTTTGTTGGCATATAATTGTTTATAGTGTTTTCTTAGAATCCTTTGTATATCTTTGGTGTTGGCTGTTATTTCTCTTTCATTTCCGATTTTATTTATTGGAGTCCTTTCTCTCTTCTTGATGAGTATGGTTAAAGGTTTGACACTCATTTATGTTTTCAAATAACTAGCTCTTGGATTCATTGATCTTTTGTATCATTTCTACATTCCATTTCATTTACTTCTGCTCTGATCTTTATTATTTACTTCCTTCTATTCAATGTGGGTTTTGTTTGTTTTTATTTTAAGAGTAAAGTTAAGATTCTTTATTTGAACTTTTCTTTCTTTCTCTCTCTCTCTCTCTCTCTTTCTTTCTTTCAGATAGGCCTGTAATGCTATGAATTTACCTCTTAGGATTGCTTCCCCAGTGTCCCACTGATTTTGTATTGTTGTGTCCTTATTTTCATTTGTTTCAAGGTATCTATTGATTTCTTCCTTGATCTAGTTGTTAACCCATTTATTGTTTAATAACATGTTGTTTAGCATCTATGTCTCTGTGTGTTTTTCAATTTTATTCTTGTGATTGATTTCTAGTTTAATAGGATTGTGGTGAGAGAATATGCTTGATATGAATTCAATCTTCTTAAATTTATTGAGTCTTGTTTTGTGGCATAGCACGTGGTCTATGCTAGAAAACATTCAATGTGCACTTGAAAAGAATGTATATTCTGCTGCTTTGGGGTGAAATACTCTCAAGACACCAATAAAATACATTTGATCTAGTGTGTCATTTTAAGTAACTGTCTCCTTGTTGACTTTCTTTTTCTGTGTATGTGTTTATTGTTTTTCTGGTACAATTGTCTCCATTTCCCCCCACTACTCTCCCATGCCCACTCACCACACCCCCAACCCTCAATCCTGCTCACTTTGACTTTTTTTAAAGATTTTTTAAAGTTTATCTTTAGAAGGAAAGGGAAGGAGAGAGGGAGAGAAATATCAATGTATGGTTGCCTTTTACATGTCCCTTGCTGGGAACTGGCCTGCAACCCAGGCATGTGCCCTGACTGGGAATTGAACCGTGATCCTTTGGTCTTCTCATTTTGACTTTGTTCATGGGTCTTTAGTACATGTTCCTTGACAAACCTCCTCCTTCTTTCCCACGTTATTTCCCTCCCTCCACCTCAGGTTACTCAGTTTGCTCTTTATTTCAATGGCTCTAGTTCTGTTTTCCTCATTTGCTTGCTTGTTGATTAAGTTCCACTTATAGGTGAGGTCACATGGTATTTGTCTTTGACTGGCGGGCTTACTTCACTTGGCATAATGCTCTCCAGTTCCATCCACGCTGTCACAAAGTGGAAGAGTTCTTTCTTTCATTCTGCTGCATAGTATTACATTGTGTACATGTACCACAGTTTCTTGAACCATTCATTTACTGCTGGGTACTTAGGCTGTTTCAAATATTTGGCTATTGTAAATTGTGCTGCTTGGGACACACAGGTTTTTTTGAATTGCTGGTTCTTGATTCTTAAGGTATAGTTCCAGCAGTGGGATCACTGGATCAAAAGGCAGTTCCATTTTAGTTTTCTGAGGAAATTCTGTACTGTTTTCCACAGTGGCTGTACCAGTCTGTATTCCCAGCAACAGTGCACTAGGGTTCCCTTTTCTCCACAACCTCTCCAACACTTGTTTGTTGATTTGTTCATCATGGCCATTCTCACTGGTGTGAAGTGGTATCTCATCGCAGTTTTAATTTTCATCTCTCTGATGGCTAGAGATGATGAGCATCTTTTCATATATCTCTGGACCCTTTGTATATCCTCCTTGGAGAAGTGTCTGGGAAAAAATTTCAAGTCCTTTGCTCATTTTTGAATTGGGTTGTTTGTCTTCCTGAAGTGTAGTCATGTGAGTTCTTCATATATTTTGGAGGTCAAACACTTGTCCAAGGTATTATTTGTAAGTATATTTTCCCATATGGTTGGTTCCATTTTCATTTTGCTGATAACTATGTTAGCCATTCAGAAACTTTTTATTTTGATGAGATCCCATTTGTTTATTCTATCCTTTACATCCCATGCTCTAAGGGACATATCTATGAAAATACTGCTGCATAAAATAGCGCAGATTTTCCTGCCTATGTTCTCCTCTAGGACTTTTATGGTATCATGACTTATATTTAAATCTTTTCTCCCTCTTGAATTATTTTTTATCTCTTGTAAGTTGGAGATTGCTTCATATTTTGCGTGTAGCTGTCCAGATCTCCCAACACCATTTGCTCTCAAGAGGGTATTTTCACTCCATTTTATGCTTCTGCCCCCTTTGTTAAGTATTAATTGACCATAGAGTCTTGGATTGAGTATGATGCTGGCTGTAGGTGTCTCACACATGGCCTTAATTATGCTCAGGAATGCTCCCTCTACTCCCACTTTGCTGAGTATTTTTATCATAAGTGGATGCTGTATTTTATCAAATGCTTTTTCCAAATCTATTGATATAATCATGTGATTTTTGTCTTTGCTCTTGTTTACGTGGTGTATTACTTTTTGATTTGTGAACATTGTACCATCCTTGTAACCCCAAGATGATTCCTACTTAATCATGCTGTTTGATCTTTTTAATATATTGCTGGATGCATTTTGCCAATATTTTGTTGAAGATTTTAGCATCTATGATCATCAGAGATATTGGCCTGTAGTTTTCTTTCTTTATTCTGTATTTATCTGGTTTAGGAGTTAGGATGATGCTGGCTACACAAGAAGAGTTTGGGAGCTTTCCGACTTCTTGGACTTTCTGGAATAGTCTGTGAAGTACAGGGGTTAGCTCTTCTTTAAATGTTTTTAAAATTCTCTTGTGAAACCATCTGGTCCCTGGTTTTTCTGTGCCAAGAGTGTTTTGATTACTGCTTCATTTTTGTTAGCTGTTACTAGTTTGTTCAGGCTTCCTGCCTCTTCTTTATTCAGTTTTGGAAGATTACATTTTTCTAGAAATTTGTCCATTTCACCTAGGTTTTCAAATTTCTTGGCAAATAGTTCTTCGTAGTAATTTCTTACGATTCTTTGAATTTCTGTGGTATCAGTTGTAATCTATCTTCTTTCATTTCTGATTTTCTGTATTTGGGTCCTCTCTCTTTTTTTCTTGATGTGTCTACTTAGAGGCTTTTTGATATTGTTTATCTTTTCAAACAACCAGCTCCTGAATTTATTAATCCTTAGAATTGTGTTTTTCATCTCTATGTCATTTAATTCTTCTTTGATCTTGGTCATTGCCTTCCTTATATTCACTCTGGGCTTTGTTTGTTGCTGTTCCTTGAGTTCTTGTAGGTGTAGGGTTAGGTTGTTTATTTAAAATGTTTCTATCATTTTTAGGTAGGCCTGTGTTGCTATGAACTTCCCTCTCAGGATTGTCTTTGCTGTGTTCCATAAGTTCTGGACTGTTGTGACTTCATTTTCACTTGTTTCCAGAAACGTTTTGATTTCTTCCTTGAACTCAGTATTAACCCACCTATTGTTTAATAGCATTCTACTCAATCTCCATGAATTTGAGTGCTTTTGAGTTATTTCCTTGAAATTGGTTTCTAGTTTCAGTCTCTTGTGGTCTGAGAAAATGCTTGATATGGTTTCAATGTTCTTAAATTGGTTGAGGCTTGTTTTGTGTCCTATCATGTGGTCTATCTTTAAAATGTTTCATGTGCATTTGAGAGAATGTGTGTGTGTGGATCATGTTTTCTTATTCATTCAGCTATCTTATGTCCTTTGATTGGAGCATTTAATCCATTAACATTTAAAGTTACTATTGATAGGTGCTTATTCATTTACCCCCACCTCATACCTGTGTTCCTCTTTCTCTGTCTCTTTTTCTTTCTCTTCTTACTGCATACCCTTTAGCATATTTTGCATTGCTGGTTTGGTGGAGGTATATTCTTTCAGCCTTCTTTTGTCTGGGAAATTCTTTATTTGGCCTATTTTAATCGAGAGCCTTGCTGGGTGCAGTAGTCTTGGTTGCAGGCCTTTGCTTTTCATCACTTGGAATATCTCTTGCCATTCCCTTCTGGCTTGTAGTAGTTCTATTGAGATGTCAGCTGCTAGCCTTATCAGGGTTCCCTTGTATCTTACTTCTCTTTTAGTCCTTGATGCTCTTAAGGTTCTTTCTTTGTCTTTAAAACGTGTCATTTTAATGTTGATGTGTCTTATAATAGGTCTCCTTGGGTTCATCTTGATTGGGACCCTCTGTGCTTCCTGAACTTGCATGGCTTTTTCCCCAGAAATTTTCTGTCTTAATTTTTTAAACAGAGTTTCTTTCCATTGCTCCTTTTCTTCTCCTTCTGGTATTCCTGTGATTTGGATGTTGTGGGGTTTCATGTTGTCTTCTGGTTCCCTTAAGTTGTCTTCATATTTTTTCAGTCTTTTTGGTGCAGCTGCTCTCCCTGGCTTTTTCTTTCTACCTTGTCTTCCAGCTCACTACGTTAGCCTGCAGCTTCATTTAGCCTGCTTGTAATTCCTTCTAATGTGTTTTTGTTTCAGAAATTGTATTCTTCATTTGTTCCTGGTTCTTGTTTATAGTTTCTATTTCCTTTTTTACACTGTTGTAGTTCTCACTCAGTTCCTTGTAATTGTCTGTTAGTTCCTTGAGCATGCTTATACCCATTCTTTTGAATTCTGTATTTGATATTTTGCTTACTTTCATTTCATTTAGCTATTTTTCTGGGGAGACTTCCATTCCTTTTGATTTCAGGTTCTTTGTCTCCCCATTTTGTGTGAGTCTTTTGTGTGTTTCTGTGATTCTTGATGCTGTGATTTGCCAGCTGCTTTCGTAGGGCAAAATTCTATGATAGGATTTCTGTGGGACACAGTGATGTAGTCCCTTTGATCTCCTTGTCTGGATGATTTAGGATTGCCATTTTGTTTTGTTTGTATAGCTCTCTTGTTGTGCTTGGATTTTATGTCTTGGTGGCTCCTTTTTTTGTGGGTTCTCTCTTCCAGTTGGTTTACTGGAACTAAGAACTCCCATCTTATCTTGTATGTGATCAGCTTTGGGGCAAATGTGAAATGGATTAAGACAGTGGGAGAGTATTTTATGGAACTTGAAGTACCAACAAGTAAAATACAGGAGATCCTTTGGAGAAGTGTAGCTGTAACTGTGATATTTCACCCAAATAGCCACTTTTTATAAAAGGTGAAAAAGAAATAAGACTCTTAGTAGAGGGGGAAAAAGAATGTGAGCTTACTCCAGAAAGCAGAGCACTTATGCAAGTTTAGATATTGAAATATAGTGAAATTAAGGGATAGAAACTTGGCATAGTGAGTGTAGAATCAAGTTAATCACAACAGTAGTAAAGCTCAGGAAATAATGAAATGAATCAAGGCTAGGGAATGGTGCTGTATGGGATGTAGAATAACAATATGACAGGAAATATATGATCTGAATAAAAAGTAAAAGTCCAAGAGTAATGTATTATTGGAATGTACATGAAGTGAAAGAAGAGAATTTGAAATGTAATATGAAAGGGAGAACCAAGAAAATCAGTCAAACAATGAAATGAAACAAAGAAAACTAAATGGGAAGAATATAAATGAAAAAATAAATAAAATAAAAAAACCAAAAAAAGCAAAATAAAAATAAAAAGTAAAAAATTAAGATGCAAATTCTGTAGGACAGCAAAGTAAAATTTCTGTCAGTTGTTGGCGTTAGCCTTCTGATCTCTCTCTGAATTTGTCTCTGGTCCTTTCAGAGCTCCAGAATTTACTGTCTCACACTTGGGGGGAAAAGCATTCTGTTGTCTTTAAACTTGCCAAGTGGGTTCTGCTAGTCTTCCTGGATGCTCCAGGCAGAGGGGTGTTGGACTTCATTTTTTTCCTTCCCTGTGGTTCTGTGAAGATGGTGGCTCAGTCTGGACTATAATATTCACAACTGCCCAGCTTCTAGTACAAGCCTTCAGAGCGCTGTATGGTCCATACTTCCCATATTCATGAGGCTGGCACCTTTAATCCATCTTGTTATGCCACCATTTGATTAGTCTCTGAGGTGCACCTGGTAGAAGCAACTCGTACCCCCTCCTCTCTCTTTGCTGGACTGGGTGCTGCATTCACACCATGTCCTTTCAGGGCAGTTTGGTACTCCTCTTAAATTAAGTCTCTCTGCAGACTGCTACTCCTCTGAGTCCCTGATGCTCTTCTTTGATCGTTCCATGACATGCCCTGACTTTAAGCAGTTTGTGCCCCTCTTCTTCCTTTTCACTTGCCTAGCCACTGCATATGAGAGGTACTTGCACAGTGGTTGAGCACTTTTTTTAAGATGATTTCCCTTGTTTGCAGGTGGCTGTACCTAACAAGCGCCTGGCTTTTCATACAGCCCAACTCTCTGATCACTCCCAAAGTGAGACTATCTGGGTCAGGGTTTGTCACGGCCCAACTCTTCTCCCATATCCAGGTGTCACCCAGCTCCCTAATTTCTCTGGTACTCTTCCAGCTGGCAACCACAGTCTGAGCTGGGGAATACCACCTGCTGTGGGTCTCACTCTGCATCTCTATTCCCCCAGTGACTTCAAGCACCCAGGTATCTCCTGAAGTGTGACTGACTTTCTTGCTCTGGGAGGGGAGGAACCTGTGAAATTATAATTGCTGACCTGGCTCTCCTCCAAAGCTCTTGTAAATGCACTGGGCCCTGGTACCTTCCCATTGGTCTACAAAATCTCCTTACCATCCATTTTTAAATCCCTCTGCAACCTTTTGCTTGCAAAATTCATATAACCTGAAATTGCATTGGCTGTTCACTCTGTTCTTTGGAAGATTAGTTATGTGCCCCAGTTGGGTGCACAAGCAAGTGAGTTCAGCTCCCACCTACCTCCCCACCATCTTAAAAGCTCCAAGATTTATTTCAATTCTTTATGCAATGAACTGCAAGAAAGAAGACACCAGATGTACAAATATATACACCCAAGCCTGGAGTGGGCTCCGGTGGTCCTGTCATTAGCAGAAGGAGATTCTGAAAGCCAATATCCTTTTTGTGAGGCCTTTGCAAGTGTGGACAAAGTGTTTTGACCAATTTTCTGATAGAATCTTCTCATGTCACTGTATACAACCCAACCCAACCCAAGGATGAGGATTCTGGAATTTTACAACGCACAAATTACCAGTTACAACAAAGACACGGGGTATGAATTTGAGCTATATGATTGTGGTGGTGGTCAAAACTTCCAGTCTTGCTGGTCAGTCCTGATGAGGGACTCTCACAGAGTGGTGATCATCTTCAACGATGACCTCCCAAGCCACCTGGGTTCAGTTCCATATTCTGTCCAGATAGTCTCAACACCTTTCTCTTTCAAGATTACATCCTTGAAGATGCTCAGGAAATGTTTTTCATGAGTGCATTACTTGAAGCAGTACTTAGGAAGGAGATAAATATCTGTTTGCCTTATGTGCAGATAAAATTGAAGAGGTGCAACATAGACTACATTTTTAATTAGGAAAGCTTTTGGCTCTAATTCTAGTTTTGTCACAAACTAGCTGTCATCATGAGCAAATAATTTCTTCTCTGGACCTAATTTTCTTCCTCTGTCACTAGCTCACTGTAAAAGTTTATCCCAGCTCCATCATGTTTGCACGGAACACCTTACAAACTTTACAAATAGATTTGGGAATAAGTATATGATTAAAGCTTGATCATGATGTTTTGTCATATTTACATCATGGACTTATTTGGGTGAGAACTAGGAATTTTGGGTCATCCTAATTTACCAGTAAGTAAATCATAATTCATTTAAGAATTTGTGGTAAGGAGAAGGTATAGGGGAGCAAGATTTTGCCACCCTGAAATATGCCTCTTTGGCATGAGATCATTTTTGCCAATAATCAGCATGGCTGATTATTTCTAAGAAACAAAAAACTGAGGAAGAGCATTTTACCTCCCCCTTAACTGCCTAAAAAGATTTAAATAGAGGGCCTATTTCTGGAAGAGGAGTAATCATGAGATAACTACAAAGAATACAGGCTACCTGTGTTGGGGGGTACTGGCAGGGCTTCGAGACCCAAGTCCTCTCTGTAGCTCATTGTCTCTGCATGACTCAACAAATATTTTTTTATCCTCTTCCTCCCCTTTGAAGTCCCAAACTTACTGTTACCAAACAAAAGTGGTGTTTAGCTGTTCACTGTCACCCACAGGCAAATTCTAAAGACAAAGGTTGGTAGGGAAGGAAAGGTCTTTATTAAAAGGCTGCATGATTTGGGAAGATTGGGTACTCCCCAGCTCCAGGCTCATCTCTTCTGGAAAACCCAGACAAAGCCCATCTATTCCCTGAAAGACTAAAACCCAAAACAATGCCCAGAAATTCTGCTCCATCCATATCTGTCTTTTGGAGCCCAAGGCTGCTAAGAAGATTGCCCTCCAGATTCAGGCTTCTTTCTGGGCCTGTGTGTGAGGCTGGTGTTGTCATTGCTACACAGCTTCCAAGACCTAGCTGATCCCTCAAATGCTCCAGCATGCATATCTGTGCTTACAGGTCCCAGAGGAAAAGAACTCATTTCTCTCTTCCCTCTGTTTAAATTTCCCGGAGCTCTAAGAGGATCCAGATGCCCTAGCAAATCCTGTCCTCTTCTAAGGTTAGACTAACAGCACCTCCTCCAGCAGCCATGTTGAATTTTACAGTACATGTGTGGTTACATTCTCTGACCTCACCTTCAGTCAGGGACTGGAAGGAGGTAATAAGGCTTTTCCCTTTGCCAATCACTCTTGCAAGCTTCACACATGCTCAGCATAATGACTGTCTCCAGTGGTGCACCAGCTTGGTTACCAAGACAAGTGATCTTACCCCTCCTTCAGGGCAGTTCCCTTCCTCAGCCCCACTTCTCTATTCCCAGTAGCCAAGCCACCGGTATCATTACCCCTTTCCTTAGTTCAGAATAGCAAATAAACTCAATTACTTGATCATTTGTGGATCTCATATTCTTTCAAACTCTTTTCAGTTATTATGTATTGATATTAGAGAGGGAGAAGAAGTGAGGGGAGAGATCAATTTGTTGTTCTATGTATTTATATGCATTCATTGGTTGATTCTTGTATGTGCCCTGACCTGAGACCAATCCCAAAACCTTGCTACCAGGGGGATACACTAACCAATTGGGCTACCCAACTAGGGTTTCTCACATTCTTATGAAGCGTCTGTATATACCAAATTAAATTTTTATCCTGTTAATCTGTTTCATGTCCATTTAATTCTTAATACAGCAGAGAAACCTAGAAAGATATAGCAGAAATTTTTCTTCCCCTGATAAAAGCCATTGATGGTAAATTTTGTTTGTGTAAGATTTTCTCAGTCGGATTTTAAGTGATTATCTGTTAGAGTAAATGTATAAGAAACTTCCCAAATTAGTAAAATCTCTATTCAACCTAAAACATTAGCAAGAGATCCAAGGGTGAGCAAAAGCCTCATGTTCTTAACTTTTTTCCCCTCAATGGATTGTTTTTCCATATGAAATAAGTTTGTATAACAGTACTAATTACACTAGAACTAATTTGACTAAATAGTCAAACATCCACAATATCTGGTGCAAATTATTCTATGCGCATCACTGCAGAGGCATATCCAGAGCTGGTGTTGCAATTTTAAGTGAGAAATACAAAGAAAATGATACTTTGTTTTCATTAAAAGAGATGGGATACATATAACAATCTTTGAATGCTAACTGCTTTTTGTAATTACTGACTTTTGTAATTAGTGATCATCCACAGCAATAAAACCTAGTTTTATTTTTCTGAGTATATTGACAGATAGCCATGTCTAAATGACACAAAATATCTCTACCTGCTAAAAACCACTGGAGGTAATTGGTACCTCTGTAATTTATAGAGCAAATTATCTCTGACCATCTCAGTTTCTTGAAAAAGGCACTTTTTTACTATGTTCAACTCTTTACAAAATATTTTATGATGATCAACAGTCTCAAAATGATTTTTTTCTTATTATTTGTGTTTTCTAATATGGTAAAGAATAGTCCAGGAATTTTGCTGGTTTTGCTTCATTTTAGGTAAACACTTCCAAATAAGAAGGTTATGATACTTTTGCTCAATTTTTCTTAAACAGTGGGAAAATTCAAAAGAGTACAGCCCTTATGCTCTCTCCCTGTCTATAAGTGAAATAGCCCTGGATAATATCCACTCCCCCAAATTAATATTTCATTGGTTAGGGAAGAACTCAGGTACTGCTTCTCAGGTTGTGTTAAGTGAATAACATCTGGGTCTGAATCTCATCTCTGCCATTTACTATCTATGTAACCATGGTCAAATCACATAATCTCTCTGAGCTTCTATAGCAAAATTTGTAAACTAGAGGTAACAATAATAATGGGGATACCTCACTGGTGTATTGCAATAGTTATCTAAGCTAATATCATAAACTTTCTGTCACAGAATAGGAACAAAAAAGAGTTGTTATTAATAATGAGTCTGCAATATCATCCAAATTACACTTCTTTTCCCACTAATAAAGACACTTTCAGCCCTGACTGGCGTAGCTCAGTGGATTGAGTGTGGGCCTGCGAACCACACAATCGCGGTTCAATTCCCAGTCAGGGCACATGCCTGGGTTGCAGGTCAGTTCCCAGCAGGGGACTCATGAGAGGCAACCATACATTGATATCTCTCTCCCTCTCTCCTTCCCTTCCCCTCTAAAGATAAATAAATAAAATCTTAAAAAAAAAAAGATGCTTTCACAAACAGATTGTTCATTTCTCATACCTCATATTTCTTACCTATCAGGAATGTAGTCAGTTCAAATACAAATTTTTTTATCAATAAAGCCACACAAAATACTGCTTATTTGGTAAGATATGAAATGTAAGCTATTTAAATCAGCTCAGCAAATATTAAGATATTATTGACACTGTAATTTGTGCACATATTATACTTCTATATGTTTTTTTAATATTTTATTTATTTATTTTTTTAGACAGTGTGGAAGGGAGGGGGAAAGACAGAGAGGCATCAATGTATGGTTGCCTCTTTCATGTCATGTTCTGGAGACCTGGCCCACAACCCAGGCATGTGACATGATCAGAAATCAAACTGGGAACTCTTTGGTTCGCAGGCCAGCACTTAATCCACTGAGTCACACCAGCTAGGGCTATATATTTCTTTTAAATAAATTCAATCTTCCCAAATACGGCCAATAAAAATTCAATAAGTCTTTATTTTTCCTTTTATTTTCTTTTGGAATATAAGACAATTTTGCTACAAAAATGGCTTTTAGTACCACTCTCTAGAATAGACAATCTACTAAATGGATATAAATGGAATAACTAGCCTTATATATTAAATAAACATGTTTGATTTTTTTGTCCCTTCCAATTCATTTTGTAACTTGGATATGTATATATATGACAGCTGGCAAGCACACCGACAGCTATAAATATTTGCATTTTCAACCTTCATTCTACAGTTTTTACAATTTTCACAAACTTCCACATTTTAATATCATGGAATCTCTTTGAGAATGGCTTTAGCATAAGTCTGCATTACATGCAGTTTGAATAATGTGCTCTCTACTGAGACCAATATCTGTGGTGAAATTTTCATATAAGCTGTTCTCAATGTTACTGGAGAAATATATAGGATGCACTATTTTGTCATAAATTTGCTATTGCTCATAATGAAATTTTGTGGTGCTTCTCTACAGCCATTAGAAAGTTAAAGCTAGGAGGAGTTCTGGCCAAGATGGAGGCATAGCTAAAAAACACTTCACTTCCTCACCCAACCAAAAACACAACAACCACTTTAAAAAAAATAAGCAACCAGAACTGCCAGAATAGCAATCTGCATGGAACTCTGACAACCAAGGAGTTAAAGAAACATTCATGCAGACCAGTGTGCTGTGACAAACAAACATGGCCCAAATAAAAGAACAGATCAAAACTCTAGAAAAACAGCTAAGGGATGAGGAGTTACACAACCTTTCTGATGCAGAGTTCAAAACACTGGTAATCAGGGTGCTCGCAGAACTGATTGAGCTCAGTCGCAAAATGAGGAAGAAATGAAGTCTACACAAAGTGAAATAAAGCAAAATATACAGGGAACAAACAATGAAGGGAAGGAAACCGGGACTCAAGTCAGTGATTTAGAATAAAAGGAAGAAATAAACATACAACCAGAACAAAATTTAAAAAAAGAATCCAAAACTATGAGGAGAGGCTTCAGAACCTCTGGCACAACTTTAAGTACTCCAACATCCAAATCATAAGAGTGGCAAAAGGAGAAGAGGAAGAGCAAAAAATCAAAAACTTGGCCCTGGCTGGTGTAGCTCAGTGGATTGAGCGCGGGCCTGCAAACCACCCGATCGAGGTTCGATTCCCGGTCAGGGCACATGCCTAGGTTGCAGGCCAGTTCCCGGTTCCTGGTGGGGGACACACATGAGGGACAACCATACATTGATATTTCTCTCTCTCTCTCTCTCTCTCTCCTTCCCTTCCCCTCTAAGATAAATAAATAAAAAAAAAGAAATCAAAAACTTATTTGAACAAATAACAAAGAAAAACTGCCCTGATCCAGAGAATGAAATAGACTTCCAGGGAGTCCAGGAATCCCAGAGAGTCCCAAAGAAATTGGACCCAAGGAGGAACACACCAAGGCATATCATAATTACATTACCAAGATTAAAGATAAGAAGAGAATCTTAAAAGCAGCAAGAGAAAAGGAGACAGTTACTTACAAAGGCATGCCCATAAAACTATCAGCTGAATTCTCAAAAGAAACCTTGCAGCCAAGAAGGAGCTGGAAAGAAGTATTCCAAGTAATGAAAAGTCAAGGACCTTCATCCAAGATTACTCTCTCCAACAAAGTTGTCATTTAGAATGGAAGGGTAGATAAAGTGCTTCTCAGATTAGGTCAAATTCAAAGAGTTCATCATCACCAAGCCCTTATTATATGAAATGTTAAAGGGACTTATCTAAGAAATAGAAGAAGATAAAAAAAACTATGAAGAGTAAAATGACAACAAACTCACAACTATCAACAGTTGAACCTAAAAAAACAAAAACTAAGCAAATAATAATGTAGAAGAATCACAGAAATGGAGATCACATAGAGGGTTATCAAGGGGAGATGGAAGGGATAATGGGGGCAGGAAATGTAAAGGGAATAAGAAGCATAATATGTGCACATGAAATAGACAGGGGTAGGTTAAGAATAGTATAGGAAATAGAGAATCTAAAGAACTTATATGTACAACCCATGGACATGAACTAAGAGGGGTTGGATGCTGGAGGATAGGGGGTGCAGGGAGGAGGGGAGATAAAGGGGAGAAAAAAATTGGACAACTGAAATAGCATAAAAAAGAAAGTTAAAGCTAAGACTTTGAACAATTGTATAGGGAATCTGATATCTGGTCAAGTTTTTTAAAATTAAGATGAGATATTTGAAAGATGACCCATGAACCAAGATTTTAAATATGGTTTTTCTCTTATAGCTAAATGGACATTTATTAAATGCTTATTAGGAATTTTTGAGAACCAGAAGAAAAATGGTGAATCACTCATGAAGAAGGATTGCATGTTTTTCTTCTTTTAACAAAGTAACATTCATCATTTCACCCTTCCTCTACTATATTCCTGTTTCCTATTTAATTGATGCCTTTGGATTTGGCTTTTTTGCTTAGTCATCCTATATATCAAGTAAAATGAATAAAATCAATACTTCTGCAGGGGAAATGAGGTAACTAATATTTACATTTATTTTCTTTCTTTCTTTTCTCACTCTAATCTGTTACCATACCACATATACCTTTCAAATGAGTCACAATGCTCTCTGGTTAACAATTAATCAACAGAATTTTTAGCCATCCTTTCCTTTACTCAATTGAAATCCCTTAATGGTAATACTGTAGAAAAAGAAAAAACAATATAAAAAGCTTTAAAGAGGAATGATAAGAACAATATTAGTGGCTTATCAAAAACAAATTAAGATAGACAGAGTAGAGTTTTAACAAATGATTGCACACAATAAATGAGCGATTAAACTTTTAAAGGTGAAACCACTGTTCCCTAAATGCATTTTTGTTGTGGCAATTTATTTTCCTGATATTAAAATTGGCTTTTGTGGTTGTAAATTGATATATCTCTGTAAGGTTGTTTCTACTGACTTTTTAGTAAATTAAAATATAGATGCCTTTGTTTGTCTTTTTGAGTTTAACTTGTTCCCTTAATTTAAAAACTTGCATCCAAGATATATTTGATGCTTACAGAAAAAATTAGCACATTTGGTTCTTCGATTGAATTAAATAGCTCTAAGAGTATAATTGCTGATACTAAAATCTTTTACAGGGAATAAAATTAATATGCATTATCAATTCATATTAAACTAATAAGTACAAATGAATATAGTGATTTTATTTAAATAATTTCTTAAATATTACATTTAAAATCTCAAATTATTCTATTCTTTTATATTAAAATACTTCCATGTATTTGTTTTTAATATCTTTTTCCATTTCTTTTTTAAAAAGATTTTATTTATTTATCTTTAGAGAGGAAGGGAGGGAGAGAGGGAGAGAAATATCAATGTGTGGTTGCCTCTTGTGCGTCCCCTGCTGGGAACTGGCTTACAACCCGGGCATGTGCCCTGACTGGGAAGTGAACCATGATCGTGTGGTTCACAGGCCCACGCTCAATCCACTGAGCTACACCAGCCAGGGCTATTTATTTATTTGATTATTATTTGTTTGTTTTTTAGACAGTAAAGGACATGGAGAGACAAAGACATTGATTTGTTGTTCTACATGTTTATGCATTCATTGATGGCTTCTTGTATGTGCCCTGAGCAGGGATAGAACCTACAACGTTGGCATGTGTGGATGCTGCTCTAAACAACTCAGCTAACCTACCAGGGCCTCAAATGGTAATTTTAAAGAGCTAACAATCAGATAGTTGCTGCACACGTCCATCCCTCACTCTTTTCTTTTCTTTTTTTCTAAATATATTTTATTGATTATGCCATTACAGTTGTCCCATTCCACCCTTTC
This sequence comes from Sturnira hondurensis, assembly GCF_014824575.4. Taxonomy (NCBI): domain Eukaryota; kingdom Metazoa; phylum Chordata; class Mammalia; order Chiroptera; family Phyllostomidae; genus Sturnira; species Sturnira hondurensis. Next base: position 137,859 of record NW_028084283.1, on the reverse strand, counting down.
ATTCCCTTTCACCCTGCACATCCCATCCCACCCACCTTCACCCCCTTTAGCTCATGTTCATCTGTCATAAGTTCTTTAGCTTCTACATTTCCCACACTACTTTTGCCCTACCCCTATTTTCTCACCACTATCTATGCTACTTATTCCCTGTATTTTCTCCCTCCCTCTCCTCCTCCCACTCCCCTGTTGCTAACCTTCCATGTGATCTCCATTTCTGTGGTTCTGTTCCTGTTTTAGGTGTCCACTTAGTTTGCTTTGGTTTTAGGTCTGGTTGTTAATAAGTGTGAGTTTGCTGTCCATTCACTGTGCATATTTTTTTATCTTCTTATTCTTACATAAAGTCCCTTTAACATTTCATATAGTAAGGGCTTGGTGATGATAAACTCCTTGAACTTGACCTTATCTGAAAAGTGTTTTATCTGCCCTTCCATTCTAAATGACAGCTTTGCTGGATAGAGCAATGTTGCATGTAAGTCCTTGCCTTTCATGACTTGGAATACTTCTTTCCAGCCCCTTCTTGCCTGTAAGATCTCTTGAAAAATCAGCTGACAGTCTGATGGGAACTCCTTTGTAGGTGACTGTCCCCTTATCTCTTGCTGCTTCTAGAATTCTCTCCTTCATTTTAATCTTGGCTAATGTAATTATGATGTGCCTTGGTGTGTTCCTTCTTGGGTCCAACTTCTGTGGGACTCTCTGAGCTTCCTGGACTTCCTGGAAGTCTATTCCTTTGCCAGATTGGGGGTGTTCTCCTTTATTATTTGTTGAAATAAGTTTTCCACTTGTTGCTCTTCCTCTTCCCCTTCTGGTAACCCCATAATTCGGATGTTGGAACATTTTAAGATGTCCTGGAGGTTTGTAAGCCTGTCTTCATTTTTTTGAATTCTTGTTTCTTCATTCTTTTCTGTTTAGTCATTTCTTTCTTCCTTCTGGTCCACTCCATTGATTTTAGTCCCAGTTTTGTTTCCATCACTATTAGTTCCCTGTGCATTTTGCTTCATTTCACTTAGTGTAGCCTTCATTTCATTTTTTTATCTAATTTCTGACCAAAATCAACCAGTTCTGTGAGCATCGTGATCACCAGTATTTTGAACTTTGCATCTGATAGGTTGGCTATCTCTTGTTTGCTTAAAAGTATTGGCTCCGGGGCTTTGATTTGTTCTTCTATTTGGGCCATTTTTGGTCAGGTCACACCTGTTATGTATGAGTGACAGAGCTGTAGGTGTTCACTAGGGTGGAGCAACCCACGTAGAAGGGTTGTGATGCTGTGTGTGGGCGTAGGATCAGAGAGGGAGCAATGGCAGTTTTTCCACTCTCCCTGGGATTTCAGTCCCCTCTGCCACTTCCCAAAAGCTGGCACCTTTTCAATTGGTGCTTTTAGGCTTTCTTTCCTGTTGCTGGGGCCCTGGGTTGCACAGTCTGTCTTGTTGCCCATTTTTGCTTAGGTGTTCACCAGGGCGGGGCAACCCACGTCACTGGGTTGTGATGGTGTATATGGAGGAGGGGTCAGAGAGGGAGCTATGGTGCTTGTTCCCTGCACTCTTGGATTTTGGTCCCCTCTGCTGCTTTCCACAGCAAATTGGGTCCTTCTGGTGCTGGTTCCTGGGTGGATGGGTTTGTGTATGTTCTAGGACCCTGTGGGTCTCTCCAACAAACTCTCCTATGAGGCTGGGAGCCTGTCCCAGCACCTTGACCACCACAGGTGTTTTCAGTTGGTGCTTCTAGGCTTTATTTCCCATTGCTGGGGCCCTGGGTTGCACAGTCTGTCTCATTACCTGTTTTTTGCCTGGTTTATCTGCATTTGAATGTGTGTCCACAGTCAGCCAGCCGCCTTGCTTGGCTCACTGGGTTTGCTTGATTCCTCCCACACCCAGTTCTCCCAACAATCACCTGTTCTTGCCAGTACCCCTCTCTGCTGGCCACCAACTCCGCCCCTCTTACCAGTCTGGATGAATAGTTCGTTGTTGTCAGACTTCGGTACAGTTCAATTTTCTGTCTATTCTGGTTGTGTTTTTCTTTATAAATCTTTGTTGTCCTTAAATTTGGTTATGTGAGGAGGTACAGCGTTTCCACTCACACTTCCATCTTGGCTGGAAGTCCCATCCCTCATTCTCGACCTCCATGTCAAATTCATAGTGACAACATTTGCTGTGTGGTTGGCTAGTTGTGTATGTGTGTGTGTGTGTGTAGGAGCCTAATGTAAAATATCTTTGGCTCTGTAGAATTTTTTTCTAAAATGATTATTAATTAAACAAATAGTAGTAGCATGATTCCATGCCAATCATCCTATACCACCTAAAACAATAAAATAACTTCAGCTTATTATGGTATAAATATTGCATTTTTAACTCTGAAATGCAAGTAACCCTCTGAAATATAAGTGTAACTAGAATTCTCCCAGGACTTTTCAATGTGCATTTGATCATAATAACATTAATATTCAAATCTCACAAGCTTGTTACACTCACCCATCTAGTGTTAGATCTCCAGCTCCTACCAACTTCTGCCCCATTTACATCAGGGAATTCCTGGGATCCACCCCCCACCCCCCTGCCAACCTACCTACAGGACAAGTCTTCTCCTCGTGCTAATTTAAGTCTTTTGTTTCTGTGCTCTACTAATCAAACCTCTTGAGCAGAGAATCTCACCTTTGGTAATGCAGCCTCCTTATACTCCTTAAAGCTGCAAAATGTTGAGGTGCAAAGTCCCATATTTTGGTCTCACAACAGGGGTGCTAGATTGAACCTTGGTGTGTTCTGGAGAAAATGCCTTTCACCAAGTCTCTGGAATTCACAAGGAGGCATTCACACAGTTTTCTGACATCCTCTCATGAAAAGGGTTGCTTCCAATTCTGCCCGTCTTTGTTCCATCAATACAACCCCAGACCATCCCTTCCATATTTCAAGTTATGTTAACTTATTTCAAGTTATGACCCTTATGTTAACTCAAGGCCTTTCTCCTCTAGCTAAAAAACCAACAACAGTTAATAACCAAAACAAACAAACAAAAACAACAGCTTCAGACTAGAAGGAGGCCTACATGGTCATATTTGTCATAATTGTCACTTAAATTAACCTTTGTTTTTGCTTTCTTTTTTGTTTATTTTAAAAATTTATTTATTTTAATTGTTGCTCAAGTTGAATAAAATATCGTATTATGAAATGAACTTTTTAAAATTTAATTATTGTTCAAGTACAATTTTCTGTCTTTTACTCCTATCCCAGCCCACACTCCCCCCCCCCCCCAGTGCTCCCCACCTCCCTCCCATTTCCACCTGCCTCAGTTTTTGTCCATGTGTCCTTTGTACTTGTTCCTGTAAACCCTTCCCCTTTTCCCCTGAAATACCCTCCCCTCTCCCCTCTGGACACTGTCAGCCTGTTCTGTATATCAGTGTCTTTGGTTATATTTTGCTTGTTTGTTTTGTTGTTTAGGTAAATTAACCTTGATAAGAGGTAGCAAGGTCTGCTGTCCCTCATCTATAACTCCAAAATCCAAAATACTCTGAAAACTGAAATTTTCAGAGTATTCCAAATACTGGAATACTCAGAGTATTCCAAATTTAGTACCCAACTTATTCAGTTCAGTAAAACTTAAATTTAACTGACTGGGGTTTATGCTTCATAAACTTTGTTTTCTGTTTACTGTAAATATTTAGGTGAATGCTGCTTCAGACCCATCTGGACTGTTGTCCAGTACCAGTGTGTGAAAGCCTGTTCAGAAGGTATTCGGCCATGTAATATGAAAAATAGAGGCATTTATTGAAGAAGATACAATGATGCCTCAGTCCCCTTTAAAGTAGGCACCTTGGGGCCCCACACAGTTTTCCCAGTTTCCACCAACTGGCCCATCTTATTTTCCTGATCTCATGGATGATCTGAAATCTCTTCCCTTTCAAGGGAGATCTTAGTTTGGGGAAAAGCCAGAAGTCACAGGGAGCCAAATATGGGCTGTAGGGGGGCTGAGTCACCTGGGTGATTTGATGTTTTGCAAAAAAATTCTGCATGAGATGTGATGCATGAGTGAGCTCAAGCTGCTAATCACCAGTTGCCCATAGCTGTGGCCTTCTGAATCATCCAAATAGTTTCCACAGAAGAATGTTTAAGCATAATGCAAAATTTGATGCAGATTTGTTGTTCTACTTGTTCATTTTGAATGAGACAGCTACACAGTACACATGCTCACTCAAAGACATCTACTGACCCCACTTACTAGTAGATTGAAGCTGACATTGCTCAGGCATACACCGTCTAGTCCACTCTCCATGGCCGCCAAGTTACTTCTATGTCATAATGCACGCTGTTGTCATCTTATTAACAATGGCTGGACTTGTTCTGGACAGACCTCATATACTCCAGATCACTTTTCTAAAATCTAACATTTCTGAATTCCCAAATATATCTGGTCCCATGAGATCATGCTTGTATTTTTGAGATTATATGGGTACTATTTATTGAAAGAAAGTATAAATATATGGAAGAAAGGGGGCTACATATTAACCTGACAAGCTCAGGGGAGGCCTGAGAGGCAGTTTTACATGCTCAGAATCCAAAAGTAAACAAAAATGATGGTCTAAAATGAAAAATTACTAACTAAAAGCAGTTCATAGTGGGTAGTCATGTACTAGGCCAGTATTTTTTTCTACCAAAGGTCAATCTTTACCTTAACTGAGCTTGCCTATTGCCTTTTTGCATGATAACATAACTTTGGAATGTCAAGGTAACTTCCCTTTTTTCCAAACCCATTGGGCACAAGCTGAGACCACAAATCCCCTCATTGTTACTGTTATCATGCTAATTGTTTACTGTTGACTATCCCTATCCACCTATGTTAAAAAAAAAAAAGGTATGTGTCTATCCTTTTACCTTCTATCTTATCCCAGAGTGTTGGGGCCTAAAGATGGTGAATGCAATCCATCAAGAAAATCGCACCAGGAGGGCTTGGCTGAGGCAACCCAAACAGGATATTGCAGCCGAGCCAGGTGGCCCCACCCTTGGGGGCATCCCTGGATCACAAGTACTAACTACCAATCAAGATGCTGATCACGCGCCCACCTACCAATCGTCGCCAGGAGCATGCAGTGAGCATGCACAGGACAACCTATCAGGACCACTTCCCCTCTTCCCCGCCCTCTATATAACAGCCCCGCCTAAAATAAAATTTGCAGCTTGATCAGAATCCTTTGTCTTGCTGCCTTTCTCCGCACCTCTTGTTCCCATCCCTATTCATCCGTTTCAGGTAGACTCGGGACCCCAGTTGACTGTTCCGCGGGACGGAACACCAGAGATTCCCAGCTTTGCTTTCTTTCACCTCCCCAATCTATCACCAACGGATTTCATGTAACCTCTTTATGTCTCCTCTTTTGATTATAACATAAAATAAGGTCCCACACTGCCATTCTCCAGAGCATTTCTCAATCCATTGAGATAATTGCTTCCCAGCAATTGTCATCAGTTTGACTCTAATAAACTCACCAAAAATTATTTACAGGTTTGAATGTTTCTTACATTGACAAATATAACATGTGAGAACAGAAAGAAAATTGCTGAATAGAATGAAGAGAGCTTCCGGGTAGCCATTCTCTTTCAGTGAAGTTGGGCTCGTAGGCAGGAGCCGTGGCCCTCAGCCAAAACGGCATGATCTAAAAGCCTCACTTCCATAATGACTGGCAGCAGTATGTTGCCAAGTGGTTTAACCAGGAAGACCACAGATGCATGGCCTGGAGAGCCAAAATGCACCACAGTACCCCCTGCCCTACCTCCAGACCCATGGGGCCCATAGGGAGATACTCCATAGTGAAGTGATACACAAAGTGCCCCCCATTAGAGGTTTTAGCTTGGAGGAGTTACAGGTGACCAGCATCTACAAAAGAGCTGTCTAGATTGTTAGGATCTTGGTGGATCCAAGGAGGTGGAATGAGACCACCAACTTTCTGCAGGCCCACTTGCTGCAGCCAAAGAAATACTGCTCCAAACTTATACTCTTCTCTGGCTTCCCTTAGCACCCAGCAGGAGAGACCATTCTACTGGAGAGCTCTAGTTTGTCACCCAGCTGACAGGCCCAGTCAGGCCCATAAAGAATGTCTACAAGAAGGAGAAAGCCAGGGTCATCACAGAGGAGAAGAAAAACTTCAAGGCCTTTGCCCTGGTCTTTGCATGGCCTGTGCCAATGCCTGGCTCTTTGGTGTCCAGGCAAAAACAGCTAAGGAAGCTGTAAAACAGGATGTTGAAAAGAAAAAAATAAAGTTCTCTTGGTAACTTATAATTTAAAATTAGAGATGAAGAGAATCTCTAGCATTTATTTATTCACTCGTTAATTCAAAACGACTTTTATTAAACCTCATTATGTAATATGTGCCTTATAATACATTACAGATTTCCAAATGCCATATTTAACACTAGTTCACTGATCATTATCATTCTTAAATATTTGTGTTGTTATTAGAATTGATTGCCAAAAAATATAGTCACTAACCAATCTATCAAAACTGGGCTGCTCTGGCTGGTGTAGCTCAGTGGATTGAGCGCGGGCCTGTGAACCAGAGGATCGTGGTTCGATTCCCAGTCAGGGCACATGCCTGGGTTGCAGGCCAGTTCCTGGCAGGGGACGCATGAGAGGCAACCATACATTGATATTTCTCTCCCTCTCTCCTTCCCTCACCTCTAAAGATAAATAAGCAAAATCTTAAAAAAAACCTGGGCTTATTGTAAATACCAGATATTTAACTGTTTTACATGACTATTCTTTATTATGTACCTGGACCCGATTCTAATGTGCATGTGCGTGGAAGCTTCCCTACACCAACAACCAATTCTCTGACACTCTAGTTGCGTAAGTGGATGCAACTAGGGTGTCCAAGAATTTATTACAAAAAGAAAAATTAAATGATACAAACCAACAGCCAGAAGAAGAGATCCGTAGGGCAAGGTCTTGAACAAAGAGTTTCTGTTTTCTTGAGAGCTTGGGGCCCCAGCTTGCTAGTATGAAAACATATTCTAATTCCTCAACCTGGAAGCTCTTTGAACCTCTCCTTTTTAAGTTTTAAATGGAGTCTTCATTAGGCATGATTGATTAGCTCATTGGTCTTTGGCATTTGATTCAACTTCTAGCCCCTCTTCCTTACTGGAAAATGAGAGGCTGGGACTGAAAGTTCCAAGTCACTATTCTAGGTTGGTTCCCCTGGCAACAAGGCCCATCCTTAAGTGCTTTTCAAAGGTTGCCTTCAATAACATAAACCCAGTAGCAGTGGAAAGGGACTTGTTATGAAAAACAAGGCGTCCATTTTCCCTTTATGACTCTGAAATTATTTCAAAAACTCAGAACAGGAGACCAAATATTATAACAAAGATGCTCCTATTACTCTTATCACTAGGGAAATTCTAAAAGTTTGGTGAGTTGTCAGCCAGGCACTTGTGGATGAAGACCAAATATATATGAAAGGTGTACTTTGGTTTCTTAAAAATCACAATATTGCAACTTATAATGGATGTGTAAACAAAACATTAGCCCACAGATTACAGATTGATGATTAATGCAAGCTTTGCATTATTTTAGAGACAGTATTGCACATGTGCCACCTATGTCCCCAAAATGACCCCAGAACCCAAATAAACTTCAGTCTACAAAATTTATGTATGGAAGCTGTGGCCACAAGAGCCCTTTAAGGAGTGAGAAATCCTTCACTAAGGAAAATCGAGTATTTAGACCAAATATGGACAAACGTGGAACTGATGGATCAAACCCTGCCAGATTAGAATTCCTTTGTGCTTTCTCTTGCCCCTCAACCCTGTACTATAATTGGTCAAATTACCAAATGCTCCTCTCAGAACTTGCCCTGCTAACATTACCTCATGCCACCCTGTTCTCCCTAACTCTTAAAACTTATCCAGACTCAGCATTAAATAAATAACTCTTTCTTTTCATGGAAGGCAATGTCATAGCTTTGGTTTCTTTGTGCATGGGGCAGCAGGCCCTTGCTTGATAACATAAATCTACGTTTGTTAAAATTATTTCAAATATTCTTTACTAAAATTGGAGATTTTAAATATTTTATTTTATTTTATTTTAAATTTTATTTATTTATCTTTAGAGGGGAAGGGAAGGAGAGAGGGAGAGAAATATCAATGTATGGTTGCCTCTCGTGCACCCCCTGCCAGGAACTGCATCCCCTTCCGGGAACTGGCCTGCAACCCAGGCATGTGCCCTGACTGGGAATCTAACCGAGATCCTCTGGTTCGCAGGCCCGCGCTCAATCCACTGAGCTACACCAGCCAGGGCTTAAATATTTTATTGATTGATGAAAGATAGAGAACATCACATTATGGTTCCACTTGTGTATTCATTGGTTGCTTCCTATATGTGCTCTGACCAGAGGTCAAATCCACAACTTTGCATATGGGGATGGTGCTCCAACCGAGATACGAAGCCAGGGCTAAAATGGGAGATCTTAAATCTTAGAAATGACCTGGGGCATCCATCTTACAAGTGACCTAGGAAATGTATTTTACAAGTCCCTACTTAGTTTACATTTTTTTCAGCAATGGATAACTTTAAGGGCTCTCAGTTTTACCATATTTCCTAATCATATATGTATCTGTGAACACATACTGAAGAGTAGTTAAGAAAATTATTGTGAAGCATAAGTCTAAGTGACTAAAATAGTCATTTAAACCAATACAGTGTAACTTAGGTCTGTTCTGTGTGTGTTTTGTGTGTGTACTTTTTAAACCTTCTCCTACATTTATATAACACTGCTCGTCAATATTCTTATTTTTGTTTCATTTTTCAATTATTAAACATCATATGAAGGAATTAAAGCAGAGATGTGTTCTTCATTTTATAAATGAAAAAACTAAAGTAAAGGTAGGGTATTTTGTCTCAGGACAGAAAGGCATCTATTGCATAGAGTTGAGGGCATGAGACCATCATTCTTTTTTTTTCTTCAAAAATCCTACCCAACAATAATTTTTTTGGCTAATTTTAGGAAGAGAGGAAGTGGGGAGAGAGAGGGGGTGGGGGAGAGAGAGATTGAGAGCTAGAGAGAAACATCTATGGGTTGCCTCCCTTACAAGCCCTGCCTTGACTGGGCATCGAACCCACAACCTCGGTGCATGCTCTGACTGGAATAGAACCTGAAACCTTTTGTTGTACAGAATAATGCTCCAACAAACTGAGCTACCCAGCCAGGGCAACACCATTCTTTTATACCCCTCTTGTCTTTGTCATCTATTGGTATTTCTGTAAATTAGGCCATAACATAAATATGATGTTTATAAATTACTTTCTTGCTGTTTAAATAGCGACATTCCTTCACCTTAATATTTGTGCCAATCGATGACACTATTCAGTACTGTGGGCATTATCTCTTAATTAACCATCAGTTACATTTTCTGTACTATTTGTATGAACTGTGTTTTATTACATCATTAGACTTTATTTTTATATTCATAATTGATGATAAGTGCTGAACTTTTTCACATGAAAGTAAAATTTAGTAATTAAAATTGATAAAATCTTGAAGGGAGAATGTTAAATAATTATTTCACATGCAGTTTTTAGATAGATAACAGAGCTCCAACTACAATGTACATTACCTTTTGTAATTTGGAAATAGTTCATGGGACAGAAAATACCTACTAGGATTGAAGGTTAGATCCATAGTCAGGGCACATACCTAGATTTCGTGCCTGATCCCAGGTCTAGGTGTATATGGGAGACAATGGATGGATGTTACTTTCTCATATCCATGTCTCTCTCTCTCTCTCTCTCTTCCTTCCTCTCTCTTTAATATCAATAAAAACATATCCTCAGGTAAGGATTTATAAAAGCCATGTTAAGTTAATATTTAACTCACTATTATGAAAGGGTCTTCTAAGCATAAGAACAGTGAAATAAGTTGCAAAACAAAAGATTTAAAATTTTAAATATGTAAACACTTATATTTCTGTATCATAGGAGCACCATAAGCAAAACATAACAGGAAAAGGCATATTGGACAAATATACAGGCCATTTATGACTAAAATGAGATTCATATTTATAATTCCCTTGCTATTTCCTTCACCTATACAAAAAACTTACTCAGGTTTTATTGTGTAAATCAAATTCTAGTTCATCCATATCATCTTCCCTAGGTATTCCAGCCTGCACTGATGTTTAAACACTTATATATTGGGGCGGGGGGGAACAACTTTCCTCTATCTTCAACATTTTATCAGCTGGCCTAATAATTAAATCTACATGAGAAAGATTAACAAGAGAAAATGAATAAATTTTATTACATGCATATAGTGGGGACCCCACATACATGAAAGTTCAGGTACAGAAAATTAAAATGTGGTATATATGGCATTCTGAGCAAAGGATGAGGTAAGATGCCTTGAGACTTCAAAAGATTATTGCAGAACAACAACAGCAGATGTTTAGTCACTGAAAGGATGCCCTGCCCTATAGGTAAGTCATAAAAAGTTATCTCTAATAATCTTTTATTATAGACAGATCCATAACTCAAATTCTTCTAGGTAGTTAAAGGAATGGGAATGGGGTGAGGCAGAAATTTCTCTTGAGCCTACAGGGTTTCAGTTGTCTTTAGTTCCAAATAATCTGCATAACACAGAGGCACATCTGGAGTGACTTGTTCTGAATCCCAAAATATCATACACCATAATACTTAATTATACATTGTCTTGTGTAATTCTTTTTTTTAAAGACTTTGTTTATTTATCTTTAGAGGGGAAGGGAAGGAAGAGGGAGAGAAACACCAATGTATGGCTGCCTCTTGTGCGCCCCCTGCTGGGAACTGGCCTGCAACCCAGGCATGTGCCCTAACTGGGAATCGAACCGCTATACTCTGGTTTGCAGACCCACGCTCAATCCACTGAGCTACACCAGCCAGGGCTGTCTTGTGTAATTCTTAATGCTACATGTGTGTGTGTCTTCTCTTGCAGGTTAGATCATAAGCTCCTCCAGACAAGAACCATATTTTATAGCGCTCCTATGACGCCTTGAATGGAAGTCTGCTAAGCACATGGTAGACATGGAATAATTATTTATGTATCAACTGACTGAGTATATCACCCTTCCATAATACAGAGAATCATAACAGGTTAGGCACTCTTTCCTCAATTGTCCAAAAAGAAAAAAAATGAGTTTCAACTCCATCTAATGGAATTCTCAAAAGTACATGAAATGTTATTTCAATAATGAAACATTAGTCAGTTTGTTTGATAACAGCATAAAAATGACATATTTTTAAAATATAGAATATAAAACAAATAAAAATATAAGTATTTTTCCCTGGTTGGTGTGGCTCAGTGGATTGAGTGCAGGCCTGTGAACCAAAGGGTCATGGTTCAATTCTCAGTCAGGGCACATGTCTGAGTTGTAGGGCCAGATCTCCAGTAGGAGATATGTGAGAGGCAACCACACATTGATGTTTCTCTCCCTCCTTTCCCCTCTCTCTAAAATAAATAATAAAAATCTTTAAAAAAGGAAAAAGTATCATTAAAAATATATAGGTATTTTGAAAAAACTGTCTTACCAAAACAATTCAATCATTCCCTCCCTCTCTTTCCAGTTTTTTTGATCCTGACTTGCCTACATGAATTTATTTATTTATGTAAGCCTTTCCTTCCTTGATCATTGCATATTTAAGCTATAGGTAGTGGCAAGCTTGCCTTGTAACTGATTATTTGAAAGTAACATAAGCATCATAGAAGCAAAGGTTGATAGATCTATACTGTTGGGAACTGCTCTGCCTAGTTTCAGGAGTTGTAACTGCCCCCCCCCCCCCATGGCTAAGACTGAGTGAGCGACCTCCAGAATTCGAGCCACTAGGGAGACAAAGCTTGTCTCTGGTAGCAAACACTGCTTCTGCTTCATCCCCCAGACCCCAATGCATGGTCGGATAGTCGATGACAGGTAAGACCCCTCAGAGGAGGGGCAACCTAAGCCAGACTTGATCATTTGGGAGGCCATCATGGAAGGACTCGGGGGGCTGCAACAAAGAGGGAGTGATGGACCCTTGCCCCTGGATATCTGGACATAGCCTGAGTCCCCATGTCCTCTGGGAGAAGTGCTTCCTGACTCTAATCCACTTAAGCCTGAAAACCTGTGATGGGGAAGGTGGTACAGCCCCTTGCCCAGCTACAGCAGGATCCAGGGTGATTGGGCATAAGAAAGAATTCCTAAAAGTCCTGTGAAGCCTGCTTAGCTAAGAGCGCTCTCATTCATATGATATGGGTCCAAGCAGGAAATGAGTATGTCTCCCAAAGTTTCTGCAACCCCATTTCTTGACAGACACTGACTTAGACTAAGCCCTCAGATTTCTTTGAAATGTTATCTACTGTTTGATCCTTACTGCCTATACTCCTGTGTATTATAATCCAATAAAAGCCATTGAGGAAGGGGCTCCTGGCCTTTCTTCTCTGAGAGACTGGCCACCTCGCCTCCCTAAGCAGATCATGTCTTGGTAGTTTTACTTTCATCCATGGTGGACAGAGGGAACTTGCTGGCAAAGTTGCCCCCACACTATATAAATACTATCTAGGAGACAAGAAACCTTTAAAAATAGCCTTTTCATATTTATAGCTATTTCTAGTGTGAAAATGGGTATAGGATATTGCTGCTAACAAAGTCAAGAATTTTACTTCCATTGATAAGATCAATGTTATTGTGACTACCTCTCTTAGCTTGATAATATTAAAAATTCATCTATCTAATATTCTTTGTTTTGATTCTGTTCTCACCAAGCAACTTTCTGACTATAAGCTGGGTTCCATATAAGTGCCTACAGAGAGAAAATATGCTGGTCATGCAGACTTCAAGCCTTTCAGCAACTGTGATTTTTTTAATCACTGAGGACTAATAAATAGTCATTATGTTTTTTGTTGTTATGATTTGGTTCAACGCAAACGATCTCTTGAAAGACTGATCTTCTTTAAGTGTATTACTAACATGGGGCTTCTGAAGGTAAAACCATGGATCATCTGCATTTCTGTATGTGACTTACTTTCACTACTTTGAAATTCTATACCCTAATACTTAATGCATTTGGGACCACCCAACAGAATAGAAGCTACTAGACTAGGGGAAGAGATCCCACACCAGATCTCTTTCTTGGAAGGACCTTGGATCACAATCTTGGTAAAACCATGCAGAAGTTTATTTCCTTATTGTGTGATAGAAAGAATCTACCTGATTTCCCAGGAAATAAACAAATAATAATAAAAACATAATAAACAAATTTATTATGTTTTTGCCACTAAATGGTGTTTAAAATTCTTTCAAATAATAAATAAATGTGTCTCTTCATATCACACAAAAAGCATTTCTACAGTCAAAATATCCTGTCTTAAGCTATTTTACTGTCCATGACAAAATATCATAATTAAATATATTTTGACCTGTTCTTCAATTTTCTCTATGAGCTTGAATACTGGTTGCTTGGGACAAAAACCAGTATTTATGCTGTATTACATGTTTATACCAATTGTGTTCATTTACAATTACTTTTTCAGTTAGACATTCTCTAGCTACTGGAATATTTTTTATGGATGGTAGTGATCATTCTACGATGTCCAAAACACCTCCTTCTTTGCCTTGTCCTTGACCCAAAATGAGAAATTCAAAGTTTCAAACCCAATCTTTGATGTAATCATATTTATTTAGGAAATATAATAACCTATTTTCCATAGGACAGATTGTATGATTATAACAAGAACAAAAAGCTTTTGAATATCTAAAGGCTTTTCCAAAATCAGTTTTGATTATTTAGAAATAAGTGAATCATCACCTATTGATTAAATTTCTAAGCATGTAGCATATACTTTATAAAAAAACAAAATGCTTGCAAAATCATGCTTTTGTTTTTATTTTATGACCCTGGTTGTTCAAAAGAGTTAGAGGTAGAGTTGGCAAACAGAAAGGGCATTTTACTTCCTTTAGAGTTATATGATAAATGTTAAGAAATTAAAATTTATGGGCTATGTAATTAGAAGGTCTGTAATCTTCTCAGTATTTATACATGCTTATCACTTGCTCAAGATATATGGAAATATAGCCCCAAACAAGCAATACTTGGCAGTGTGTGTAGCCTTAGTAGAAATCCTTAGGGAAGCAAGGAAACATCTAAGTTATTAGCTAGATCAGCTAAATCATCAATTGGGTGGCATGGGGTCAGAGCACTGAAATATTCATAAAAATCACTTTTTAGTAGAGGTCCTTAAATCATTCATTAATAAACTGCCATGTTGTGGTATTTGTAGAATTTATATCAGGGTTTATTTATTATAAGGCATATTCATATGGCACATTCATAAGGCATCATCATATTCTCTAAATTATTAAAACTAGGAAGATGTATTTTTGACAAAGAATAGCCTCCTGAATTGTGACTGAGAAACCAGGGGTAGGAGTAAGCTATAGTTATGTTGCCATCGGATATTAAAAGGCAAAGTAAAGTTAAGGAAAACACTTGAAAATAAGACCTATGTTTCTTAATGCTTGTTTGAATGTGACCAATAATACACAGGACAAATCACCTTTTCTTTGTGCCCTATTTTTCAACTATCAAATAGAGTTATTGATATACTATCTTTGCTCTGCCTTCCTTACTCTGACTTGCCTAAAATCTCAATCACTGGGGTATTTTAAGAGCTGTTATTGAGCATCATAGATAAGCAAGTATGCTTGTCTTTCAAGTCTCAGTCCACTCTGGTACTTACCAGCAGCTAGAATATGTGGTTTATGCAAAAACATAAATGACTTTGTAAACACATATTTAATAATACCCAGCCAGAAAATGAGTATGGTTTTATGACAAGAGCATAATCATCAAGAGACACAAATAAATTGATGGGAAATGAGAAATTCTAGTCTGAAATTTCATGCCAACTCTCTGGGGTGTAGGCAATGGGTTTATGAAAAACTTGAAAGAAATAAATCCCATCTGACATTTAGTTCAGATTTTATCAGTGAAACATTTTTCACTTAGGATATTTACATGTAAATTACAGACCACTGTTTCTTTGTTACTGTCAGTGGATTCTGGTTATTGCCCATTTCATCATTAGCAGCTATAATAAAGCCAGCACTAGAGTCTTCAGTAGATGGTAAACTCACCACCCTCCTGTGTGTTTGGCATCATGGGCCTGGCCAAGTTATAAGTTGAGGCACAGGTGGTACCTTGGAACTGTTCAGCCAAGCACCAAGTCTGTGGACAGACTTGAAGTCTAGTAGATTCCATTTTTTGCTGAACAGGAATGTTTAATTATTTACAGTCCTCAAATTAATCTGTTGCAAAGACTTTGGAACTCTTAGACATCACACAAATGATAGAGTTCTCCTTTTTTCTCTGCTAGTGAAGAGTCATATCCTTCATACTTCCCTGGTTTGTTCAGTTTTTCCACAGTTTTTCCAATAATCTGCTCAGACAATACTTTCATGTAGGATTGTTGTAAATACTTCCACATAAACAAAGTCTGGGGAGAAGCTGACTAGGCTTCTATACACCAGGCACTCTAAAGATTACATCTCATGAAGGTAAAATCTTTCCATTGTGGTGTGAAACTATCCAAGAATGAAGACAGTCTTGTTACCAGAGAATAAAAGACATTAGGTGTTATAATATTAAAGTTTCCAGATGGAATTCCTTAACTCAAGAGATAAAAAGCCAACTCAAATTCTATTTGAGTATCACAGTCTTGTCCTCTTTAAGGTGAAATATTTATGTTCTAGAGAATCTGTATGTGTCTATGTGTACAGGTGTAGAAATACGTATACAGCTCAGTATGATGCATTAAAATTACACTAATTTTAGGAAGCAAGAATTACTGGATAGACTTCTGCATAGTAGAAGATTGCAGCAAGGTAGGTGGGAGCTGAATTCATTTCCTCGTGCACCCATCTGGGACACCTAGCCAATCTTCTGAAGAACAGAGTGAACAGCCAACAGAATTCCAATTTATATAAAGTTTGGAAGCAAAATATTACAGAGGATGTTTAAAAACAGATGATAAGAAGATGGAGTATGCTGATGGAAAGGACCCTGAGACAAAAACAGAGTCCCGCCCACCTCTACCTAGAGCTTCCAGGAAGACCAGCAGAGCACACTTGACAGGTTCAAAGTCAGCAGGAGGTTTTTTCTTCCAAGTCTAAGAACGTAAGACCTGGAGCTCTGAAAGAATCAAAGACAGATCCAGAGAGAGATCAGGAGGCTAATGCCAACAAGTGAGACAAATTTCACTTTGCTATCCTACAGAACTTGCATTTTATTTTCTAATTTTTATTTTATTTTTTGTTATTATTTAAAAATATTTTATTTTTTATTTCTCTTCCTTCCATGTAGTTTTCCTTTTTTGTTTCTTTGATTTAATTGCTTGATGTGTTTTCTTTGCTTTCTATTTTATATTACATTTCTATTTTCTCTTCCTTCACTCGTATTCCAATAACACACTATTTGTTGTCTTTTACTTTTTATTCTTTCTATTCATATCATATATTTCTTGTCATATTATTGTTTTTCCAATTTCAACACAGGACCCTTCCCTGGTTTTGGTCTATTTCACTATCTTACTGAACTTTATTACTGTTGTGATTAAATTAATTCTCTTGCGCACTACACCAAGTTTTTTTCCCTTGCTCTCACTATGTCTCACCATCTAACCTTGCATAAATGCTCTGCTTTCTGAAGTAAGCTCACATTCTTTTTCCCCTTAATAAGAGTCTTACTTCTTTTTCACCTTTTATAAAAAGTGGCTAGTTGGGTGAAATATGATGGTTATTGCTGTATTTCTCCAAAGGATGCCCTACCTGTTTTGGTACTTTAAATCCCATAAAATACTCTCCCACTGTCTTAATTTATTTAAATTTCAATGAGCACCTGATCACATTCAAGATAAGGTGGGAGTTGTGAATTCCAGTAAACCCATTGGAGGAGAGAACCCGCCAAAAAGGAGCCACCAAGATGTAAAATACAAGTACAACAAGAAATCCCACACAAACAAAATGAAAGGGCAACCCTAGAAGGTTAGATCATAACCTAGAAGGTCCAGAGAAGGAGATCAAAGAGACCAGTCCCATGGAAATCCTATCATAGAAGGTCACCCTACAAAGACAGCTAGCAAAACATAGCAACAGGAATCACAGAAACAAACAAAAAGACTCACCTAAAATGGAGAGACAAAGAAAGAACCTTCAATCAAAAGGGATGGAAGTCTCCCTAGGAAAATAGCTAAATGAAATGGAGGCAAGCAAAATATCAGATATAAAATTCAAAAGAACAGTTATAAGGATGCTCAAGGAACTCACAGACAACTACAAGGAACTGAGCAAGAACTACAACAGCATGAAAAAGTAAACATAAACTATAACACAAGAGCCAGGAAGAAATGAAGAATACAATTTCTGAAATAAAAAAAAAACACATTAGAAGGAATTATAAGCAGGTTGAATGAAGCCAAAGAACAAATTAGTTAGCTGGAAGACAAGGTAGAGAGAAAAAGCCAGGTAGACCAGCTGCACGGAAAAGATCGAAAAAATATGAATACTCTGATAAGTCTAGCATCTGACTTCTAAACAGAAACACTACAAACCAGAAGGGAATGGCAAAAAACATTCCAAGTAATGAAAAGCAAAGGCATGCAATCAAGAAAAATTTACCAGTGAGGTTCTCAATTACGATGGAAGATGAAATAGGGAGTTGCCCAACAAAAGAGGCTGAAAGAATACACCTCCACCAACCCAGCACCGAAAGATATACTAAAGGGACTGCTACAAGAAGAGGAAAAGAGCTAGAGATAGAAATAGAGATAGAGAGAAACACAGGTACAAAGTGGAAAAATGAATAAATACCTATCATTAATAACCTTAATGTTAATGGATTAAATGCTCCAATCAAAGGACATAAGGTACCTGAATGGAGAAGAAAACATGATCTGTACCATGCTGCCTACAAGAGACCCACCTCAGATAAAAAAATGGACACAGTCTAAAAGTGAAGGGTTGAAAAAAAATATTCCAAGCAAAAGAATAAGAAAAAAAGGTGTGGGAACAATACTTATATCAGACAAAATGGACTTCAAAACAAAAGCCATGAGTAGAGAAACCAAATGACACTTCATAATACTCAAGGGTAGAAACCATCAAGAAGAAATAAACATTGTAAACATATATGTACCCAACATAGGAGCACCAAAAATATAAAAGGAAATCTTGGAGGATATCAAGAAAGATATAGGCAGCAACACAACTATACTAGGGAATTTAAACACTCCACTGTCAAAAATAGATAGATCAGCCCTGGCTGGTGTAGCTCAGTGGACTGAATGCGGGTCTGTGAACCAAAGGATCGTGGTTCAATTCCCTGGTCAGGGCACATGCCTGGGTTGCAGGCCAGTTCCCAGTAGGGGACACACGAGAGGCAACCATACATTGATATTTCTCTCCCTCTCTCCTCCCCTTCCCCTCTAAAGATAAATAAACAAAATCTTAAAAAAATAAATCATCCAAGAAAACTATTGACAAGCATATTGTGGAATTGAACACTGCCCTAGATCAGAAGTATCAAACTCATTTTCACCAGGGGCCAGGTGAGCCTTGAAGTTGCCTTCAAAGGGCTAAAATAGTTTTAGGACTGTATGAATATAACTACTCCTTAACTATTAAGGATTTGAAATTACATTCAGCCCTTTAAAGACAATGGCAAGGCTGATGTGGCCCCCAGTGAAAATGAGTTTGACACTCCTGCCCTAGATCAAATGGATTTAACTGATTTTACACACACACACACACACCACACATATATATGTACATATATACATACACACATATATACATATATCCTCTCATTGCAAAGAAGCAAAATACACATGATTTTCAAATGCACATAGAAAATTTTCAAAGATAGACCACAAGGAGGACACAAAACAAGCCTCAACAAATTCAAGAAAATTGAACACAAAAACAAACATTTTCTCCAACCACAAGGGACTGAAACTATAAACTAAACCCAAGGAAATAAACTCAAAACTGTCAAAATCATGGAGATTGAATAGCATGATATTAAACAATGAATGGGTTAAAAATGAGATCAATGAACAAATAAAAATTTCTGAAAACAAATGAAAATGAACTCATAACAGTCCAAAACTTATGGGACACAGCAAAGGCAGTGCTGAGAGGGAAGTTTATAGCAGTACAGGGCTAATTAAAAAAGATAGAAACAATTCAAATAAACAACGTAACCCTACACCTTACGAGAACTGGAAGAACAATAGCAAAGACAGCCCATAGCTAGTACAAGTGTGGAAATAACCAAGATCAGAGCAGAACTAAATGAAATAGAGACTAAAAGAAGAATCCAAAGGACCCCTAAATTCAGGAGCTGGTTCTTTCAAAAGATAAACAAAATGGACAAGTGTTTAAGGAGACTCATCAAGAAAAAAAGAGAGAAGACCCTTATACAAAATCAGAAATGAAAGAGGAGAGATTACAACTGATACAACAAAAATAAAAAGAATTGTAAAAAATTATTACAAACACTGACTATATGATAAGAAACTTCAAAACCAGGGTGAGATGAAAAAATCTGTAGAAAAATATACTCTCCCAAAACTGAATGAAGAGGAAGCAGAAAGTCTGAACAGACAAATGACAGCTGGAGAAATTGAAGCAGTAATCAAAAACTCTTGGCATACAAAAGCCCTGGACCAGATGGTTTCACAGGGAAATTTTACAAAACATTTAAGGAAGTGCTAACTGACATCCTTCTCAGACTATTCCAAAATCCAAGAAGAGAAAAGACTACTAAAGTCTTTTTACAAAACCAGCATAATTCTGATTTCAAAACCAGATTAAGACACAGCAAAGAAAGAAAACTTTAGGCCAATATCACTTATGAACATAGACACTAAAATCCTCAACAAAATATTGGCAAACTATATCCAACAACACATTAAAAAGATCATACACCATGATCAAGTGGCATTCATACCAGGAATGCAATGACACTACAATATTCTCTCTCTCTTTTTTTTAAATTAAAAACCAAATCCAATTTATTTATTTTTCTTTTTTTAAATTTAATTCTTGTTCAAGTACTGTTTTCTGTCTTATATTCCCAGCCCTGCCCCCGCCCAGTGCTCCCACCTCCCTCCCACTTCCACCCCCCACCTTAGTTATTGTCCATGTGTCCTTTATACTTGTTCATGTGAGGCCTTCCCCTTTTCCCCTGTGATTCTCTCCCCTCTCACCTCTGGTCCCTGTCAGCCTGTTCCGTATTTCAGTGTCTTTGGTCATACTTTGCTTGCTTGTTTGTTTTGTTGTTTAGATTCCTGTTAAAGGTGATATCATATGGTATTTGTCTTTCACCACCTGGCTTATTTCGCTCAGCATAATGCTTTCCAGTTCCATCCAGGAAGTTGCAAAGGGTAGGAGCTCCTTCTTCCTTTCTGTAGCATAGAATTCCATTGTGTAAATGTACCATAGTTTTTTGATCCATTCATTTACCAATGGGCATCTAGGTTGCTTCCAACTCTTGGCTATTGTAAATTGTGCTGCTATGAACATTGGGGTGCATAGGTTCTTTTGGATTGGTGTTTCAGGGTTCTTAGGATATACTGCTAACAGTGGAATTGCTGGGTCAAAAGGCATGTTCATTTTTAGTTTTCTTAGAAAATTCCATACTGTTTTCCATAGTGCAGAAAACTACACAACACTGAAGAAAGAAATCAAGGAAGACACAAACAAATGGAAACATATATTGTGTTCATGGATTGGAAGAATTAACATCATCAAAATGTCCATACTATCCAAAGCAATGTACAGATTCAATGCAATACCTATTAAAGTACCAATGGCATATTTCACAGACATAGAACAAACACTTCAAAAATTTATATGGAACCATAAAAGACCCCGAATAGCAGCCGTAATTTTGAGAAAGAAGAACAAAGTAGGAGGGATCACAATACCTGATATCAATCTGTATTACAAGGCCACTGTAGACACTACAATGTTTTCAAATCAATAAAAATAACACATCATATAAATAAAGGAAAAGACAAAAATCACATGATCATATCAACAGATGTGGAAAGAAGCCTTTGAAAAGGTAGAGCATGCATTTATGATAAAAACACTCAGAAAAAAAGGGAGTAGAGGGAGCATATTTCAGCATAATAAATGGTATATAAGAGAAACATACAGGAAATATTATACTCAATGGGCAAAAACTAAAAGCTTTGTCACTAAAATCAGGACCAAGGGAAGGATGTCTGCTTTCACTACTTCTATTCAAGATAGTATTAGAAGTCCAAGCCACAGTGATCAGATAAAAAACAGAAATAAAAGGCATAAAAAATTGGAAAGAGGGAACCAAAACTGCCATTGATTTTAGATGACGTGACAGTGTACATAGAAAATCCTATAGACTCAATTTGGCAAAACAGCAGGATAAAAAGTTAATATTCAGAAATCAAAGGCATTTTTAGAAAAGATTTTATTTATTTATCTTTACAGGGGAAGGGAAGGAGAGAAGGAGAGAAATATCAATGTATGGTTGCCTCTCGTGAGTCCCCTGCTGGGAACTGGCCTGCAACACAGGCATGCACCCTGACTAGGAATCGAACCACGATGGTTTGGTTTGCAGGCCCACGCTCAGTCCACTGACTACACCAGCCAGGGCTCAAAGGCATTTTAACAGAAATTATTATTTTATTTTATTTTTACTTTATTATCATTTAAGTACAGTTTTCTGTGTTTCCCACACCACATTCTCCCCCAATCCCAGCCATCCCCACCTCCCTCCCCTGATGCCACTGCCCCCTTGGTTTTCTCCATGTGTCTTTTATAGTTATTCCTGAAAACCCTTTCCCTCCCCCCCATTATTCCCTCCCACATTTTGTATGCCAACAATGAAATATCAGAAACAGAAATCAGAAAAAATAATCCCATTTTATATAGCAACAAGAAAAATAAAGCACCTAGAAATAAACCTAACCAACAATATAAAAGACCTGTACTCAGAAAACTACACAACACTGAAGAAAAAAATTCACGAAGACAAAAACAAATAAAAGCATGTACTATGTTAATGGATTGGAAGAAATAACATCTTCAAAATGTCTGTACTGCCCAAGAAATTTACAGATTCAATGCAGTCCCTATTAAAGTACCAGTGACATATTTCACAGATACAGAAGAAACTATAAATGGCCCCAAATAGCTTCAGCAATTCTGAGAAAGAAGAACAAAGTAGGAGGTATCAAAATACCTGATACTAGACTTCTGACCAAGTTGGAGGTGTAGGTGGAAACACTGTCTCCTCACACAACCAAATTTAAAGACAACAAAGATTTAGAAACAAAAACACAACCAAACAGACTAAAAAGTAAACTGTACCAAAGTCCAACAACAATGAACCATTCATACAGACTGATAAGAGGGGTGGAGTCGACGGCCGCTGGGGAGAAGGGTCCCAGCAGGAGGAGGCAGTGATTGGACACCTGGGAGGGTACAGACAAAGACGGAAACCCCGTAAGGCTCACAAGGCAGCTGCCTGGCTGGCTGGCTGGCTGTCTGACCATGGACATACATTTGCACGCAAAGAAACCAGGCAGGTTTAAAAACGGTCAGTGAGACAGACCGTACAACCCAGGGCACCAGTGATGGGAAACAAAGCCTAAAAGCAATGATTGGAAAAACTTTCATGAGCTGAGGTACAAGGAGAGGCTCCTAGCCCCACAGGAGAGTTCGTTGGGGAGACCCACAGGGTCCTAGAATGAACACAAGGCCACCCACCCAGGAACCAACACCAGAAGGGCGCAATTTGCTTGTGGGAAGCAGCAGAGGGGACCAAAATCCAAGAGAGAGTGGAAAAAATGCCACAGCTCCCTCTCTGACCCCATCCCTAGTCACAACCCAGCAACTGGGCTGAGCCTCCCCAGTGAACACCTAAGGCTCCACCCCTCATATGTAATAGGTGCTAACAGACCAAAATATTATGGCTCAAGCAGAAAAACAGCTCAAAGCCCCAGAGCCAATACTTCTAAGCGAGCAAGAGATAGCCAACCTATCAGATGCACAGTTCAAAATACTGGTGATCAGGATGCTCACAGAATTGGTTGGTTTTAGTCGCAAATTAGATGAAAAAATGAAGGCAACACTAAGTGAAATGAAGCAAATTGCACAGGGAACAATAGTGATGGAAACAAATCTGGGACCAAAATCAATGGAGTGGACCAGAAGGAATAAAAAAACAACCAAACAGAAAAGAATGAAGAAACAAAAATTCAAAAAAAAATGAGGAGAGGCTACAAACCTCCAGGACATCATTAAATGTTCGAGCATCTGAATTATAGGGGTACCAGAAGGGGAAGAGGGAGAGCAACAAGTGGAAAACTTATTTGAACAAATAATAAAGGAGAACTTCCCCAATCTGGCAAAGGAAATAGACTTCCAGGAAGTCCAGGAAGCTCAGAGAGTCCCAAAGAAGTTGGACCCAAGGAGGAACATGCCAAGGCACATCATCATTACATTAGCCAAGATTAAAAGGAAGGAGAGAATTCTAGAAGCAGCAAGAGATAAGGGGAAAGTCACCTACAAAGGAGTTCCCATCAGACTGTCAGCTGATTTCTCAAAAGAGACCTTATAGGCAAGATGGGGATGGAAAGAAATATTCCAAGTCATGAAAGGCAAGGACCTACATCCAAGATTGCTTTATCCAGCAAAGCTGTCACTTAGAATGGAAGGGCAGATAAAGCACTTCTCAGATAAGATCAAATTCAAGGAATTCGTCATTACTAAGCCCTTATTATATGAAATGTTAAAGGAAGTTATCTAAGAAAAAGAAGATAAAAAATATGAACAGTGAAATGACAGAAAACTCACAGTTATTAACAGCCACACCTAAAACCAAAGCAAACTAAGTGCACAACTACATCAGGAGTGGAATCCTAGAAATGGAGATCACAGGGAGGGTTAACAACTGAGAAGTGGGAGCAGGAGAAGAGGGGAGAAGGTACAGAGAATAAATAGCATAATGGTAGGTAGAAAATAGATGGGGGGAGGGCAAGAATAATATGAGAAATGTAGAATCTAAAGAACTTGGGACACATGGACATGAACTAAAGGGAGGAATGTTGGGGGAGGGTGTGCAGGAGAAGAGTGAATGGGCAAAAATGGTACAACTATAATGGCATAATCAATAAAATATATTTAAAAAATACCTGATACCAAACTGTATTACAAGGCTACTGTAATCCAACAGCCCGGTACTGGCATAAAAACAGAGATAGACCAGACTTCCGCCAAGATGGAGGCATAGGTGGAAACACTGTGCCTTCTCCCACAACCAAGTTTGAACACAACAAAGGTTTGGAGAACTAGGACACACCCAAAGACCAGAAAACGGAATTATACGGGAGTCCGACAGCTACGAACCGTTCAACTGGGATGGTAAGAGAGGCGGAGCCAGCAGCAGAGCTGGGTCCGGCAGGACAGATCCCCTGACCTAGGTGCGCAGGCAGCCCGGAACCAGTCGGGGTGCGGGGCAGACTGACCAAGGTCACACATTTGCGCACGGTGAGACGGACCACACAGGCCCCAGGGGGCGAACCCAGTGGTGGAGGGCTGACGGCGGTGGCACACTCGTGTGCAGTGGAGCGAGGCGCGTGGGCCTGGTGACGGTGGTGGCTGCGGCACCGGGGTGGCGGCAGCAGGTGGCAGATGGGAAGCCATTGTCCCTCTTTGACCCCGCCCCCATATACAACATCACAACCCAGCAACTTAGTTGCCCTGTTCTAGTGAATACTTTAGGGCTCTGATTCTGCTATGGAACAGGCACGAACAGCCCAAAAGATGGTGCAAGAAGAACTCAAAGTCCCAGAGCCAATAACTCTAAGCGACCAACAGATTGCCAGCCTCTCAGAAGCCCAATTTAAGACACTATTTATCAGGATGCTCACAGAACTGGTAGATTACAGTCACAAATTAGAGGAACATAGTCACAAATTAGAGGAACATATGAGGGCTAAACTAATTGAAATGAAGGGAGATGCACAGGAAACCAATAGTGATGGAAAGGAAACTGGGACTCAAATCAATGGAATGGACCAGAAGGAAGAACAAAACATCCCACCAGAAAAGAATGAAGAAATGCGAATTCAAAAAAACGAGGAGAGGCTTAGTAACCTCCAGGACATATTTAAACGTTCCAACATCCGGATTATAGGGGTACCAGAAGGGGGAAAGAAACAGCCACGAGTGGAAAACGTATTTGAACAAATAATAAAGGAGAACTTCCCCAGTCTGGCAAAGGAAAGAGACTTCCAGGAAATCCAGGAAGCTCAGAGAGTGCCAAAGAAGTTGGACCCAAGAAGGAACACACCAAGGCACATCATAATTACATTAGCCAAGACCAAAATGAAGGAGAGAATCCTAGAAGCAGCAAGGGATAAGGGGATAGTCACCTACAAGGAGTTCCCATCAGACTGTCAGCGGATTTCTCAAAAGAGACCTTACAGGCAAGAAGGGGCTGGAAGGAAGTATTCCAAGTCATGAAATCCGAAGACCTACAGCCAAGATTGCTTTATCCAGCAAAACTTTCATTTAGAATGGAAGGACAGATAAAGTGCTTCTCAGATAAGGTCAAGTTCAAGGAGTTCATCATCACCAAGCCCTTATTATATGAAATGCTAAAGGGACTTATATAAAAAAGAGATGATGAAAAATATGAACAGTGAAAGGACAGCAAACACACGGTTATTAACAACCACACCTATAACAAACGCAAACCAAGAGGACAGCTAGATCAGGAGTGGAACCATAGAAATGAAGAACACATGGCGGGTTAGCAACAGGGGGGTGGGAGGGGGAGAAGAGGGGAGAAGGCACAGAAGATAGCATAGATGGTAGGTAGAAAATAGGGGGGAGGGCGAGAGTAGTGGGAGAAATATAGAATCTAAATAACTTGAGACACGTGGTTATAAACTAAGGTGGGGAGAATGGTGGGGGAGGGAGTGTGTGGGTGGAGGGGAGGGAAGTGGGGGAATAGAACAACTGTAATGGTATAATCAATAAAATATATTAAAAATAAAAAAATAAAAAATAATAAAAAATAAAACTCAAAAAGAAAAACCCAACAGAGATAGACCAATGGAACAGAACAGAGAGCTCAGAAATAAACCCAAGCCTCTATGGTCAATTAATTTTCAACAAAGGAGGCAGCAACATAAAAGGGAGTAAAAATAGCCTCTTCAACAAATGGTGTTGGGAGAGCTGGACAGCTACATGCAGAAAAATGTAACTCGACCACCAACTTACACCATACACAAAAATAAACTCAAGGTGGATAAAAGAGTAAATATAAGTCATGACATCATAAAAGTCCTAGAGGAGAACATAGGCTGGAAAATCTTAGATAATGCACACAGCAGTATTTTCACTGATATGTCCCCTAGAGCAAGGGACATAAAGGAAAGAATAAACAAATGGGATCTCATCAAAACAAAAGCTTCTAAACAGCATTAAAATGAAAACAGAACCATCTGTATGGGAGAACATATTTGCCAATGATGCCTCAGAGAAGGGTTTGATCTCCAAAATATGTAAAGAACTCACACAACTCCACTTCAGGGAGACAAACAATCCAATTAGAAAATTGGCAAAGAAGTTGAACAAACATTTCTCCAAGGAGGACATAAAGAGGGCCCAGACACATATGAAAAATTGTTCAGCATCACTAGCCATCAGAGAGATGCAAATTAAAACTACAATGAGATACCACTTCACATCGGTGAGAATGGCCATCAAGAACAAATCAACAAACAAGTGTTGGAGAGGATGTGTAGAAAAGGGAACCCTAATACTTTTGGTGGGAATGCAGACTGGTGTAGCCACTGTGAAAAACAGTATGGAATTTCCTCAGAAAACTAAAAATGGAACTTCCTTTTGACCTGGCAATCTCACTTCTGGGATTATACTTTAAGAACACTGAAACACCAATTCAGAAGAACCTTTGTACCCCAATGTTCATAGCAGCACAATTATAACAGCCAAGTGCTGGAAAAAACCTAAGTGCCTCTTAGTAAATGAATGGATCAAAACACTATGCTACATTTACACAATGGAACAGTATGCAGCAGAAAGAAAAAAGGAACTCCTACACTTTGCCATAACATGGGTGGATCTGGAGATCATTAACCTAAGTGAAATAATCGATGTGATGAAAGACAAATACCATATGATCACTTATAAGTGGAACCTGATCAACAAAACAAACAAACAAACAAACAAGCAAAATATAACCAGAAACATGGAAATAAAGAACCAACTAACAGTAATCAGAGGGAGGTGGAAGGGGATAATGAGGAGAAAAGGGGGAAGGTTTTT
Source organism: Sturnira hondurensis (assembly GCF_014824575.4). Lineage (NCBI taxonomy): Eukaryota > Metazoa > Chordata > Mammalia > Chiroptera > Phyllostomidae > Sturnira > Sturnira hondurensis. The sequence continues at coordinate 110,479 of NW_028084283.1, read as the reverse complement.
CAAGTGCATGTATAAAGGACATATGGACAAAACCAAATTGGGGTAGGGTCAGGGGATGGAAGTGGCGATGGCTGTGGTGGGGGAGAGTGGTGGAGGAAAATGGACATAATCGTACTTGAACAACAACAAAAAATGTGGGAAAAAATGGGCAAAGTACCTGAATAGGCACTTCTCCATGGAGGATTTTGAGGGCCCAGAGACATGAAAAGATGCTCAGTATTGCTAGCTATCAGAGAAATGCAAATTAAAACCACAATGAGATACCACTTCACACCAGTCAGAGTTGCCATCATAAACAAATCAATAGAGATCATGTGCTGGTGACATTGTGGAGAAAAGGGAATTGCCTTTTGACCCAGCAATACCACTGCTGGGATTATACTGTAAGAATCCTTAAATGCCAATTCAAAATAATCTGTGCACCCAATGTTCATAGCAGTATAATTTACAATGGCCAAGAGCTGGAAGCAACCTAAATGCCCATCAGTAAATGAATAAATCAAAAAATTATGGTACATTTACATGATGGGATACTACACAGCACAAAGAAAGAAGGGGCTCCTACCCTTTGCAACACCATGGATGGAACTGGAGAGCATTATACTAAGTGAAATAAGCCAGATGCTGAGGCACACATACCATATGATCTCGCCTTTAATTGGAACCTAATCAACAAAACAAACAAGCAAGCAAAGAAGCAAGCAAAATATAACCAAAGACATTGAAATAAAGAACAAACTGACTGCAACCAGAGGGGATAGGGAAGTGGGATAGTGGTGAAAAATAGGGGAAGGTCCATCAAGGAGCATGTATAAAGGACACATAGACAAAGCCAAAGGAGGTAAGTTTGAGGGTGGGAGGCATAGTGGTGTGAAAATAGAGAGAAATGTACTTGAACAAAAATAAAAAGAGAAAAAATATACTAATTTTAGATTAATCAGACAATATATTACCCTATAAATAAAGTTGCATTATTTTAAACTTTCCCATGTACTATAATCTTGAAAATTTTACATTAGTACTAGAAATCATTTTTATCCAATTATTTGGGATGTTTCTTAGCAGTTATTACTGAATTATATAAGTGAAGGCAAATAATGTACATTAATGACATATTACTATCTGTGTCATCTTCCTGAATATATTTTCCAGAACTCTAGTAAGTACTTAATTATAATATATCCATATTATGATTCAAAGTACTTTACACGAATCAATGGCCACAGTCTTCATAGCTAAAGAGTGTCATAAAGTACAGTGGGGACATATGTCTCTTTGAGTTAGCTTTCTTGGGCTTTTGATATTTACATCGAAATATTACCCCCTAGGATGTCTCTCATCCATATAAAGTTAATTTTATACTATTATTAAAGCAGACTGCAAGAGACACTGACAGTTCAAAAGGCCTAATGACCAGCTGAATGGGAAGATTTCATGTTTTCTAAATGCTAACTTTGCCAGGCGTTTACATGGCATTTTTATTTTGCTACAAATATGAATACCTAAGTCTTCTTATAAAACAGAGTTATCCTGTTGAATCATCACATGTGGAGTACAAGGGAACTGGAAAGGCTAACTGGTATAATCCACATTTTGAGACCATAATCCAAATAAATGTTGAATATGTAGACTTTAATTTTTGCCTGAAAATTAGTAAAAATTATAATCCATATGAATAATAAAAGACATCCTCTAATATAATCAGTGACTATGAATCATTAAAAATATGTTGATGACTTAGGGAGTAAAATCAAACCAATTATTTTATGTTCTTTACTACTATTCCCTACCTGAAATTGTTTGAGGAAACATTCACTTTATAACTAGTTGTGTCACTGAAATAATAATTCCAATCATATAGTGCTTTTTAAGTATTTCTTAGTTATTACCTCATTTACTTCTCATAACAATTGAATGATATAGAGTTCCCAGTACAAGATTATTTTCATAATAATTCTAATATTTGTCATATTTAATCAGGAGAAAAATAACCATTTTGATACCTTCTCCTTCATTCTCAACTTTTCCATTTTTATTCACTAATCCTTCTGAGAATCTCATCACATTCTTAGACTTAATGGGTACAGTCAGCTGAGAACTGCCTTATCTTCCAACCAACAATTTTATCAACACACTGGCATCTGCTCCCATATAATAACTGCAGTAGCAGCAACAATAAACTGGAATTTATTTAGGGCTTACTGTGTGCCAACAATTACTTCTATCCATTTCACTCATTTCAACCTATTTAATATTCAAAATAACCTTATGAGCAATGGACTATTACTATATTCACATTTTTACTTTTTCTAGTTTTGTTGAGATATAACTGACATATAACACTGTATAAGTTTAGAGTATATGACATAATGATTTGATGTATGTGTATGTTGTGAAATGATGTTAAACATTCCTCAGATAGTTACAAATATTTTTTCCATGTGAGAACTTTTAAGATCTATACTCCTAGCAACTTTCAAATATGCAATATTTAGAGAACAGGCTGACAGTGACCAGAGGGGAGAGGGGAGGGAATTTCAGGGGAAATAGGGGAGGGATTTAGAGGAACATATATAAAGAACACATGGACAACAACTGAGAAGGGTGGAAATGGGAGGGAGGGGGGAGCATGGGGGGTGAGATGGGAGTAATAGACAGAGAACTGTACTCGAAAAATAATTAAATAAATTTAAAAAAACAAATATGCAATACAGTATTGTTGGCTGTAGTCACCATGCTGTACAGTACATCCCCAGGACTTATAGCTGGAACTTTGTACCTTTTGACTCTGTTCAAACAATTCCCCCACCCCTACCCCTCACTTCCTGCAGTGGCAACCACTAATCTAACTAATCTCTGTTTCTATGAGTTTGGTTATTTATTCCCATTTCAGTGAAGAGAAAACAAAGCATATTTGTTCAAGGTCACAGACATATGAAAACAAGTGGCAAGATCTGAAACCAAGAAGTCTGTTTCCAGAGACTGACTCTAAACCCCATCCTCTACTGCTTTGTTGTTGTTGTAAAGAAGTATCCCCCTAGGAATGTGTTCCTTTGTATCTTGAATTCTACCCCTTCTCACCTTCACAAATACTTTACTGCTGCAGTTATGTCCGGTTTCTACTAAATTATCAGCTTCTATCCCTTTGCTGAACCAATGTCACTGTCATTTAAATATGCCTCATTATCATCCATCTTAAAAATATAATAAGTAAACAAACAAAAAACCCTCCATTTTTCTATTTCCCTTTAATGATAACAATTCTCTCAATACTTGTCTTTACTCACTTACTCAACTTCTTGATCTTCATTTATTTTTCGAACCATAGTATTGAAATACTATTCCAAATACAACAAGTTGTCACTTAATATTGTTCATAGGTTCTGCAACTTGAAGCAAAATAATGTATAATAAAATCCATTTTAAAATAGGCTAATTGATATAAATAAGAGTTAAGTTCTAAGAGCTGCTCATCAATGTTATCATGAAACTACTTTGAAATTACATTATTTGAAGACCTGCTGTAATTATCTATATTCACTAACTTAACTTCTTTGTCTTGGAAAAGCTCTCACCAATGACATCAATAACTTATATTTTGCCTAAGCCAACAATAAAATCTCTGATCTAATTTTATTGACCCATCAGCAGCACTTGGCATGGACAACAAGGCTGTTCTTAAAGTTTCATCTAGTCTCCTATCTCTCTAGAAACTTTTACTCGGTCTCCTTTGCTGGCTATTCCTCCTAAGAATTTTAGAAGTTGAAGTGCTCCAGGACTCTTTTCTTTTCTCTGTATACTCTTTCCCTACCTCATCGACTTTGAAATAGGGAAAGTTGGCGTTCCTGCTGCCTGTCACCTCCAGAATCAATAAGCAGAGACAGGGATTGAATCTTTAAGAGTGTTTTATTCAGATGGCTGGCAGTCTGAGAAGAAGGAGGGTTATGTACCCTAAAATACTGTCTAACATTCCATTTCTAGCCAGCCATTGTATAGGGAGGAAAAAGTGTAGGTAAGGGATTTGGAACTCAAGGAAAAGATTAATCAGATGAAAGCTGCAGTCTGGCAATTGCCCTAATGTCCTTTCATCGGTTGACTGGGGATTCTTCATCTGTGTTTTGTGGGGCGGGGGAGGGTGGGTCTCTCAGATAGCTCAGATACCACCTTGATTGCTTGCAGTCTCCATTGGGCACAAAGGTCAAGTTGCCTGTGGTTGCCTGAGTCAGGATGGGTCATATCTTCAGTTCCAGAAACAATACTTTTTACATGGATTCATTACTAAGCTTACTAACTATTACCTACAACTAAAATTTTCCAACTCTTAAGTTCCCCCATCAACATGAGTTTAAATCTATAGGCTGATGCCTCTTGAATATAGCTCTGCCCCGAATTGCTCTTCTGAACTTCAGAAATCACATAATATGTACAGCTCCCTACCTCACATTGCCACTTGAAGAGTTTTACAGACCTCTCAGCATCAGTAGATCCCAAACAGGACCACAGATGCCAAACAGGACCACAGAAGTGGACCAAGTTCCACTTCTAAATCTGCTCCCTGCCAAGAGCCTCCTCCTTTTGAATAAACAAACACCCAGTTGTTGAAGCTAAAAAAAAAATGTAGGCATCATTCTTCTCTTTCCTTCAAATTTCTGGTCTCATTCATCAGTAAGTGCTTTCATACCTTCAAAAATCTATTTCCTAAGATAATTCTATTGTCAAAACGTTTCAAATTCATTTGTGGGTTGGAAAACCCCAGTCCAAGTTACTATCATTTCTCACCTGGATGATTACAGTATTACTTATTTGTCTCTCTGATTTCACTCATTTCCCCCCACAACTTGTTCTCTTTATAGCACCTACAGTACGTTTTGAAAACATCAAGCTTCTCAGTTTAAAACCTCTCACTGTCTCTCCATTAAACTGAAATAAAATCCAAACCCCTTTTCATAGATTACAAGCTACTATATGATGTAGCGTCTTCCTATTTTTCCACTCTCAGGTTCTTCTACTCTCTCCCTCATTAATTATGCTCCAGTCGGAGTGGATCTCCTTATATATTAAGCTTATTTCTTTTTCAGGGACTTTGAAATACACGGATATAGCCATGTTTTTTTTTTTTTTTAAATTGTATTTGGATGACTTTTATCTCAAATATTTGCATGGCTGCCTGTTTCTTGTTTTCAAGTCTCGGTGCCATTTCTCCAGGAAAGCTTTTCCCACTCACCCTGGCTAAACTGGTCACCTAGCCACTCTCCCTCAAAGTAACCTAATTCTTCTTATTCTTATTATTTATCATAAATCTTATGATTTATTTGCATTTTACTGTCTATCTAAACCCTGTCAATCTTGGATCCTTAGCATGGGATCTTTAGCACCTAGAAAGCATCTAGACCATCTAGGCACTCAATAAATTTTTACTAGCACATTATCTATGATATTCTTACATCTACAGATGGAAATGAAAAAACATGGTAAATATGGGGAGTGGTTACATGAGGTCATTTAAAAGTGGAACAGAGGCCCTGGCTGGTGTAGCTCAGTGGATTGAACGCGGGCCTGTGAACCAGAGGATCGCGGTTTGATTCCTAGTCAGGGCACATGCCTGGGTTGTAGTCCAGTTCCCTGCAGGCCAACTCCCAGCAGGGGACGCACAAAAGGCAACCATACATTGATGTTTCTCTCCCTCTCTCCTTCCCCTCTAAAGATAAATAAATAAATAAAATCTTTAAAAATAAATAAATAAATAAAAGTGGAACAGGAAACCAAGGGCCTTACCCCAAATACAGAACAATCTGCATCACAAAATGCCAAATTCACATAGATAGATGGATAAATAGATCATAGATCATAGATATAGGTAGATAGATGACAGACAGATAATAGAAAGATGATAGACGAATAGACAGACAAACTATTTTTTGGCTTGTGTTTTCTAGGCCAGCTTGATAGCCTCTCCACAGTCCAAGTGATTTTATATCATTGGAAGTAGGAAATGCTTGGTAGATGACTCTGAATTTGAGTTTGCAAAACTTCTCAATAAGTATAAAGCATATGTTTATAGGGCAAAGGTCACCCAAAATAAAAATATATTTATATAAATTATAACACCTTCTCTTTCAACCCCAATCTGATAAAATTGTCAGTAAATATCACAAAATAATGATCATTATAAAATTAACTCTGGCTGGTGTTGCTCAGTGGTTTGAGTGCCAGTCTGAAAACCAAAGGGTTGCTGGTTCAATTCCTAGTCAGGGTACATGCCTGGGTTGTGGGGCAGGTCCCCAGTTGGGGGCATGTGAGAGGCAACCACGCATTAGTGTTTCTCTCTCTTTCTTCCTTCCTCCCCCTTTCTAAAAATAAAATCAAGGAGAGCAAGATGGCAGCGAGGTAGGTGGGAGCAGAGTCCACTTTTCCCTGCACATAGGTGGAACACCTGGAGGATCTTCTGAGGAACAGAGTGAACAGCCAATGGTATTCCAGCATATATGAAGGTTGGAGACCAAAATTGTAGAGGACATTGAAAATTCAGATGGTAAGGAGATTGTTTTGGGACAATACCAGGGACCAGTGCAGGGACAAGGGCTGCTGCAGCCCCAGGTTCGGTGCCTGCAGGCCTGCCACAGAAGTCTTGAAAGAGAGCCAGGTCAACAGCTGCCTCCCCTGACAAACAGGGAGGATAGAGCAGCACCAGGATGGACCTGGATGCTTGAAGTTGCCGGGGGAATACAGGTGAAGTGGCAGAAGCACAGGGGCAGTGTTCACCCACTGAGACTGTAGACTCGAGCTGGGTCATTACCAGAGAAATTTGGGAGCTGGGCGATACCTGGAGAAGGGAGAAGAGCTGGGCCATGACAGACCCTGACCCAGGGAGTCTCTTGTCTGGTTGGAAGGTTTAGCTGTGTGAGCTGCCGGGTGCTTGGTGGGAGAGGCAGGCTTGAACAGGAGGATTTTGTTTGAAAAAGAGTATCTCTGCGGCTGATTAGGGAACTCTCCCACAGCGGCTGATCCTGCCACACCTGCCACCCTGCGGCACTGCCCCCGCAGACAAAGCCTTGGTCACAAGCCCGCCCTGACGCTGTGACCACAGCCACAGACCGGCAGCTCCCTGGCCCCCTGGGGCCTGACTGGCTCCATAAGAGGAAGGAGGAGGAGGCTGCCACAGAGGAGAACATCCAGCAGGTCTCAGGGAGTTAGCAGTCCCCAGAAAGACTTAACTCAGTGGGGGAACTGAAGAGACTTTGAGAGTGCCTAGCACCTCGGTAAGCAAAGAATGAGAAGGTGGTGTGTGAATTGCCACTAATTGGTGCACCTCAGGGACAGCACAACTGGTGTATTGAAGGCCTAGGCTGGGCACAGAAAGAAACTAGGGGCCTGGCAGCAAACTGAGGAACTGGGCTGGAGGCTGGGCAACTGTGAAGAGTGCAGCCCAGACCTGCTCCCCATCCTCCCAAAACCATAGGAAGGAAGAGAAGTGAAACCCAACCCCCACAGCTTGCTGTAGCCAGGATGAATGGTAGACTTGCTTGACCAGTTTAAAGTCAGCAGGAGGCTTTTCTTTCTATATATTTTTCTTTTTATTTATCTTATTTTTCCCCCCAAGTGAGACAATAAGACCTGGAGCTATGAAAGTACCACAGTGAGAGCCAAAGAAGGATCACCAGGCTAATTCCAACAATTAAGAAATTGAGACAAATTTCACTTTGCTATTCCAGAGGACTTGCATGTTATTGTTTATTTGTATTATTTTTTCTTTTTTAATTTTATTAGTATGTTTTTATTTCTCTTCTTTCTGTTTAGTTTTTTTATTTGTTTAATTGCATTGTTTGATTTTCCTTGTTCTCTCTTTCATAGTGTATTTTTAATTTTCCTTCTTTCACTTCACTTGTGTTCCAATAGCACACTACTCTGGGTCGGGTACTTCCTGTTCTTGTTATTCAGATCATATAGTTTCTATTGTATGATTGTTCCTCCATTACTTTTGTAAATAATTGTTGTTCCATACAATTGTAAATACTATACAGCACCCCTCCCAGATCTATGCTCATTACACTGTCTTTTGGAACTTTATTACTGTTGTAGTTAATCTGTTCCCTTACATTATACCTATTTTCTATTCTTTACTCTCATTATATCTCATAATCTGACCTCTCTCAAGATCACGGTTTTCTGGATTCAACTCAGAATCCTTCCCCCCCAAACAAGAGAGTCTTATCTTTTCCTCACTCATTGTAAAAAGTGGCTAGCTAGGTGAAATATCATGATTAACACTATAACATGATATATCATACAAACGATCTCCTATCCCTTCTCTACAGCTTGGTACTTTCAATCCCATAGAATACACCCCCACTATCTTAATCTATTTTGCCTTCCCCCTCCAACTGATCACATAAAAGAGTAAGTGGGAAATGTGAACACAAATATACCTGCTTGAAGAGAGAACCCACCAACAAAGGAACCACCAATAACTAACAAAGGAAGATGATGAAAGAGTGAGTGGAAACGACATTAAACCAGAAGAGATTGCCAAGGAATACTCCAAGTAACGAAAACCAAAGGTTGTCAACAGACACTACTACGTGCAACAAAGATCTCATTTAAAATGGAAGGCCAGAGACTTCCGCCAAGATGGAGGCATAGGTGGAAACACTGTTCCTTCTCCCACAGCCAAGTTTGAATACAACAAAGGTTTGGAGAACAAAGACACACCCAAAGACCAGAAAATTGAATTATACGGAAGTCCAACAACTACGAACCGTTCAATGGGGACGGTAAGAGAGGCGGAGCCAGCAGTGGAGCTGGGTCGGGCAGGACAGATCCCCCGACCTAGGCGAGCAGGCAGCCCGGAACCAGTCGGGGTGCGGGGCAGACTGACCACGGTCGCACATTCGCGCACAGTGAGATGGACCACACAGGCCCCAGGGGGCGAGGGCTGACGGTGGTGGCACACTCTCGTGCAGTGGGACAAAACGCGTGGGCCCAGTGATGGTGGCAGCTGCCCCACCTGTGGGGGCCAGGGCTGCAGGTGGCAGATGGGACGCCATTGTTCCTCTTTGACCCCGCCCCCACATACAACGTCACAACCCAGCGACTTAGTTGCCCTGCTCTAGTGAACACCTTAGGGCTCCTATCCTGCTACAGAACAGGCAGGAACAGCCCAAAAGATGGCGCAAGAAGAACTCAAAGTCCCAGTACCCATATGGGAATATGGGTATTTTTATTTATTTCGTATTGTGTATTTTTTTCCATAGAAGCATAGCTGTTTTGGGTACTTCATATAAGTATTATCATTGATCTTGGCAATGATATCTTGGATATGACACCTAAAGCCCAGGCAACAAAAGTGAAACTTGACAACCTGAACTACATCAAGTTAAAAGTTTCTGCAAAACAAAAGAATCAACAAAATGTAAAGGTAATCTCTAGAATAGGAAAAACATTTGCAAACCATATAACTGATAAGGTGTTAATATCCAAAATAGAGAAATTTCTATAACTCAGTAGCAAGAAAACTCCAAATAACTATTTAAAAATGGACAAAGGACTTGAATAAAACATTCTCCAAAGAAGATATACAAATAGCCAACCATCAGGATATGAATAGGTGCCCACTAGCACCAATAATTATAGAAATGCAAATCAAAACCACAACAAGATATCACCTCATACCTCTTAGGATGGGTATTATTTTAAGAAGACAGAAGTGTTACCAAGGATATGAAGAAGTCAAAACACTTGTACACTGTTGGTGGGAATGTAAAATAGTGCAGCAGCTATGGTAAACAATAATGTAGTCTCTTCAAAAAATTCAAAATAGAACTTCCCTATGATCTATTAATCCCACTTCTGGGTATATATCCAAAAAAATTAAAATCATGATCTCAAAGAAATATCTACTTTCCCATGATCATTGCAACAGCATGCACAATAGCCAAATATGGGAACGACCCAAATGTTCATCAAGAAAGTGTCAGATAGCCCTAACTGAGTAGTTCAGTTCCTTGGAGCATTGTTTCAATATGTCAAGGATGAGGGTTCAATCTCCAGACAAGGCACACACAAGAAGCAACCAATGAATGCATTAATAGGAACAACAAATCAATGTTTTTCTCTCTCCCCCACTCCTCTCTCTCTAAAATCAATAAATAAAAACTAAAAAAACAACAAAATACCATATATACATATAATATATTTAGCCTTAAAAATAGGGAAATCCTGACATTTTTGGCAACATGTATGAACATGGTGGACATTATCCTAAGTGAAATAAGCCAGTCACAGGTGAACAAATATTGTAGATATATAATCTTTAACTTAAATTCTCTTCCTCTTTTTCCTCACTCAGTTCCTTAGTATGGTTCTACTAAACATCTTGTGTATTAATTTGGTAGGGTTGCCATACAAAGTACCACAAACTGCATGGCTTAAAATAACAAAAAATCATTTTCTCACTGTTCAGGAGATCAGAAGTCTGGTCCAGGTGTTGGCAGGACTGATGCTTTATGAAGGCTCTGCTGGAGAATCTGTCTTACGTCTCTCTCCTGGCTTTTAGAGGGTGATGGCAATCCTTGGCATTCCTTGACTTGGTGTCACATCACTGCAATCTACTCCTCCATCTTCACATGGCCTTCTTACCTGTTTGTATGCCATTCTTCAATTTTTTTTCCTTATAAAGACACAAGTTATTGGATTTAGGTCTCACTCTAAGCCACTATGACCTCATCTAATCTTAATTATATCTACAAAGACCTTATTTCCAAATATGGTCACATGACATGTAAGGGGGGTTAAGACTTCAACATTCCTTGTTTTGGAGGGGGGTAATTGAACCCATAACATTTTGATTGTATTGTAGTAGTTTGTAATTCACATTAGTATTATGCATATAGTACTTCGAGCTTCAGGTTTAACAATGTATGTGTCTGCATCTTACATTTAAACTTAAATTGTATTTTTCTTTGAAAAGGTATTTTAAGCCTCCAGCCAATATGTGTCAAACAGAAAATCTCAAAATTTCTATTTCTAAGAGAAGCACGCTATTTTGGAAATTTGTATTTTGGCTTTTGCCTTGTCTTTCAAAGAGAGAACCATCTGTCTAACTTAGTTTTAAAAAAATCTTGGCAAAGAATACTTCTGACATGGAATGTGAGATTTGAGGGGGGAATTCATTTAAATTAAATTACTATTTCTAAAGACTGACAAAGGTAGCTTCCCCTGATTGGTGCTATTTTGAATGTTGCCAAGTATTGGGACAACTTTCAGACTATTTACCTTTACTAATGAAATAAAGTTAGTATCATTATAAAAAAAGTATCTAGAAGGAATATACTGAGTTGTCACTCTGCTACTGGGAATAGTTCTAAGCCAGTACCTTTTAGTCCTTATTTTAAGAAAACCATCAGGTCATGGTTTTCTTAAAAACATAATTCATCATGTTCCCATATCTTTCTCATTCAAGTATTTTATACTGGTCTAATGAAGTGAAATCTCTATAACTAAGATTCTTCAATTACCACAAATACATAATAGTAATGATACTATGCCACTCTGTAATATCTTGTAATCATATAGAGAAAGGTGACTATAGAATTGCTTAGTATGCAGGCTAAGTTGATGATATATCGTTACAATCCATTTAATGAAGTTCTCCTAAAAACCAAAAGCCCGTGAAGTTTGAGACATAAAAATTCCTTACTGTTAAATCAAATGCTTTTGCACCATTGCAGTGTTATAAATATAATTTCCTTCTTAAATCTCTGAGAAAAGCAAATCTATTTATACTATTTGTAAAACTTATGAGCAAGCTGTGGTTTTTAATGAAATACAAGTCACTTGCGCATATAAGCAGATGTAACCTCCTTTGCCCTACAAGAACAGATTTGTTTGCATTTATGAATGGCCCCAATCAGGAAAATACACTAATGACTCTTTATCAATCTTAATCAGAAAAAATCTTCTTTCATTAAGTTCAGATCTATGTTTTAAGATCTGAATCATAATGGATTGCAAAATAAATTTTCTAAAACCTTTTCCATGCAAATTTCAGATTCAGAGGAATACTTGTACATTACAAAATTTTATCAGGACTTCTGCCAAGATGGAGGCGTAGGTGGAAACACTGTGCCTTCTCCCACAATCAAGTTTGAATACAACAAAGGTTTGGAGAACAAAGACGCAGCCAAAGAACAGAAAATTGAACTATATGGAAGTCCGACAACAACCAACCATTCCACTGGACCGGTAAGAGGGGTGGAGCCAGCAGTGGAGTGGGGACAGGCAAGAAAGATCCCCTGACCCCAGGCATTCAGGCAGCCCCGCGTCGGGCGGACCCAGTGAGGGCGTGGGGTGGTGGGCTGGCTGGGGTCACACATTCGCGTGCAGATAAACCAGCAGAGGAGTGAGCAGTGGGACGGACCGCGCAGACCACCACGGTGAACTCAGGTGCAGTGGGCTGACACAGGTCGCACATTCGTGCGCAGTGGGACGGACCGTGAGGGCCCCGGCGGCCACCATTGCTTTGCTCTGACCGCGCCCCCACATACAGCTTCACAACCCAGCGACTGAGTTGCCCCACCCTGGTGAACACCTAGGGCTCTGCTCCTCATACTTAACAGGCACAAACTGTCCAAAATATGGCCCAAGAACTCAAAGCCCCAGAGCCGATAATGCTAATTGACCAGGAAATAGCGAAACTCTCAGATGCACAATTCAAAACACTGGTGATCAGGATGCTCACAGAACTGGTTGATTTTAGTCACAAATTAGAGGAACAAATCAAGGCTAAACTAATTGAAATGAAGGGAAATGCACAGGAAAACCAATAGTGATTGAAAGGAAACTGGGACTCAAATCAATGGGGTGGACCAGAAGGTAGGAAGAAATGACCAAACAGAAAAAAATGAAGTTACAAGAATTCAAAAAAAAATGAGGAGAGGCTTAGGAACCTCCAGGACATCTTTAAACATTCCAACATCCAAATTATAGGGGTACCAGAAGGGGAAAAGAAACAGCCACGAGTGGAAAACTTATTTGAACAAATAATAAAGGAGAACTTCCCCAGTCTGGCAAAGGAAATAGGCTTCCAGAAAGTCCAGGAAGCTCAGAGAGTCCCAAAGAAGTTGGACCCAAGGAGGAACACACCAAGGCACATCATAATTACATTAGCCAAGATTAAAATGAAGGAGACAATCCTAGAAGCAGCAAGAGAAAAGGGAACAGTCACCTACAAAGAAGTTCCCCTCAGACTGTCAGCTGATTTCTCAAAAGAGACCTTACAGGCAAGAAGGGGCTGGAAAGAAGTATTCCAATTCATGAAATCCAAAGACCTACAGCCAAGATTGCTCTATCTAGCAAAGCTTTCATTTAGAATGGAAGGGCAGATAAAGTGCTTCTCAGATAAGGTCAAATTCAAGGAGTTCATCATCACCAAGCCCTTATTCTATGAAATGTTAAAGGGACTTATCTAAGAAAAAGAAGATGAAAAATATGAACAGTGAAAGGACAGCAAACTCACAGTTATTAACAACCACACCTAAAATATAAGCAAACCAAGAGGACGCCTAGATCAGGAGTGGAACCATAGAAATGAAGAACACATGGAGGATTAGCAACAGGGGAGTTAGAGGAGGAGAATGGGGGAGAAGATACAGAAAATAAGTAGCATAGATAGTAGGTAAAAAATAGATGGGGGGCAAGAATAGTAGGGGAAATATAGAATCTAAAGAACTTGAGACACGTGGTCATAAACTAAAAGGGGGGAATGATGGGGGAGGGGGTGTGCAGAGTGGAGGGGAATGAAGGGGGAATAGAACAACTGTAATGGTATAATCAATAAAATATATTTAAAAAAATTTTATCATTGGCAAGAGTTAAATTTCTTTTAGAGATCACAGAATTCAGTGCTGGAAGGGACCCTTTGACAACACTAAGTTAATGGCACAGCTAGGATGAGACCCTAGGTCTTGTTTCTTCTGATTTTAGAGTTTTCTCTACCGCCCAATACAACCTCTCCATATATCCAATAATTTATTTGCATCATCCAAATCTCAGAGATATATAAGTTGATTTAATTGGCTGCCATAGAGATTTACATCTCTAATTATAAAAAAACCTAAATGACATCATTTATAAAATACTAATTCCAATTCCCTTATCAAACATAGTCTTTTGAGAGCTGATATTTTAAGAAACATTCCCTTTTTAAATGTGTCTTTGATCAGTTTTTCATTCTGACTAATCATCATCTCCCTGACATGCTTGCCAGAAAGTATGATGTTTCCCAAATCTGCTAATTGAATAATAACTTTGCTCCCTTGATATGTGTGTTTGGTTTTAGTATGTTCACAATAAGCAACTTTTAAGATTGGTTACAGCCCTTAGGTTCAATTCAATTATTAATTAATCTCAGAAGCTACTTATTGATTTGTACATTACAGAAAAAACAGAGATCACCCTTTAATGGTTAATTCATCTGACAGTAGTATATCAGCTGAACTACCTTTACATATCAACATTTCTTTTCTAAATATTTTTTAATTTATTGATTTGAGAGAGAGAGGAAATGAGGGAGAGAGAGAGAAAAGGAGAGAGAGAGAGAGAAATACGCATGTGTTGTTCCCCTTATTGTGCATTTACTGGTCGATTCTTATATGTGCCCTGACTGGTGATCAAATCCACAACCTTGGTGTATTGGGATGATGCTACCTGGCCAGGGCTCAATATTTTTGATATGTATATATTTAGCTTGCTTTGCTTTGCTTGTCAAAAGGAGAAATTTTAAAGCCATCAAATTCACACCCTCAGTTTTCTCTTACTGATCACTCTGAGCAAAATCATTGTGCACAGAGTTGCTCTGCTCCTTGCAGCTAAGGAGAATTTCCTCTGGGGGCTTAGAATGGCACTGAGCTCCTGGATTAGTGGATTTGAATATTTTTATTTTATTTTATTTTTACTTTTTCTCAAGGACAATAGGTCAGAAATACCTTAACTATGTATTTTTAATTATATAAGTTATTTTTATGCCATACTGGAAAAATTCCCCATTGTGACTATTACTATTTTTAGTGTTAATTTTGTAAATATGTATGAAATATTTTCCTTAAAATTCAAAATATTTAAAGTATGAAAGTAAAAATTTGTTTTAAGTATTATTTCCATTATAAATGAAGAGGAATGCTACAATAGAGTTCTCTATTTCATCAGTATTAGCCAAGGTTACCAATGAAGAATTTCCATTTTGATCTGTCAGTTAACTTACAACTCCACAATCACTAAGACATTTTTCTAACTCTTTTCTAGAAATAATGTCTGTGTTATGTCAGATACTGATTTGCCTTCTATAACTTAGAGACCTCATATAACAGTTGCTTAAACTAGAGAGTGTTATTTGTTCACACTAAAATTTTCATATGCAGCTTCAAAATTAGCAGGGATCCTGGTTCCTTCTAACACACTGATCTGATATCATCAGTACATAGCTACTACCTCCTTGCCCAGGAGAATTGTATAGCTTCTGGTACCATGTTTACATTCCCACCTGAGGAAGGATATAAACACACACAAAAAGAGTGAATTTCCCTTTCTTTCAAATGAATGTCCTACAGGTTGGGTCCATCATTTCTGTTCACATTCCATTGCCCAAAACTTAGTCATATGGTTAGCTTTACATACCTACAAGGGAGCCTACAAAATTCAGGTCTTTGACTAGGTGTTCATGTGCTCGGCATAAATTCAACTCCTATGAATTTATGCTGTATGAAAAGGAGAAGGAATACTGGTATACAAGTAGCAGCTTCCACCACTGTACTAGTCAGGGAAATGAAAATTAATAAAAGTCAATAATCCATTTCTGCAGCACTTTGTTTCTGAGCTCTTTAAATTATATTACTTTATTCTCACTTAAATAAATTCTTAGTGATCTACAATAAAACCTAGTAAAGGAGAATCACAAATTGTAAAAAGTGGTAAATAATACGAACATGATATTTTATTTTGATTTGAATGTCCTGGTTCTTTAATTTCTAAACAATCAAAGCCAGCAACACTGAATTCTCAAATACACTAGAACATTTCACACCTACTGAAACCCTCATGCTGTTCTTCCTTTAGGCAATGGTCTCTTTCTTGCTTGCCTGCCAAACATTCATCCAACTTTCAAGAGTCTTCTTAAGTGTTATCTACTCCGTATCCTCAGGAAAAAAAAAAAACTCTCCCACTAACCCAGGTAGAATTGACTGTATCATCTTTGGTGTTTCCACTCTACCTTGAATAAACCATAATGTATTGCATTTATTGGCTTATGTGTCTGTCTCCCTTACTAAAAAGAAAATTTTGAGGTTAGAGAAAAATCTTACTTTGTCTACATCCTCAGCTTGCAGCACAGAGCCTTGAATATTACAAGTATGAAGTATGCAATGATGTTTATTGATTTTAATTAAACACTTAATCAAATAATGAGCTATACTATAAAATCTCACTTGGAGAATTATGAAAAGCATGGGATAGAAAATATTGTCCATCTTTTTTCACTTATCACCACATTTCATAGGCTAAATTACCTAATAAAACAAAGTCAATGTAAAAGGAAATTTAATAAAAAACATAAATAAACCAGGTTTTCCATTGAGAATTCATGCAGACCACCTCAATAGAACCAATTTAATATGTAAATGATGCAGAAATACATTTTGCAATGAAAATGAAGTTCAAGATATGGATACTTTTTATCATCATTAGAAGTAAATATTTATATGGGTATTCTGGCTAATTCAATGATACATAAAATAGAGATATAAGTTATGAGTTAGAAAAAAGGGAACAAAATTAAAGGTATTTGTATTTATTATGTACCTAAAAATGCAAGGGGATGAATTTATAAATCATTAAAAATAACAGAGTTCAATAAATTAGTAAACAAAAGAAAAATATAAAAATATACAAAAATAAGAGTATTTTCTTGACATTATAAATAACTCAAAAGAAAAAAATTTAGGAAAAGTTGATATTTCCAAAGCAACCAATACCATAAGTTAGCTAGAAACAACTCTAAGATAAAATATAGACAATTTTATTAAAGATTTTATTTATTTAGTTTTTTCAAAGATTTTATTTATTTATCTTTAGAGGGGAAGGGAAGGAGAGAGGAAGAGAAATCTCAATGTATGGTTGCCTATCATGTGTCCCCTGCTGGGAACTGGCTTGCAACCCAGGCATGTACCCTGACTGAGAATTGAACCACGATCCTTTGGTTCGCAGGCCAGCGCTCAATTCACTGAGATATACCAGCCAGGGCTATTCATTTAGTTTTAAAGAGAGGGGAAGGGAGGGAGAGAAATATGAATGTGTGGTGGCCTCTCATGTGCCCCCAGCTGGGGACCTGGTCTTTGCCAAAGCATATACTCTGACTGGGAATTGCTCCAGCAACCCTTTGGTTCACAGGCTGGCACCCAATCCACTGAGCCACACCAGCCAGGGCTAGACAATGTTACAATAAAATTTTCAATGACTTTTTAAGAAAAACTTAACAAAATAATAACCAAGATAATTTTTAAACTTTTTTATTGTTGTTCAATTACAGTTGTCCCCACTTTTCCCCCATTGCTCTCTTCTGCCCTGTCTACCCCACCTCCTCTGGCCCACAGAATCCTTATGCTCATTGTCCTCATCAATGGATCCTTTATATACATGTTCCTAGATTTGACCCTCTCCCTTCCCCTCTGGTCACTGTCAGTTTATTCTTTATTTCCATGTCTTTGATTCTATTTTTCTCACTTGTTTGATTTCTTGATTAAATTCCACTTATAAGTGAGATCATATGATATTTCTTTTACCTCCTGACTTATTTCACTTACCACAATACTCTCCAGTTCCATCCATGCTGTCTTAAAGAGTAGGAATTCTTTCTTTCTGCTGTGTAGTATTCTGTTGTATAAATGTACTATAGTTTTTTGATCCACTTATTTGCTGATGGGCATTTAGGCTGTTTCGAGCACTTTGTTACTATAAATTGTGCTGCTACAAACATGGGGTACATAGGTTCTTTCGAAATAGTGTTGCATGATTTTTAGGGTATAATGCCAGCAGTTGAATTGCTTGGTCAAAAGGCAGTTCCATTTTTAGGTTTTTGAGGAAATTACATACTGTTTTCCACAGTGGCTGCACCAGTCTTCATTCCCAGCAATAGTGCACTAGGGTTCCCTTTTCTCCACAACCTAGCCAGTACTGGTTGTTTGCTGATTTGTTTATGATGACCATTCTGACTGGCATTAAGTGGTATCTCATTGTGGTTTTAATTTCCATCTCTGATGGCTAGTGATGCTGAGCATCTTTTCACATGTATCTGGGCCCTCTGTGTGTCCTCCTTGGAGAAGTGTCTGTTCAGGCCCTTTGCCCATTCTTTAATTGGGTTGTTTGTCTTCCTGGAGTGGAATCATGTGGGTTCTTCATATATTTTGGAGACCAAATCTTTGTCTGAGGTATCATTGGCAAATATATTTTCGCATGTGGTTGGTTCCCTTCTCATTTTATTGATATCTTCTCTAGCTGTGTAAAAACTTTTTTAGGGAGGGAAATTTCAGATATCCCATGCAGCAATATTTTCATTGGTCAGTCCCCGAGAGCAAGGGATATAAAAGAAAGAACAAACACATGGGACTGCATCAAGTTAAAAAGCTTCTGCATTGCCAAAGATCACTTCAAAAAAGCATGAAAAGGCCTCTTTTCCATTGTGTTAGATACCAAGATATAGAGGGTGGAGCTGTCAGTCATTTGTCTCCACGAAGGAAGGCCTGAAACTGCCAATACCATCAAATGAAACCAGAATGTAGAGAAGAGAAATCACATGCTGATGGTAGCATGAGAACCTCAGATAGAGTCATTTCTGAAGCCAGGTTCTACCTCTGTACTTTTCAGGGATTTTAGGAGAAAAATGGCAGAGGAGTGAATGGAAGTAACACTAACCTTCTCCCAGGACAATCTGGAATTACAAATAAATTGTGGAGAAATCACCTGGAACAAACAAATGAGCTTCCGCATAACCTGACTGGTAAGGACTACAGTGGAGACTTGAGAGAGCTGGCTGGGCACTCACAGGTGGCAGCTCTGGGGGGATAAATAAATGGCCAGTTGGATCGCACTGAGAAGAATGGGGTCTAAACCTTAAGCTGTGATTCCCAGTCTAGAGCACCAGAGCCCCCAAAAGTACACAGATAACAACAAGTGATGAAAAGCTGCAGGGTTTCTCTCTGCCAGAGACCAACAGCTGGATACACAAAGAGCTATTTAAAAGGCCGACACACAAATTTTCATTTTCAGCCACTTGCCCTGGGTTTCAGCAAAGGTGGGGGGCAGAGTGGGCTAGAGAACCCTGAGGAGAGACAGGACTGGAAGCCTTGGGTAGAGAACTGAGAGAGTAGCTGCTGGTATCCCAGCATTGAGTTATCTCCCATATGGCAGTAGCCAAGGTGCTCAGGCAGACTACTCCCTTGAGTGGCAGCAGCCTGAGGGAACAATAGCCCCAACCACAGGAGGGTCTCTGTCCAGGCCCTGTGGTGCTTCAGCCAGACTACTGAGTGCAGACTGAGTAGACTAATAACAACAGGTTATAGCCACAGACAGTAGATTCCTGGCAAAGGGGGTTAGAGTGGAATAGAAATAGTTGAGAAGAGACTGGAGATGAAAGCTTTGGGGGTAGAACTGAGAAAATAACCACTGGGATCCCAGGGCTGAGTTAACCCATACTGCAGCAGCCATTGTTCTCAGGCAGTCCACTCCCATCCAAGGAGCAACAGCTTGAGGGGAAACAATAACCCATACCCCAGGAGGGATTCTGCCCCATCCTATGGTGCTTAAGTCTGACTGGTCAGTGCAGAGTGACTAGATTACAGCTGAAGGAGACAGCCGCAAACAGTAGATCCCTGGAAGTCTCGAACTGGCTGCCTAAGGTCCGATGGCGTCAACATCCAACATCACCAGAGTTGGACCCAGAAATAAGAAAAACCTGGTAAATACCAGATACTACTGAGAGGAAATCCACTGTGGTCTTCTCCATGATTTGTGATATTTTATCTGCATAGCTCCTTAACATTCATTTCTTGTCCAGCAAGTTGGTACATACTAAGTCACTAGATTTTATACTATACTTTATTTCAATACACATATTTTGCCACCACCTTCTAATACACCATTTTACCTTCTTCTTTCCTCTCATTATTTTCACTTTAAATTTTGTTTTCTCTCTTGCTATAGCTTGTTTCCACTCTGCACTCTTACTATATCTCCCCTGTCTGGACACACAAAACCAATTTCTTTTCAATGGTCATCCCACATACCTTCTCCCCACTCTTAAAATACCCATGTTCTCTCTCCACCTTTAACAATCTTTGCTAGTTGATTATAGGTAGGGTGGGTGTTGTTGATTTTTTTTTCAATCTTAACTCTAAATTTTCACTAATTTAGTATTTCGAATATCAAATTTTACTGGTACCCTCTTCTACTCTTTTTTCACCCCCAACTGTTAGTTTTGTCCTGTCTTAACCTGTTTTCCCCCTTTTCCTTCTATTTCTCATTCATCCTGCATTTTTATTTTTCTTTATTCTCCCTTTTTATTTTTATTTTTTCTTTCATCTCAAGTTTTAATTTTCCCCAGTCTTAGCCTGGTTTTTGTCCCTCACTCTTAGTATTCCCTCTCCATCATTTCAAAACCATTTCCCATTCCTCTAGACATCTCTTAAGCTTTTCTTTGTTTCTTTTTCCCCTTTATTCCCATACCACCTATATTAATTTTAGCTCATTTGTTGTTGATACTGCTGTGGTGAAACTTTCTCTTCAATTTGGCTGATGATTTTTTATTATTTACTTTTTGTCCTTCCCTTTTCTCTTCCTCTCTCACCTCATTTTATTTTAATTCATGTTCAAACCTAATATTATATGCTTCCATTCTCATACTTCATTCCACATTCTTCATTCCCTTTATTTATGATGTAAATTTTACTTTCTCTATGCACATCACTCCAAATCCCAACTCTTATTAGTGCTCCTCCTTCTACCCTCTCATATAATTATTCTTTCAGTAGGTCATCTCATATCCTCTCTCCTTCCATATAATAATCTTAATCTTTTTACACCCTTATCAATACTGATTCATTTGATATTAATGTTGGGATTGTGGGGGAAAGTTATTTTTGTGGGTGTGGGTTTGTTTCCTGGGCTTTGTGAT
Source organism: Sturnira hondurensis (assembly GCF_014824575.4). Classification (NCBI taxonomy): domain Eukaryota; kingdom Metazoa; phylum Chordata; class Mammalia; order Chiroptera; family Phyllostomidae; genus Sturnira; species Sturnira hondurensis. Next base: position 89,265 of record NW_028084283.1, on the reverse strand, counting down.
TTCTTCCTGGCAGCACCCTCACAACAGCAAACAAGTGGTGGGTGGAGTGACCCTCAGTCAAACAGATGGAGGAAAAAACTACCCAAGAAACACACACACACACACACACACACACACACAATAAAAAATCTATTACATCCAGAGAACCAACATAAATGTCATAAACGGCATCCCAAGAGCATCAGTTTCAGGAGATCAATGAGACTGCACCACTGAATCTCACTGGTCTCCTACCATAGAAGATCACACCTTGGAGTCAGGAAGGCAAAACAGATCAATTTAAGAAACAGAAGTAAACAAGAAGAGTCTCACAAATAAAGGGATTACAAAGAAACAACCTTTACTAGAAAGGAAAGGAGGAAGCCTCAGAAAGAATGCTAAATGAAATGAAGCTTCTGCATGGCTAAGGAAAACAGTATCAAGATTAAAAGAGAAGCAACTGTTTGGGAAAACATATTTGCCAATGATACTTCAGACAAAGGTTTAATCTCCAAAATATACAAAGAACTCACTCGACTCCACTCAAAGAAGACGAGCAACCCAATTAAAAAATGGGCAAAGGACTTGAACAGACATTTCTCCAAGGAGGACATACAGAGGATCCAGAGACACATGAAAAGATGCTCGATATTGCTAGCTATCAGAGAAATTCAAATTCAAATCACAATGAGATACCACTTAACACCAGTCAGAATGGCCATCATAAACAAAGAAACAAGCAACAAGTGTTGGAGACGTTGTGGGGAAAAGGGGACCCTAGTTCACTGTTGGTGGGATTGCAGACTGGTACAACCACTATGGAAAACAGTATGGAACTTTCTAAGAAAACTAAAGATGAATGTGCCTTTTGACCCAGCAATTCCACAGCTAGGAGTATATCCTAAGAACCCTGAAACACCAATCCAAAAGAACCTATGCACCCCGATGTTCATAGCAGCACAATTCATGATAGCCAAGAGTTGGAAGCAACCTAGATGCCCATCGGTAAATGACTGGATAAAAAAACTATGGTACGTTTACACAATGGAATTCTATGCTGCAGAAAGGAAGAAGGAGCTCCTACCTTTTGCAACACCATGGAGGGAACTGGAAAGCATTATGCTGAGCAAAATAAGCCAGGCAGTGAAAGACAAATACCATATGATATCACCGTTAACAGAATCTAAAAAACAAAACAAACAAGCAAGCAAAATGTGACCAAAGACATTGAAATACAGAATGGGCTGACAGGTTCCAGAGGAGAGAGGGGAAAGAATCACAGGGGAAGAGGGGAGGGACTCACATGAACTCACAAGTATGAGGGACACATGCATGGTGACTAAGGTGGGGGGTGAGATGGGGGGAGGTGGAGAGTGCTGGGGGGGCAGGGCTGGGAATATAAGACAGAAAACTGTACTTGAACAAGAATTAAATTAAAAAAAGAATTGCAAGAAATTACTATGAAGAACTGTATGCCAAGAAGTTTGAAAACCTAGGTGAAATGGACATATTTCTATAAAAATATAATCTTCCAAACCTCAATGAAGACGAAGCAGAAAGCCGGAACAGACCAAGAACAGCAGACGGAATTGAAGCAGTAATCAAAAAACTCCCATCACACAAAAGCCCTGGACCAGATGGTTTCACAGGAGAATTCTACAAAGCATTGAAGGAAGAGCTAACCCCTATCCTTCACAGACTGTTCCAAAAATTCCGAAATGATGGAAGACTCCCAAACTCTTTGTATAAAGCCAGCCTCATCCTAATCCCAAAACCAGATAAAGACAAAACAAAGAAAGAAAACTTCAGGCCAATATCACTGATGAACATAGACGCTAAAATCCTCAACAAAATATTGGCAAATCACATCCAACAATGCATGAAAAAGATCATACACCATGACCAAGAGGGTGTCATCCCAGTGATGCAAGCATGGTACAATATTTGCAAATCAATACATGTGATACATCACATAAACGATAGCAAAGACAAAAATCACATGATCATATCAATAGATGCAGAAAAAGCATTTGATAGGGTACAACACCTATTTATGATAAAAACACTCAGCAAAGTGGGAATAGAGGGAGCATTCCTCAACATAATAAAGGCCCTATATCAGAGACCTACAGCCAACATCATACTCAGTGGGCAAAAGGTAAAACTTTTCCACTAAGATCAGGAACAAGACAAGGTTGTCCACTTTCATCATTTCTATTCAATATAGTATTGGAAGTCCTAACCACAACAATCAGACAAGAAAAGGAAATAAAAGGCATCCAAGTTGGAAAGGAGGAAACAAAACTTTCATTGTTTGCAGATGACATGATAGTGTACACAGAAAATCCAATAGACTCCACCCCAAAACTGTTCCACCTAATAAATGAATTTGGCAAAACAGTGGGATTCAAAGTCAATATCCAGAAATCAAAGGTATTTTTGTATACAAGTGATAAAACAGCAGAAGCGGAAATCAAGAAAAAAAAATCCCATTTGAAATAGCAAAAACAAAAATAAAATACCTAGGAATAAACCTAACTGAGGAGGTAAAAGACCTGTACTCAGAAAACTACACAACACTGAAGAAAGAAATCAAGGAACATACAAATGGAAACATATACTGAGTTCATGGATTGGCAGAATTAACATCATCAAAATGTCCATACTACCCAAAGCAATATACAGATTTAATGCAATACGTACTGAAGTACCAATGGCTTATTTCACAGGCATAGAACAAACACTTCAAAAATTTATATGGAACCATAAATGACCCCAAATAGCTTCTGCAATTTTGAGAAAGAAGAACAAAGTAGGAGGGATCACCATACCTGATACCAAACTGTATTACAAGGCCACTCTAATCAAACAGCCTGGTACTGGCATGAAAACAAACACTTGTACCAGTGGAGCAGAACAGAGAGCACCAACTTACACCATACACCAAAATAAATTGAAGGTGGATAAAAGACTTATATATAAACCATAACACCATGAAAGTCTTAGAGGATAACATAGGCAGGAAAATCTCAGATATTTCACTCAGCAACATTTTCACTGATATGTTCTCTAGAGCAAGGGACATAAAGGAAAGAATAAACAAATGGGATCTCATCAAAAGAAATAGCTTCTGCATGGCTTAAGGAAACAGTATTAAAATAAATAGAGAAGCAACCATATGGGAACACATATTTGCCAATGATAGCTCAGACAAGGGGTTAATCTACAAAATGTATAGAGAACTTACACAAGTCCACTCTAAGAAGACAAGCAACCCAATTAAAAATTGGGCAGAGGACTTGAACAGATACTTCTTCAAAGAGGATGTACAGAGGATCCAGAGACACATGAAAAGATGCTCAATATCACTAGCTATCAGAGAGATGCACATTAAAACCACAATGAGATACCACTTCACACTGGTCAGAATGGCTATCATAAACAAAGCAACAAACAAGTGCTGGAGAGGTTGTGGAGAAAAGGGGACCCTTGTGCACTGTTGGTGGGATTGCAGACTGGTACAAGCACTATGGAAAACAGTATGGAATTTTCTCAGAAAACTAAAAATAGATTTGCCTTTTGACCGAGCAATTCCACTGCTAGGATTATACCTTATGAACCCTGAAACACCAATCCAAAAGAACTTATGAACTCCAATTTTTATAGCAGCACAATTTACAATAGCCAAGTGCTGGAAGAAACCTAGGATCCCATCAGTAAATGAACGGATCTAAAAACTATGGTACATTTACACAATGGAATTCTATGCCACAGAAAGAAAGCAGAAGCTCCTACCCTTTTTGGCAGCATGATTGAAACTGGAAAGCATTATGCTAAGCAAAATAAGCTAGGTGGTGAAGGACAAATACTACATGATCTCACCTTTAACAGGAACTTAATGAACAAAACAAGGAAAACATAACCAAAGACACTGAAATTGAGAACAGGCTGACAGTGTCCAACGGGGAGAGAAGAGGGAATTTCAAGGGAAAAGGGTAAGGGTTTACAGGAACAAGCATAAAAGACACGTGGTCAAAAACTGGGGCGGGGGGGGGGGGAATTGGAGGGGGGGGCTGGATGGGTGGGCTGGGGTTGGAGTAAAAGACAGAAAACTATACTTTAACAAGTAAAATAAAAAAGTCTAAAACCCCCCAAAACCCCCCAAAACAACCCCTGTATCTAGAGAGAAAATGTTTAAAAACAAAAGAGTTAAAAAAAAGCCAGGACAGAATAAAATTTCAGCTGTAGACAGGACTGATATTTGAGTAGCTAGTCTGAAGTATGTATAAGAATTGTTACTCATAGAGAAGGATTGCATTTAAGATACCATGAAAGTTACATGCCATAGTCAAGTGTTCACAGGTAAATTTGCCTGTATCACAAAAAGTCCTTTAGCTCCAAACCTTAGGAGAGCCTTGTTCCAGAAGCACAAAGCCAGCCAATCAGTTTTCTGGAAAACACTACACCTTATGAAAAACAGAGCCTTGTCCTACTAGGAAGATTCCCAACAAACAATTGGTTTCTCACCAATAACTCTGGAAGCTTCCCAACAAATCATATTTTTATATATACATGTATGAATCTGCCTTGTATGAGGAGACAAATATCAGTGCTTCATTTCTGAAGACATATTTTCAGTTTTAAATTTGAGTGCTTTTAGTGTCCTTTGCAGATATGGAATGCCCTATTTCAGTGACTCGATTCAGAATAAAATGTTTTCAGAAGAAAAGCAAGAGCAGGTATGTATGTAGTGGTTTTGTTCCCAAAATACTCATTTTATGGAGCATGGATTGGGGCAACTGTGATCCTTCTTCCTCATGACTATGTTTAGAGTCTTTGAGATCACACTCCTTGTTCCCATAAAAACGTCCATTTACTCCCTTATTCGTGTGGTCTACAGATCCCCAGTTCACTCCGCCTCATTTCTTTCACTCCTACTTCACTGTCATTCTCAAATACTGAGTGGTATAATTTAATTCTTGGAGACTTACATATTTACCTAGAAAATTGTCCCACTAAACTGGCCTCTCAGTTATTGGATGCCCTTTTCTCCTATAATCTGGACCTCCATCCTACCTGATTCACTTAATCCCAGTCATACCTTTAGCCTTGGTGGTATAATAACTAAAATAATTCCATAATTTTAATTTCAAATGTTCCAATTTTTAATCAGCACTTCTTTTCTTTTCAGCTAACATTCTCTGATACCTTGACTCCAAGAATTCTTCCACTGAACTAAGACACATAATCCTTGATCTGGCCATCACCTCCTACACACCCTGCCTTTGTTTCCTCTTAATGCAGTTTAACTTCCAAAGTCCCTTAGTATAATGAATTGTGTGCATATACCCTCCTATGACTCCCATTATTTCCCATGCTTCTCTTTCCCATTTCATTTTACTCCTCTAAGTGAGACCAGATCAAATTCTCCAGCTACTATACTTACTATACTTGTACCCTTGCAGCTGAATATAGCCATAGGAAATACAACCATACTGGATGGTCTCACATTTAATTCATAACCATTAGCTTCAGATAGTCCTTTAAACTGACTGGCTATTATACTGTATTTCCCTGGCACATTCACTCTCCAAAATTTCCATCTGACTATTCTATACTTGCTCCTGTTTCCTTAAATGTTTACTACTTCTTCCTCCCACTCTCATGCCCAGATTATGACCTTTTCTTATCCCATTGAGAAAACTGAGTAACCAGATAGAACTTCCATATGTTCTCACCACCATATTTACCTAACTATCTGTATCTCTATCCATATATTCTCCTTCATTTCTATCTCTATGAATGGGCTGCCCATGGTCCTGTCCAAGGCTTCTCCCTGTGAATAAGACCCTATCTGTTCACCACCATTCAAAAGCAGTATTCCAAACATCCTGCCCCCTTTTAAATCTAACTGTCCTTTTCTTAATTTGAACTCTATTTTATTGTTTATGCTGTTATAATTGTCCCAGTTTTCTCCCATTGTCTTCCTCCACACAGAACCTACATTCCCTCAAGCAGTCCCCACATTGATGTCCATGTCCATGGGCCAAGCGTATATATACTCTTTAGCTACTATATTCCTTATGCTATAGTTTATATCCCTATGACTATTCTGTTACAAGCAATTTGTATTTCTTAATCCATTCACGTTTTTGCCCATCTTTTTGACCTGCTTCCTATCTGGAAACCATCAAAACTCTCTCTATGTATGATTCTGTTTCTGTTCTGCTTGTTTTTTTAGATTCAATTTCTACTAGATATGCATTTAGTGCCATTTTATTGTTCATATCTTTTTTTTAATATAATTTTTATTTAATTCTTGTTCAAGTACAGGTTTCTGTCTTATAATCCCAACCCTGCCCGCCCCCCCCACCCCATGCTCCCCGCCTCCCTCCCCTTTCCACCTCCCACCCTTAGTTATTGTCCATGTGTCTTTTATACTTGTTCATGTGAGTCCATTCCCTTTTCCCCTATGATTCTCTCCCCTCTCCCCTCTGGGCCCTGACAGCCTGTTCCATATTTGAGTGTCATTGGTTGTATTTTGCTTGCTTGTTTGGTTTGTTTAGATTCCTGTTAATGGTGAGATCATATGATATTTGTCTTTCACCGCCTGGCTTATTTCGCTCAGCATAATGCTTTCCAGTTCCATCCATGATGTTGCAAAGGGTAGTAGTTCCTTCTTCCTTTCTGCAGCATAGAATTCCATTGTGTAAATGTACCATAGTTTTTTGATCCAGTCATTTACCGATGGGCATCTAGGCTGCTTCCAACTCTTGGCTATCGTAAATTGTGCTGCTATGAACATCGGGGTGCATAGGTTCTTTTGGATTGGTGTTTCAGGGTTCTTAGGATATACTCCCAAGAGTGGAATTGCTGGGTCAAAAGGTACGTTCATTTTTAGTTTTCTTAGAAAATTCCATACTGTTTTCCATAGTGGTTGTACCAGTCTGCAATCCCACCAACAGTGAACTAGAGTCCCCTTTTCCCCACAACCTCTCCAGCACTTGTTGTTTGTTTCTTTGTTTATGATAGCCAATCTGACTGGTGTTAAGTGGTATCTCATTGCGGTTTTAATTTGCATCTCTCTGATAGCTAGTGATATCGAGCATCTTTTCATGTGTCTCTGGATTCTCTGTATGTCCTCCTTGGAGAAATGTCTGTTCAAGTCCTCTGCCCATTTTTTGATTGGGTTGCTTGTCTTCTTTGAGTGGAGCCGAATGAGTTCTTTGTATATTTTGGAGATTAAACCCTTATCTGAGGTATCATTGGCAAATATGTTTTCCCAAGCTGTTGCTTCTCTTTGTATCTTGATACTGTTTTCCTTAGCCATGCAGAAGCTTTTAATTTTGATGAGATCCCATTTGTTTATTCTTTCCTTTATGTTCCTTGCTCTAGGGGACGTATCAGTAAAAATATTGCTGCGTAGAATATCTGAGATTTTCTTGCCAAGGCTCTCCTCTAGGGTTTTAATGGTTTCACGGCTTATATTTAAGTCTTTTATCCACCTTGAATTTATTTTGGTGTATGGTGTAAGTTGGTGCTCAAGTTTCATTTTTTTGCATGTAGCTGTCCAGTTCTCCCAACACCATTTGTTGAAAAGGCTGTCTTTACTCCATTTTATGTTATTGCCCCCTTTGTCGAATATTAATTGACTGTAGAGAGTTGGGTTTATTTCTGGGCTCTCTGTTCTATTCCATTGGTCTATGTGCCTGTTTTTGTGCCAGTACCAGGCTGTTTTGATTACAGTGGCCTTGTAATACAGTTTGATATCAGGTATTGTGATCCCTCCTACTTTGTTCTTCTTTCTCAAAATTGCAGCAGCTATTCGGGGTCTTTTCTGGTTCCATATAAATTTTTGAAGTGTTTGTTCTATGTCTGTGAAATACGCCATTGGTACTTTAATAGGTATTGCATTGAATCTGTAAATTGCTTTGGGTAGTATGGACATTTTGATGATGTTAATTCTTCCAATCCATGAACACGGTATATGTTTCCATTTATTTGTGTCTTCCTTGATTTCTTTCTTCAGTGTTGTGTAGTTTTCTGCATACAGGTCTTTTACCTCCTTGGTTAGGTTTATTCCCAGATATTTTATTTTTCTTTTTGCTATATCGAATGGGATTTTTTTCCTGATTTCTGCTTCTGCTGCTTCATTGTTGGTATACAAAAATGCCTTTGATTTCTGGATATTAACTTTGTATCCCGCTGTTATGCCAAATTCATTTATTAGTTCCAGCAGTTTTTTGGTAGAGGCTATAGGGTTTTCCATGTACACTATCATGTCATCTGCAAACAATGCCAGTTTTGTTTCCTCCTTTCCGATTTGGATGCCTTTTATTTCCTTTTCTTGTCTGATCGCTGCAGCTAGAACTTCTAATACTATATTGAATAGAAGTGGTGAAAGTGGGCAACCTTGTCTTGTACCTGATCTTAGTGGAAAAGCTTTTAGTTTTTGCCCATTGAGTATGATGTTGGCTGTAGGTCTTTCATATATGGCCTTTATTATATTGAGGAATGTTCCCTCTATTCCCACCTTGCTGAGTACCTTTATCATAAATGGGTGTTGTACCTTATCAAAAGCTTTTTCCGCATCTATTGATATGACCATGTGGTTTTTGTCTTTGCTTTTGTTTATTTCGTGTATTACATTTATTGATTTGCGTATATTGAACCATCCTTGCATCCCCGGGATGAATCCCACTTGGTCGTGGTGTATGATCTTTTTGATATATTGTTGGATGCGATTTGCCAATATTTTGTTGAGGATTTTAGCATCTATGTTCATCAGTGATATTGGTCTGTAATTTTCTTTCTTTGTTGTGTCTCTATCTGGCTTTGGGATTAGGGTGATGCTGGCTTCATAGAAAGAGTTGGGGAGTTTTCCCTCCTTTTGGATTTTTTGGAATAGTCTGTGAAGAATAGGGGTTAGCTCTTCCTTAAAAGCTTTGTAGAATTCTCCTGTGAAACCATCTGGCCCAGGGCTTTTGTGTGATGGGAGTTTTTTGATTACTTCTTCAATTTCATTTGCTGTTATTGGCCTGTTCAGGTTTTCTGCTTCTTTTTCATTGAGTTTTGGAAGATTATATTTTTCTAGAAATTTGTCCATTTCACCCAGGTTTTCAAATTTCTTGGCATACAGTTCCGCATAGTAATTTCTTACAATCCTTTCTATTTCTGTGGTATCAGTTGTAATCTCTCCTCTTTCATTTCTGATTGTGTTTATTTGTGTCCTCTCTCTTCTTTTCTTAATGAGCCTACTTAAAGGTTTGTCTATTTTGTTTATCTTTTCAAAAAACCAACTCCTGGATTCATTGATCTTTAGAATTGTGCTTTTAGTCTCTATGTCATTTAATTCTGCTTTGATCTTGGTTATTTCCTTCCTTCTACTTGCTCTGGGCTGTCTTTGTTGTTGTTCCTCGAGTTCTTGCAGGCGTTGGGTTAGGTTGTTTGTTTGAAATGTTTCTATCCTCTTTAGGTGAGCCTGTATCGCTATGAACTTCCCTCTCAGGACTGCCTTCACTGTGTCCCATAAATTTTGGGTTGTGGTGAGTTCATTTTCATTTGTTTCAAGGAGTTTTTTGATTTCCTCCCTAATTTCAATCTTGACCCATTCATTGTTCAATAGCCTACCATTCAGTCTCCATGATTTTGGGTGTTTTGGGTTTTTTCCTGTGGGGTTGGTTTCCAATTTCAGTCCCTTGTGATCAGAGAAGATGCTTGGTATGATTTCTATTTTCCTGAAGTTGTTGAGACTGGTTTTGTGTCCTATCATGTGATCTATCTTTGAAAATGTTCCATGTGCGTTTGAAAAGAAAGTGTATTTAGTTTCTTTGGGATGGATGGCTCTATATATATCAATTAGGTCCATTTCTTCTAGAGTGTCGTTTAATGCTGCTATATCTTTGTTGATATTTTGTTTGGAAGATCTGTCCATTTTTGACAGTGGGGTGTTAAAATCCCCTACTATAATTGTGTTGCTGTCAATATCTTTCTTGAGGTCCTCTAGGATTTTCTTTATATATTTGGGTGCTCCTGTGTTGGGTGCATATATATTTATGATGTTAATGTCTTCTTGGTGGATTCTTCCCTTGAGTATTATGAAGTGACCTTCTGGGTCTCTCTTTATAGCCTTTTTTTTGAAGTCTATTTTGTCTGATATGAGGATTGCTACCCCGGCTTTTTTTTCATGTCCATTTGCTTGGAAAATTTGTTTCCATCCTTTCACTTTCAGTCTGTGGTGGTCTTTTGTCCTCAGGTGAGTCTCTTGTAGGCAGCATATGTGTGGGTCATGCTTTCTTATCCATTCAGCTATTCTATGTCTCTTAATTGGTGCATTTAATCCATTTACGTTTAAAGTTATTATCGAAAGGTACTTATTCATTGCCATTTATGTACCTGTGTTCCTCTCTGTCTCTCTCTTTTCCTTCCTTTCCTTAAAGCAGCCCTTTTAGTAATTCTTGTAGAGCAGGTTTTGTGGAGGCGTATTCTTTTAGACTTCTTTTGTCTTGGAAGCTCTTTATTTGGCCTTCTATCTTGATTGAGAGCCTTGCTGGATAAAGCAGTCTCGGTTGTAGGCCTCTGTTTCTCATTACTTGGAATATTTCCTGCCATTCTTTTCTTGCTTGGAATGTTTCCGTTGAGAAGTCATTAGCCAACCTTATTGGGACCCCCTTGTATGTTACTTCCTTTTTCTCCCTTGCTGCCTTTAGGATTCTCTCTTTGTCCTGGAGTTTTGCCATTTTAATGATGATGTGTCTTGCAGTAGGCCTCTTTGGGTTCCACCTGCCTGGGACTCTCTGCGATTCCTGGATTCGTGTGACTTTCTCTCCCCTCATCTTAGGAAAATTTTCTGTTATTACTCTTTCAAGTAGGTTTTCTATCCCTTGTTCTTCTTCTTCCCCTTCTGGTATTCCTATTATTCGGATATTATTACGTTTCATATTGTCTTGTATTTCTCTTAGACTCTCCTCATTTTTTCTGATTCTCTTTTCCATTACCTCGTCTGTCTGGGAGATTCTTTCCACCTTGTCTTCGAGCTCGCTTATGCGGTCCTCCGCCTCATCAATCCTACTCTTCATACCTTCTACTGTGTTCTTCAATTCAGAAATTGTATTTTTCATTTCCTCTTGGCCTTTGCTGATGGCTTCTATTTCCTTTTTCATGCTGGTATAATTTGTGGAGAGTTCATTGTAGCTCCCCTGTAGTTTCTGGTAGTTCGTTGTAAGCTCTTTGAATTTCCTGATAACCAGTGCTTTGAATTCCACATCTGATAGTTGACTGGCCTCTATTTCATCTAACATTCTTTCTGTGGCTTCCTCCTTTTCTTTCATTTGGGGATTGTTTCTTTGTCTCCCCATTGTTTGTGCTGCTCTTCTCGTTGGCCTCAGCTTCTTAGATTGATCTGTTCTGGTACCCTGAGTTTATGGCGTGAACTCCTGTGGTAGGATACCTGTGGAATTCAGTGGTGCAGTCTCCTGTAGGTATCTTGGTCTTCTCTGCTCTCTCTACTCCTCCGGTTGGTGTCCAGCGAGTCAACCCGTTTGGTCTCACTAACTGCAGCAGCCTGAGGGGCTGTTATTGTGGCTCTTCTCGCGCCTTGGTACACTCAACTCGTCTTGCCAGTACCCCCCAAGATCCAGACTGGCGCCTCTCACCCGCACCCTACTGAGAGCAGATTTTCTCCCAGGCTTCCCAGCCCTGGTCTGACATGAGGGTGCACGCTCCCAGCCTGGCTTTCTTGTTCTCGTAGGCTTGGGTGTGGACCTTTCCCTGTGTTGTGGCTGAATACACAGGGCAACTCACAATTCTCCCAAACCCAACAGCAACAGCCCGACTCCCTGTGTTTCCCTGTCTGCGCCGACTGAGTAGGGGTGAAGCTGGTGACTGGCTCTCTTCCAGGGGCCCAGCCAGCAGCCAGAGACTCCCCGAATTTATTCGCCAGCCAGTGCAGGTCCTGTGCCACAGGGATCACCTGGGCGACTCTCAATTCCCCAAGCCGAGGGTCGGCGCAGACCCCGCCCCACCGGAAAAGCACGGGCGACTGGCAGTTCCCCGAGGCCCCTCGGGACCGCGGAGGTGCGCGCTACCCAAGGTCCAGGAAACCGAGGCGCGCCGGCTGTAGGAGCCCGAGCCAGCGATGTCGCGGGTCGCCCAGGTGCCGGGGAGGTGCGCGCCACCCAAGGTCCAGGAAACCCGGTGCCCGGGGGACGCGCGCGGCTGTATGAGCCCGTCGGCGATGGCACAGGCCACTCGGGAACCGGGGAGGCGTGAGCGACTTGCAGCTGGTCCAGCTGAAGATCAATGCTTGACTCACAGTGTCTCCCAGTCCGCGCCAGCTGAGCAAGGATTCAGACGGTCTGCACAGCCTCGCCACCGGCGAGCAGGGATGGAGCTGATCTGTGCCGGCTGAGTAGGGATGGAGCTCGAAACTGACCCACTTCTGGAGGCCCTGACAGCAGTCCGAGATTCCCCGGGACTGCTCGCAGGCAGGCACGGGCCCCTTGAAGCAGGGAGTGCTCTGGCAACTCTCAGTTCTCCCAAGCCAGCAACCTGACTCCACGAGTTATCGGAGCTTGCTTCCGAATGCTCACTCCTCTCTCTGCCACTACTGGAAGACTGATCTCTTATGGTGTTTTCCAATCTGCGCCCTGCCGGACAGGGGTGGTGCCGGTGACCAGTTCTCTCCCAGAGCCGGTGTTGCCCACCCTCGGCTCTCAGAGACCGGGGCGGCCGGCCCGGGCCCTGGCTTGGCCTGGCAGGGGGCCCCGCCACCGCCTCTGTGCTGCTCCCTCGTACCTTGTTGATTTGTGGTCGTCTCCTCTCCTCAACTTCTGGTCATTCAGTGTCCGCTACAGTCTCTGGAGTCCTGCTTTCTTATATGCTGAGTCCCAGTTTAGCATCTGCTGTGTTCTTCCGCAGATCAGCCAGGTCCTTCTCCGGCGCGTGGAGAGAAGCGAAATCCTTTGTCCTACTCCGCCGCCATCTTCCCTCTCTCTCCTTATTGTTCATATCTTTGATCTTCTTCTTAAAAAAATCTTTTAGCACTTCATATAATACTGGTTTAATAGTGATGAACTCCTTTAGCTTTTTCTTATCTGGGAAGCTCTTTATTTGCCCTTCAATTCTAAATGATAGCTTTGCTGGGTAGAGTAATCTTGGTTGTAAGTCCTTGCTTTCCATCATGTTGAATATTTCTTGCCTGTCCCTTCTAGTCTGCAAAACTTCTGTTGAGAAATCATGTGATGATCTTATAGGAGCTCCCTTGTAGATAATTAACTGCTTTTCTCTTGTTTTTAAGATTCTCTCTTTGCCTTTAACTTTTGGTATTTTAATTATGATGTTTCTTTGGTATGGGCCTCTTTGGTTTGATCTTATTTGGTACTCTCTGTCCTTCCTGGACTTGTATATATGTTTCTTTCACCAAGTTATGGAAGTTTTCTGTCATTTTCTTCAAATACACTTTCAATTTCTTGCTCTCTCCTCTCCTTTTGGCACCATCATGATGTGACTGTTGGTACACTTGAAATTGTCCCAGAGGCTCCTTACATTATCCTCATTTTTTTTAGATTCTTTTATCTTCTTGATCTTCTGATTGTGGATTTTTTTCTTCCTTACATTCTAAATCACCAATTTCATTCTCACCTTTGTTTACTGTTGATCCCCCATAAATTGCTCTTTTTTCAATTAGCATATCCTTCATCTGACTGGATCTTTTTATTATGTTGTTGAGGTTCTTACTAAGTTCCTTGAGTGTGTTTACAACCAGTGTTTTGAACTCTGCATGTAGTAGATTGTCTCTATTTTGCTTAGTTCTTTGTGCAGAGTTTTGTCCTATTCTTTTATTTAGGGCATGTTTCTATGCCCCCTCATTTTGACATCCTCCCTGTGGTTGTTTTTATGTTTAGGTAGAGCTGCTACATCTTCCAGACTTGGTAGAGTGGTTTAATGTAGTAGGTGTCCTGTAGGGTCCAATAGCACAGCCTCTTCTATCACCCAAGCTGGGTATGCAAGGTACAGCCACTGTATGGGCTGTGTACACCCTCCTCCTAGTTGAGACTTGTTTCCTGTTGGCAGATCAAAGGGAGGAATTTACCCAGGCCAGTTAGCTTCAAGGGCTGTCTGTGACCACTGACCACTACCTCTGACCACCATGGATGGTCAACTGCAGGGGCCCACCCCACATAGCAGAACTTTTTTTAGCAGGGCTCTGATGCCTGCTGAGTTTTCCCCTTGAGTGTGTTGCTTTTGGAGATGGTTGGGTCATGGTGCTACACTGAGGTCTGAAGCTGCCCACTGGGTGCACAGGCTCTGCAGTCTTCTTCCTGGGAGGTGCAGACCAAGGTCATCCAACACCTGTATTCTGCCTAGAGTCACTTGGCATGATCTTCAAAGTGACCTGCAGATGGCTGATGTTGTGCTGGACTTGGAAGTGCCCAGGTGAGGCCAAGCTATGAAACAAGTTCAGATGCTACTAGTGACAGGCTTGGGGTCATTTTCTGAGGGGTACAGGGCTTGCTGAGGCCCTATGCTGCTTGACAGAGAGAATTTAGGAAAATCTGAACCATGAGCCAAGACAAGCCATTTGTATGGAAAAGCCACTGGAAATAGCTTGGGTGGGTCCAAAATTTGGGTGGGATGGCACCTCATGGAATCACCAGGATGGGGAAAACACTGTAAGCCAGGTTGGTGGAGTCTCAGATATGGCTCCTGCCTTCTGGTTCTGCATGGGGGAGAGCTCATCAGGGGACAATGGCTTCTACCAGCACTTCTGTCTCGGAGAAAGCTGCCCCCGCCCAGTTCATGACCTGATGCCAGACACTTAAGTTTCTCCCTGTATGTCTCTGGTGTCTTTCAAGTTGTTGCCTCCCCTCTGCCCCTACTGGATCTCAGGGAGTGAGTCTGAGAAAGTCCATGTGCTGGCCTTTTAAGAGGAATGAGACCTTATAGGCAAGAAGGAGCCGAAATGTAGTATTCCAAGTCATGAAATCCAAAGACCTACATCCAAGATTGCTCTGTCCAGCAAAGCTTTCATTTAGAATAGAAGGGCAGGTAAAGCACTTCTCAGATAAGGCCAAGTTCAAGGAGTTCATCATCACCAAGCCCTTATTATATGAAATGTTAAAGGGACTTATATAAGAAAAAGAAGATGAAAAATATGAACAGTGAAAGGACAGCAAACTCACAGTTATTAACAACCACACCTGAAACAAAAGCAAACTAGGCAGACAGCTAGATCAGGAGTGGAACCATAGAAATAAAGAACACATGGAGGGTTAGCAACAGGGGAGTGGGAGGAGGAAAAGCAGGAGAAGGTGCAGAGAATAAGTAGCATAAACGGTAAAGAGAAAATAGACAGGGGGGAGGGCAAGAATAGTATGGGAAATGTAAAAGCTAAAAAACTTAAGATACAAGGACATCAACTAAAGGGGGGAATATGGGAGGGAGAGGGTGTGTAGGGTGGAGGGGAATGAAGGGGGAGGAATGGGACAACTGTAATGGCATTATCAATAAGATATATTTTTTAAAAAAGAATGCTTGGAACTCCAGAAGTTTCTGTCTTCCACAACCTGAATCCCCACTGTTTTCTATAGTAGATGTTATGGGGACTTATGATTCTGGTACTGGAACCCTGGGCTGGGTGGCCTGGTGTAGGACTGGGGCTCTTCACTCCTGAGATATCCTTCCCAATTTTTATCCTCCACATGTGGATGTGGGGTCAGCTGGTTTTGTGTCTCTGTCCCTCCCACCAGCCTTGATGTGGTTTCTTCTTTAATTCCATAATTGTAGGAATTCAGCTAATTCAGCTAATTTCTGATGGTTCTGTATAATGGTTGTTTTGTTGGTTAGTTGTAATTTTGATATTGCTTGTGAGGAGGCAAGCCATGTTTACCTATGCCACCATCTTTCAGGAATATCAAAGTTTTTCTTCTTTACTAAATAATCTCCATCAGTACATAAACTGTTATTTGTCCTATTATACACACAAAAATTATCTTGGCTTGATTTATCCTCAGCTGCCATGCTACATCTCTTTTTCTTTGTAAAAAAATTAAAGAACTGTCTATACTCCTTTCTGATTTCTCTTTTCTCTTTCCCTCTTGAATTCACTCCCATTGGGTTTTCATACTCAGCTTTCCAGAGAATCAGATCCTCTGTCTCATAGTAGCTAATGAACTCATATGCAATGGTCATTTTTCTGTTTTCTCATTTGACTTAGCAACAGCATCTTTCAGAGTTTATCACTGTCTCCTCCATAAGACACTTTGCAAATAAAGGAATTATTGTACTCACTGAGATGTCCTCCTATTTTTTGACTCTTTTTTCTTTTTTTTTTCTTTTTTTTTAAATTTATTTAACTTTTGTTCAAGTACAGTTTTCTTTCTTGTATTCCCAGCCCCGCACCCCCCCAGTGCTCCCCACCCCCCTCCCATCTCCGCCCCCCGTCTTAGTTATTGTCCATGTGTTTTTCATACTTATTCATGTGAGTCCACCCCCTTTTACTCTGTGCTTCTCTCCCCTCTACCCTCTGGACCCTGTCAGCACGTTCTGTATTTCAATGTCTTTGGTTACATTTTGCTTGCTTGTTTGTTTTGTTGTTTACATTCCTGTTAAAGGTGATATCATATGGTATTTGTCTTTCACTGCCTGGCTTATTTCGCTCAGCATAATGCTTTCCAGCTCCATCCATGATGTTGCAAAGGGTAGGAGCTCCTTCTTCCTTTCTGCAGCATAGAATTCCATTGTGTAAATGTACCATAGTTTTCTGATCCAGTCATCGACCGATGGGCATTTAGGTTGCTTCCAACTCTTGGCTATTGTAAATTGTGCTGCTATGAACATCGGGGTGCATAGGTTCTTTTGGATTGGTGCTTCAGGGTTCTTAGGATATACTCCTAGCAGTGGAATTGCTGGGTCAAAAGGCACATCCATTTTTAGTTTTCTTAGAAAATTCCATACTGCTTTCCATAGTGGTTGTACCAGTCTGCAATCCCACCAACAGTGGACTAGGGTGACTCTTTTTTCTTAATGCATTTTGCAAGTTTTTCCTACTTTAGTCTAAAAACGTTGTGTTTCCCAAAAGCTCAGTCCTCTTTCCTATTTATACTTACTTGTTTGGTAATCATACGCAGTCACAGTGCTTCAGTTATAATCTACATCATGGCTCAGACCTCTTCTCTGACTTTCAGACAGCTATCACCAATTGCTTTTTGGATATCTTCACTTCGATGTCAAGTAGTCACTAAAGCTTTACATATTCAAACTCAGTTCCCATTATTATTCCCCAATAACTTTTTTTCTTGAAGTCTTAGCCATTTGAGTTAATTTCAGTGACTTTTGTCAAAGGTTTTGACTTCATCTATGACTGTTCACATTTTCTCACACTTCATCCATCAGCAAATCTTGTTGCATTAACTTCAAAATATATCCAGATTTTAACATTTCTACTACTTCACTACTACCACCTTGGTCCAAGTCACAATCATTTCTTTTCTAAATTAATAAAGTAACATTTTAATTAATCATTCTATTTCCATTCTTAATCTCTTAGTCTTTTCTTCACATAGCACAAAGAGTGATCTTGATAAAACCTGTCAGATAGTGTCATTTCTCCTCTTAAAAGGAGAAAAAGCCTTCAATGGCTTTCCAGAGTAAGTTAAAGTTCTTACTATGACAAGAAAACTATACAAGCTATCCTTCCTTTCCTCTGACATTATCTCCTACTAGCCTTCTCTAGTTCTCTCCAAAATGCACTTCCTTGCTGTTCCTTGAACATATCCAGTATGTTCTTGACTCAAGGGCCTTTATAGTTATAATTACTTCTCTGGGATGCTTTTCCTCTAGACAGTAGCATGGTTCATTTCCTCACTTTACCTCAATGCACATATGTTTCCAGGTCAGTGAGGCCTTCCTTGTCTATCACATTCAAAGTGAAGAATCTTCCCTGGCCAGGTGGCTCGATTGGTTGAAGCATCCTTTCATACACCAAAAGATTGCAGGTTCAATTCCCAGTGAGGATGTATATCTAGGTTGTGTGTTTCAGCCCCAGTTGTGGTGTGTACAGGAGGCAACCAATTGATGTTTCTCTCCCTCTCTCTTTCTCTCTCTCTCTCAATCTGTTCCTCTCTGTCTCCCTTTCTCTCTCTAGAATCAATAAACACATCCTTGGAAAAAATGAAGAATTTACTCCATTATTCTAAATTCTTATTCTTTGTTTTATTTTTATCCTTATCATTTAGCATACTCTAATGCATTAAATTTTATTTATTTATCATGCTCAATGTAGGTCTTTCCAAGTAGAATGTAAGTATACATTCATAGAGTTTACATGCAGAGATTTTTGCCTGCATTTTTTTCTAAGTGTGGAACAGTACCTGAGATGAAGTAGGCTCTAATTTGTTAAACAAAGGAAATAATGTATGTATTCTTTCATTAATCTTTATTTTCTTTCCTTCATTATCTGTGTTTATTTTCATAGAATGCCATTTATACTGATCTTTAAACTTGTAGATACATGTTCTGTATCTATCATGCTCTCTTATATTTCCTTTTGTTATGGGGAATTACATCCCCAGAATAGTTGGCTTCAAGTTTCTGGTTCACTGATGCACTGATTCACTCTTGTTATCCTATTTAACAAGTTCATTAACTAAAAATGTTTTACAGTAATTTTAAAAAACTTAAGCCTTGTATTTGTAACTTTGTGTTTGATTTGCTATTATCCTATTCCAGAAGCTACAGACCTTCATAGAAACTTTGCTTTAGAAGTTCTAGCTCTGATTGCAGAATATTTGATATTACAAGATATTTTAAACTAAACTCACAAATTAATTAATACTTAAGATTGAGTCATCTTTAACAATAATGCACTTACTTTGAGTAAAACTAAAGACTTAGGAATCAAGATGCTGAAATAACACCTTTGCATACAAAGATTCAAGAGCCATTTTAACTTTCCTTGAACACAAAAAGGAAGTATTTCAGACATAAGGAGTTTGTCATTGATATTATTTTCTCTAAAGAGGAATAGGGAATAAAAGAAATGTGTACCTTTAAAAACTTTGGACCTTGGTGCTATCCTGGGGTTTAGATGAACCTGAGATTGAAGATGAAAAGGTTTGAGGTCGATCAATGGTTTGTCTTTTCAAACAAATAATTCTAATCTTACAATTACCAAGTTCCAGAAAGAAAAATTCTATTACATAAGCTGGAAGAGGAATCAAAAGCACCACATCCATCACATCCATTATAGCATACTTCATGAAAAGATAAAGACTCATGACTTTAAATGAAATTTCAAAACCAGCAAGAAAAAAATTGGATTTAAATTTTAGAACTAATCTGACACTTGACATCAATAGGTAGGAAGACACATTTCTTATCACTAGGACATTTTATTAGATCCTTATAAAATGAGCTTACTTATATTTTAAATATAATATGCTTTGCTTTCCCAAACTTTTACCAAGGTACTTTCCTTCTTAGTTGGCCTCACAGGGGAGACTGGAATTAATATCAACTTTGAATGTGAAATATGTATATTTTAATTTTTACTTACTGGGATAATCACCACTCATTTTGTCATTGATAAATCATAAGACCAATTGTAATAAACACAAGTAGAATTCAAGTTGCACTTCCTATTAACACATGCAAGATTGAAATTGACCATGAAATGTTGTATAATTAATTCATTAGTAATTATCCACAACTGATATTCTCTATAATTATAGTCAAGAACCACATTTAATTTAATAATCTTAATTTAATGACCATCTGTAATGAGAGGGTTTTGCCCCCTACTTTTATTTGATTCTCTTTTTTTCTTTACATGGCATAAACCCAAGGTATGACTTTCTATAATAAATCAAAACTGACTCTGGTTTATAGAAAACATTACAAATATACACTTGGAAATGAATCTAGGAAATAACTCATTAATCAAAAAGCATTTCTAGCCCTGGCTGGTGTAGCTCAGTGGATTGAACGCGGGCCTGTGAACCAGACAATCGCGGTTCGATTCCCAGTTCGGGCACATGCCTGGGTTGCAAGTCAGTTCCCAGCTGGGGACTCACGAGAAGCAACCATACATTGACATTTCTCTCCTTCTCTCCTTCCTTTCCCCTCTAAAGATAAATAAATAAAAATCTTTAAAAAAAGCATTTCTACATACAGAAGGAATTCCAATTAAATCACTTCAAATATTTCATGAAACAAATTGAGTGAGCCCACCATCACCTTGGTATGAACAATTGGTGTAGAAACTGACCCTTGTAGGTTGTTTCTTAACCCTGACACCAACCTGTTTGTTATAAAGGGCAGAATGAACAGATGACAATCAGAGAACTAGTAGCACAGATAATTTTTTAAAGTATTTTCATTTCATCTCTATCTCAAATATGAACCATTAAGAAAAATAACTATGACTAGTACCCCAATAGACTATCTACAAATAAAATACAATAATCATTATACAGTATATTGTAGCTCCATAGATGGTGGGAATTTTAATTTTGAGACCAAAGGCAATGAATTACCAGTGTCAAATTCTTTACTTGCTGTGCCCACACTAACAGAAGTTATGTGAACTGTTTGTGCTACTGGAATAATTGTGATAACACCAATAATAGCATTATTGACAGTATTCAAGATTTACTAAGCTTCTTCTATGTGCAAAACATACTGCTCAGCACGTTAGAAAAATAATTTTACTTAACCTGTACAATAGCCTTATAGAGTAGAAAATATCATCCCGATTTTACAAATGGGAAAAAAAATCTCTGAGGCTCATGTAGGTTAAGTAGTTTACTTGGATTTCACAAGTTTAAAAAACAGAAGTTGTGGCTCTCTTTGCCACTTTTACTGTGAGGATGAAGACCACTTTCAGCAATCAGACTGTCCACATCCCAAGAAATACCCATTCTGAAGGGATGCACAGTTTTTGTGATGGGCCTGAGGCACCCTGTGGAGAGACTTCAATCACACCAATGTAGAACTCAGTCACCCTGAAAGAAAAAGAAGGGGTTCTGGGTTGACAGATGGTGGGGCTATCCACCATTTGCACCATCTGCAGTCATGCACAAAACATGATCAAGGGTGTCACCCTGGCCTTTCATTACAAGATGAGGTCTGTGTATGTTCACTTCTCCATCAATGTCCTTATTCAGGAGAGTGATTCTCTTGTTGAAATCAAATTTTGGGGCAAAAAATGCACCCACAGGGTTCAGATGAGGTCAGGTGTTGTTTTTTCAGTATCTCAAGCTCAGAAAGATGAGTTGACTATTGAAGAAAACAATATTGAACTTGTATCAAATTCTACTGCCTTGGTTCAGCAAACCACAACAATTAAAGACAAAAATATCAGAGAAATTTTGTATTGTATCTATGTTTCTGGAAAAAGAAACAGTTCAGGAGGCTGATAAATAAGATCCAAGTTGTCTAGCTATAGAAACAGCAAGATGCCAAATGATTCCTCAGACTTATTTGTGAAATTTTAAAGATGCAGGCATTGCACAAGCCACCATTGCCCCAGAGCTTCCTGTGCCCAGCCATGGTCAGCCCCACTGTGATCTTAGACATAGCTGCTGATGGAGAGCCCTTGGGCTGTGTCTCCTTCAAGCTGTTTGCAGACAAGTTTCCAAAGACAGCAGAAAACTTTCATGCACTGGGGAGAAAGAATTTGGTTAGAAAGGTTCCTGCTTTCACAGAATTATTCTGGGATTTATGTGCCAGGGTAGTGACTTTGCATGCCACAGTGACACAGGTGGGAAGTCCATCTATGGGGAGAAATTTAATGATGAGAATTTCATCCTGAAGCACACAGGTCCTGGCATCTTGTCCATGGCAAATGCTGGACCCAACACAATGGTTCCCAGTTTTTCATCTGCACTCCTAAGACTGCGTGGCTGAATGGCAAGCATGTGGTCTTCCACCAGGTGAAAGACAACATAGATGTTGTGACAGCCATGGAGAACTATGGGTCTAGGAATGGCAGAAGCAGCCAGAAGATCACCATTACTGACTGCGGACAAGTCTAATAAATTTGACTTGTGTTTTATCTTAACCACCAGACAATTCCTTCTGTAGCTTGGGAGAGCACGCCTTTACCCTCATCTGCATGGAATGTTCTATAACCTTCATGCTCCCACCCCAGTTCATTTGGTCCCATATTTTCCTTCCAATTCTACATGGATTGCAGAGTTAAGTTTATGATTATGAAAGAAAAGCTAAATAGTCAAAAATAAAGATGCAATAAAAGCGATATATTGATTTGAGAAAAATAAAAAAAAACCCCAGAGGTTGTGGAAGGGGGGCACAAATTTATAAAATACCACACCTTAAAATTTTGGCAAACTCATGAAAAGTTTTCAAAACATATCACTATGTGTAAGGAAAAATCCCTGGGGATTCTTTAAGAGTATAATGGTATAAATGTGTAGCATATACAGCTAGGATAGAAGATGATGTCCATATTTTGGTTGAGAAATTTAGATATGTACTATAGTTGTAAAACAACTGAGTCAGCAAAACTTTTATGGTTCTATCCAGTATTCTAGTTAAAAACAAAAAACAGGTCACTCATGGAGAAGACCAATGCATGGTAGGAACAATGGTTTGTAGAGTATCGCTTCACAAAGTCCCCTTCTACTGCAATCACTTGCTTCAGTCCCTCATTCTTACCTAGACCATTATAACTATCTCCTTACTGGTCTTTGCCGACTGTGTCTTCTTTTGTAATCTGTCTTATACACTAGCACTAGCTTAATCTTCCTAAAGTACAGTTGTAACAATATCCTTCTCATGGCCAAAAATCTTCAATGATGTTTGACTACCTAGAAATAAAGGAAAATATCTAATCCATTTATTTGTATATTTCTTGAACTTTCATTTTATAGATGTATATCGAATGCCTGATATTGCCCCCACACACACGACTTGGTGCTGGTTGATACATTTTTTAATAGCAGAACATCACAAAAGTTTATTTCAGATATAACAGTGATGTAAATAAGTTTAATTTTTTTAAGATTTTATTTATTTATCTTTAGAGGGGAAGGGAAGGAGAGAAGGAGAGAAATATCAATGTATGGTTGCCTCTCGTGAGTCTCCCACTGGGAACTGGCCTGCAACCCAGGCATGTGCCCTGACTGGGAATCGAACCACGATCGTGTGGTTCGCAGGCCCGCACTCAATCCACTGAGCTATACCAGCCAGGGCCAAATAAGTTTAATTTTTAACTGCACCAAGTAAACTTAGCCATTTAAATACTTTAATAGTTATTCCCTCTTAAAAACTGAGGGAGTTTTTCTTTTCTGCCCTACATATGATGGTACCCAATAGTTCTGTTTTTGAAGAACTTTCAAGTGATGAGTAAACTGCCTTGGGGATATTTCAGAACTTCTTTCTCCAAATAAAAACTAATCTGGACAAATTATATATTGCATAGATTTCTCTGCAAAGTTTTTTTCTTTAGAACCCAAATGCAATTGGCATCCAGTAGAAATTTTTACCTTTGCCCCACAGTAAAAATTATTTGTCCTGAAAAAATATGACAGATCTATTCTGTGATTATTGCATTAATAGAATTATTTTACCTCTATGATAATTTTCATTATATTTCAAAATAATCAACTCAATATGAGACATTATTTCAGTTTTTACTGACTCATAAACATATGAACTAGTGCCCAGCTTCCACCTCTTCTATAGCCTCCTTCTCCAGAAGTGGAGGGAATTATTTAATGCAAGTCTGATGTAGGACACTTAACCTTTTACAAACATTTACAATTTAGGTTTAAGCCATTGACTAGTGTGGAAAAAGAAACACTATAATGATAGAGAGCCTACACATTTAATTTAAAATTTAATATTTTTCCTCCTTAAATAACATGTACTTAATTGTCATGTGGCAGTTATTCAGTTTTCAATGTCCTTATTTAGGGATACATTCATAAGAGTGATTAGATAGCCCACATGAAATAGAAATAGAGTCAATGTCATCTCAGAAAATTCATTTATATATCAAAATCTATTTTGATATCTAAAAGTTTACAAAAAGGCTATATTCTTCAAACTAATTAGGCCTTCTGTAACTTGAGCGAGCACTCTTCTCTTGGCAAGAACAAGCTGAAGCTTATCCATGAAAGTAAAGGTGCTTAATGCTAAACTTTCTTCTCAGCTCAGATTTAGACTGCTGAAGAAACTGATAACCCAAGAATCCCGCATGGTCTTTCTACATTTTTTTCTATTTTAAGATTAAACCCCTATAAACCTATTCATTAACTATTTTCCTATTCTCTATTATTCTTGGCACTCAATTAAGACTGGAGAAGTCTATTGTACTTTGTACTTTCACATTCTCAAATAAGAAGTTAAGATTATAAAATGTGCACAAACATTCTGTAAAATAACTTTGTCACTTAACATATTTGGAGAAATGAGATTTCCACAGCAGAATTAACATAGAGGATAAATATCATGAATCAACCTTTCTTTTAAAGTCAAATGACAGAATCTTCAAACTCTGTGCATTGTTTGAAAGTCTAATGAGATCATTTGCTAGGCCATCCGTATTGGCAAAGCAGAAGAATTTAAATACTGGAGATGGGACTATGGAGGAAAATAAGAAACTATCAGCTGTTTCCTGTCTTACAAGAAGTTACCAGTTCATCAAAACCATTCCTTATTCATCAGAAAATGATCTGGCCTAAACCAGGCCTGTCAGTTGAAGAAGCTACTTGTTTATTTTAACATTGCTGTTACATCTGAAATAAACTTATGTGATGTTCTGGTATTTTTTTTAAAAAATCTATTACCCAGCACCAAGTAGTGTGTGAGCTATATCAAGCACTCAATAAATATCTGTAAAATGAAAGTTCAAGGAATATACAAATAAATAGATTATATTTTCCTTTATTTCTAGGTAGTAGGATGTCACTGAAGATTTTGGGGCAGGGAAAAGATATTTGCATTAGTAACACTTCTAGAGTTTCACTTTTCCAAGAATAGAAGTAATATGTTTAAGAATTATCCCTCCCCCAAATCCTTAAAATCAATAGCATAGCCACAGAAGGTAAGCAAATCTGGGATGTTCTGCAACAGAAAAGCAACAGCACAGCTTTTTTATTCTAAAAAACACTTTATATATTCTTTCCTATACAGTAAAATGCTCAGTGGCTATACTTTTAATAGCCTGCATTAGCTGACATCAAATGCATTTATAGTGCTACAAGTCCATCTAAGCTTCCTTTCAGGTATATGTTAATATGTTCAAGAGAGAAGACCTGTGTCAGCATTCTTTAAGAGCATTGACCTATAAGGATATCAACTACCTTTTTAAGGTTAGACTAACTGCTGTGGGTTTACTGAAGAAAAAGGATGGGAGGGGAAAAAAGTAAGTCACAAGAAACCTCTTTAGGCCAGTTAAAAGCCATTAACTCTACTTGGGATATTTAAAAATTTAATGTCACTGGCTCACACTCTAAAAGTTAATGGCACTAATAACAATCAACAGCAGGAAAAATAATCCTGCTAACAACAAGCCAACTCATTAGTAAAAAGCAGTTTAACTCAAATACTGAGACCAAAGTCTAACACTACCTACCCAAACTATTCCACTCACCCTCAGCCACCAGCAAGGAAAGAAGAAATAATTGCTTGAAACAAAATATGTTTAGCAATTTCTTACAAGGATGACAATGATCCAACTCCTGAGATAGTATTTACAAGGACAAAAGGTGAAGGTGGAGGCAGTGTCTAGGGATTAGTATCCTACAGTCTTGAGAAACCCAAAGTACCACAAACACACTAAACTTATCTATGATTAGAGCAACAAGGTATTGCTGTTGCTTCTTTTTTGTGTTTTGAAATATACAACATTTTGTAGGCTCTGCACTTCACTGTGAAAGCAGGGCAAGCTAAAAATAAATTGAAATTGACACATTTTTGGAACCAGATATCTCAACTATGAAACTAAATAGATCTATACCTTCCCTTTTAACAACCAATCCATGTCACATCAATAAGAGAGCTAAAACAACCCAAGCATGATTAATTTTGAAAGTGTTTGAAAGTATTAAAACTTTTAGAAGGGAAGAAAAAAGAGGAAAAACAAGAACACGGAGTGGGGAAAACTTTAAAAGAAAGGGAGGTAGGAATCAATGGGCCTCTTTTTTTTTATTTGGCAACAAGCAAGTGCAAGAAAGTCTGTAATTTGTTCAGTTGTCTGTTTTTGCAAGTCTGCATTCTGGTCAGAAGGGACTTGGTGGTTTTTCTCTATCACATGAGCATCTGAGGTCTCTATCCTCTGACAGTACTTCCTGGTCTCAATAATCTCAAAACAAAGCTTCCTATCGAAGTCAATTGTGACACATTGCTGATCTGGACATGCAGAGAGATGCCAAAAGTTCCATCATTTTCACAGATGTTTAAGACATGACTTAACATTTCAGTTCCTATTTCTAACCTTCGGTAATGGTGCCAGACATCCTAGTGTCATGATGTAAAGTCTCTTCGGATTCTGTGAATGATCCACCCTACAGAACACTGCACCTACTGCAAAACATTGATTTAGGCAATTTCTGCCAGCTCTCCAACTCTAGCACATTCTTGCAGAACTTGTCATTGTAGCTGACTGGAAAGATGACCTGCTTTAATCTCTTCAGCTGTTTAATACTGTGTGGTGTCACATCTCCCAGCTCAATCCAGCTATCTTTTATCTTCTCTGCTGGCTAAGGCCATGGTTACCACTACTATCAGTGCCACTGTCACCTACCTGAGCTCTCAGTGTCCTCAGCTCAAACCACTCAGCCCCAGAAGCCAACCTCCCTGCCTAGGGCAGGGAGCTGAGTGGGTGGGGAAGGCCATGGGAGTGGAGCAGTGGTGTTTCCCATTGCTGAGCTAGCGGCCCTGGTCTCCATATGTGCACTCAAGGCACTGGGCCCCCACCCACAGCCATGGCCACCAAACCTGCTGCTGTGTTGTCTGGGTTATACATTGGTAAGCAAAACAGAAATGGTGATTGCCTTGATGAAAAAACCTAGGCTTATTAATTATTTCACTCACTGAAATATAGTGAATAGCACATAGAATGTGCTAAAAAAGAGAAAGTAAGCATGCAAGAAAGTAGAAGAAGAAAAACAATGGTTGCCTAACACTGGGAACAAAGGAGGATGGTGAACTAATTGCAAAGGGCATATAGAAACATTTGAGGTTAATTAAAATATTTTAAATCTTTTTTTTCTGACAAAAGTTAAAAAAATTAATCCATATTCTGTTTTTCCCATTACTATCTAGCCCCCTTATATCTCACTCAGCAATCACCACACGGTTGTCCATGTCCATGAGTCCTTTTTCTTTTTTGCTTAATCCCTCCATCCCCTAACTTACCTCCACCACTAGCTGCTATCCTGCTCTCCATCTATGAGCCTGCCCCATTTCCTCCTTATTTTAGTTTGTTCATTAGATTCCACATATGAGTAAAATCATATGGTATGTCTCTTTCTCTGACTGGCTTATTTCATGTAACATAATGCTCTCCAGGTACATCCATAGTGTCACAAGGGTAGAATTTTCTTCTTTTTTATGGCCGAGTAGTACTCCATTGTGTAAATGTCCCACAGTTGTTTTATCCACTCATCTACTGATGGACACTTGGGCTGCTTCCATGTATGGCGATTATAAATAACACTGCAACGAACATGGTGCTCATGTTCTTTCCAATTAGTGTTTTTGGGTTCCTTCAGATATATTCCCAGAAGCAGGATTGCTGGGTCAAATGGTGCACCCATTTTTTTAACTTTTTTGATATATCTCCGTACTGCTTTCCATAGTGGCTGCACCAGTCTGCATTTCCACCAAAGCACAAAAAGGTTCCTTTTCTCTACATCTCACCAAGCACTTGTTGTTTGCTGTTTTATTGATGATAGCCATTCCGACAGGTGTAGGGTAATATCACATTGTGGTTTTAATTTGCATTTCTCTGATCAGTGACATTAAGCATCTTTTCATATGCCTATCGGCCATTTGTATGTCGTCCTTGGAGAAATGTCTATTCAGGTCCTTTGCCCATTTTTTTAAATTGGGTTGTGGGATTTTTTGGTGTTGAATTTTGTAAGTCCTTTGTAAGTTTTGGTTGTTCACCCCTTATCACAGCAGTCTCCAACCTTTTTGGCACTAGGGACTGATTCTGAGGAAGACAGTATTTTCCACAAGTCAAGGAAGGATGGAGCTCAGACAGTAATATAAGCCCTGGGGAGCAGGATGAAGCTTTGCTCCCTCACCTGCCATTCATGTCCTGCTGTGAAACTCACTTCCTAAGAGGCCACAGACCAATATCTGTATTTGCTGCAGGGGTTGGGGACCCCTGCCTTATCAGATATATTAGCAAGTAAATTCTCCCATTTTGTGTGCTGTCTTTTTATTTTGTTGGTGGTTCCCTTTGCTGTGCAAAACCTTTTTACATTGATGCAGTCCCACTTGTTCACACTTTTCTTTTGTTTCCCTTTCCTGGGGAGATATATCCCATAAAATATTGCTACAAGCAATGTCCAAGATTTTGCTGCCTATGTTTTCTAATGGATTTTTATGGTTTGGGGTCTAACATTTAAGTCTTTGATCCATATTGAATTTATTCTTGTGTGGTATAAGAAGGCAGTCTAGTTTCATTTTTTCCTGCACATATCTGTTCATCTTTACCAACACAATTTATTGAATGAACTATCTTTAGACCATTGTAAGTGTTTGCTTCCTCTGTCAAATATTAATTGACTATAAAAAGTGTGGGTTTATTTCTGGGCTCTCTATTCTGTTCCATTAATCCATGTGTCTGTTTTTATGCCAGTACCATGCTGTTTTGATTACTATGGCCTTATATTATAGTTTGATATTAGGTAGTGTGATTCCTCCAGCTTTGTTCTTCTTTCTCAGGATCACTGTTGCTATGCAGGGCATTTTGTGGTTCCATATAAATTTTTGAAATACTTGTTCTAGTTCTGTGAAATACTTCATTGGAACTTTTATAGGAATTGCATTGAATGTATAGATTGTTTTGGGTTGTATGGATATTTTAATGATGTTAATTCTTATTATCCATGAACACTGTATGTGCTTCCACTTATTTGTATCTTCTTCTTTCTTCAGTATCTTAATTTTCCAAGTACATCCTTGGTTAGGGTTATTTTAAATTTTAATTTGGCTGCTGGCCATACAAGTGTATATATTTGTTAAAATCTGTCAAACAGGCCTAGCTGGATAGCTCAGTTAGTGTCATCCCAATCACACCAAGGTTGCAGGTTCAATCTTTAATCATGGCAATAGAAGAATCAACCAATGAACGCACCAATAAGTGGAACAGCTAATGGATGCCTCTCTATCTCCCCTCCCCCTTCCTTTCACTCTTTCTGAAAAATCAATAAATAGTACACTTAAGATTAGTACATTTTACTCCATGTAAATTAAACCTCAAAAAGTGATAGATAAATAAAAATAATAACTGAATCAAATAAATGTGAAAAATGATTGCTTATTTGGAAAGTGAGGATAGTAGTTACTTTGAAGAGTGAGGATGAGGTTGATGTTGGACAGGGGCACAGAAAGGAGTCCATGGGTGGTTGGTAAAGTTTTATTTCTTGACCTAGATGGTGGTTACACACATACTCTCCTCACTATAGTTCATTAAAGTGTGCATCTGTTTTGTGTAGTTTTTCTGTAACTGTGTTTTATTTTATAATCAAAAGGTGGAATTTTGAATTGAAAGAGATTATCACTGTTACCTGAAGGCTGCCATCTAATGTGAAGCACTGAACCATATGTTCAAAGAATATTAGAACTGGAAAGAACTTTGGTGGTTAACTTGCCCAACCTCTTCATTCTACAAAACAGTACCTTGAGAACCTAAGAAGGCAGCTTTCTTGAAGTCACATGAGTTGATCACAGCTCTGGGACTCTTTTCTGACTCTCTTCTGTACTGTGTGCTCTTAAGCTAGTGCAGACAATAGAACGATACAACACTTGCTTTCTACTAAAGGTTCTTTAGCTACTTGACAATTCATGATGGTTTATTTTATTGTTTAGAATTGCTAAACACATCGGCAGCACATTGTTCATTTGACTATGCAGGGAAAAATGATGTCGAAGTATTTCAGTAAAGCTTGCAAAAATAGTGTTATTGGCAATGCCTATTTTGTTAAATATAAATGACTAAATTTTCATCATCATTTCTTTCATGACTGCAAAAACTGTCTTCTCTCATATGGAAATTTTATAAGGAGTTGAAGATAGACAATAATTTGGAGGAATGATGACTTGGGCTAATTATTAAAGTTGCACAATGTCATGCTGATTACATATAGTTGAAAACTTTAATTTTGATTACATAAAGAGATTGGGATATTTCTGTCAATTGCTAATGTTTATTATTATCTTCAAAGGCCAGCAATGTTTTTCGGTAAAGCATATGACATGGTTGTACTTGCTTTATCAGAGATTGTGAAACACATATTCATTTTATGCATACTGTGATGCTATTGTCACTTGATTGTTTAAGAGCATATATCCGATTCTTAAGAGACTCTTCTTTTCCAGTTAGATTGTTCCCCAGCTTTAGAATACATTGCCACCAAGTAGTGATACAGTCTCTGTATAAACTACAAAGCATAAAACTTAACAGAGATTTATTTATTTATTTACTTTAAATATAATATTTTATTTATTTATTGTTACAGAGAAGGGAAAGGAGGAAGAGAAACATCGATGTGTGAGAGAAACACCATTCGGGTGCCTCTCCCATGCCCCCAACCAGGGATGTGCCTTGACATGGAATCAAACCGGTGACCATTTGGTCTGTGGGCTGTCTCTCAATCCACTGAGCCACACCAACCAGAGCCAGAAATTTAAATTGAAATAAAAATGTTCTATGCCTTAACTTTGAAAATGAATAAAATTAATATTTTAAGAATTGAACTTAAACAAGATTACCTGGTAAAATAGAATTAAATAATTGCATCAATAAAAATAATAGAATCATAAGATATTTATAAATACATTAAATTATTATTATTGAGGAATACTTAATCATCTTAGGATATAATTAAATAACAGGAAATCTCTCTTTTATTGTATACCAATCATAGTTAAATAAAACTAATAATCTATCACCAAACTTTAATTAAAATGCTCTTTTCAAATATACCCTGAAACCTGGGTACATCACTCCATAATATCAGGCCAATTCTACTGGGTTGTTTATTCCAGTAGATTTTTAAAAACAGTCTGTATTGTATAATCTAACATCTACTCTATCCTTTACATTTCAGTTTCAATAAACAGCAGAATCCACTATAGGAATCTGAGCTCCTTTTAGTAATCATGAACATATGTGTTCAAAACAGGCAAAATAAAATAATGAAAAGAACAATCTATATCCTATGAACTCCATGTCCATGAATATTGCATTGACTGTTTTTACTTTAAATAAGTGCAGTTTGTTATGTGAATTATACCTAAATAAACTGTTTTTAAGCAAACAAAAAGTCATTACTCATGCAAAGTACCTGGTTCCTCACAAAAGAAAGAAGTAGATGAGGAAGATGGGAAGATATCCACAGGGTATTGTTACACATGAAAAGTGAAGTTCAGAGTCACAGTAGTACTACTAATACCAAACTCATAAACTACTTATTTTTGGCATATATTTTCCTAAATGAGTTATGTATAAACATTTGTTCTTGCTAATATTCATGTGAGGTAGCCCTGTTACTTTATACTCCTACAAGTGAAAGAATTAAGGCTTGTCCCAATCATACAGCTAATAACCTCTGAATGAGGACTGCTTGTGTTGACTCTAACCTTAGGACATATCGGCCCATCATTTGCTAAACATTCATCATTTTGCTAAACATTCAGTAGCTACCTGCTCCTGCCTACGTTAACTAAACATGCTTAGTTTGTAGTGTATTAGTTATCAAAATAGTTTAGAACTCCCATGACACATTCTGCTTATTTCTGCTCAACTAATGTAAATCTGTCACAAAACTGTTTGTCTTCCCCTTTCATTTTTGTTTTTGCTCTTATTTCAGATTTCAACTTTATAGTTATTATGGGATAAATTGTGTTGTCCCCTTCCACCAAAGATGTGAAGTCTTAAGTCCCCAATATCTGTGAATGTGACTTTATTTGCAAATAAGGTCCTTGCCACTGATAAAGTTCAGATGAGGTTGTTAGCATGGGTCATAATCCAAGATGACCATGTCCTTATTAAAAAATATGCACGAAGAGGCAGATGTGCATTGAGGTAAGATTATGTAGAGACAGAGACACAGGAAGCATGCTGTGTGAAGATAAAGGCAGAGATTGGAGGGATGATAGAAAACCACCAGAAGTTATGAGAAAGGCATGGAACAGATTCTCCTGAAGAGCCTTAGAAGTAACTAACCCTGCTGACACCTTAATTTTGGACTTCTAACTTCTACAACTGTGAGATAATACATTTCTGTTATGAGTTTTGGATACATTGTTATGGCAGCCCTAGGAAAATACACCATCTTTTCTCAAGACAGAAATATAATAAAAGATATACAGTGTTTCTATCTTAGGAAGTTAAAACACACACACACACACACACACACACACAAACTCTTCAACTGACCAGGAAGAGGTGAACATTTAACTAATTCTTAAAGCAGAGCAAAATTCCTTTTCCTATCAGTCATCTAGCTAGAATTTTATGGACAATGTATTATATAGAAACAATTTAATTTGATAATGCCTTGCAAAGGTTTTGCCACCTGTATTTTTAAAAGGACCCCAAAAGTGCTCTGTATACTTTTTTTTGACAAAGCTGGTCATTCTGAACTATAGCATAACTAGTATTTGAACTTAAAGAATATATGCATATGAACATGCACTAACATACATAGTAGTTCAACAAAGCCATGGCCAAGTCTGTTGTTTACTTTATAATTCTTTAGTACCACCACAGTATCATTTTAACTCTAAAAGACCTGCTAATTAGCCAGGTGGCTCAGTTGGTTGTAGCATCAACTTGTATACCAAAATGTTGCGGGTTTGGAAAATGGCGGCAGAGTAGGACAGAGTGACTCCAGTTCTCGTACCCCTGGGAGAAAATCCTGACAGATCTACTGAGGAACAGCACAATCAATTCCCCAACCAACAATTCCCCAGCATTTATGAAAATAAGAGACCAGAGATAGTGATGAACCACACAGCTACAGGTCGTTGGGGTCTCAGGGACTCGAGGCGACCAGGCCGGCGGCAACCATTGGCCGGCGCATAAAGACCTCGGAGCAGCGGCTGCCACAGCGGTCGGAGCCCAGAGGCTTCCTTCTGTCTGTGCCCAGCGACAGGGGCATCTGCCACAGAGGACTCATCGGGAGCCCGGCACCTGTGAGTAAAGACAAAAGCAGCAGTGGCAGGGCAGGCTGCCCTC
The DNA here is from genome assembly GCF_014824575.4 of Sturnira hondurensis. Taxonomy (NCBI): domain Eukaryota; kingdom Metazoa; phylum Chordata; class Mammalia; order Chiroptera; family Phyllostomidae; genus Sturnira; species Sturnira hondurensis. Next base: position 55,844 of record NW_028084283.1, on the reverse strand, counting down.
GGCCAGCCCCTAATGCCTCGGAGCCCCTGCTGCCGCCACGTTAGGGGTGTAAGGCTTCCGTCTGCGGCCAGTGCCACGGAGGATTCATAGGGAGCCCAGCACCCAGTGGAGCATTGGGCCGGCTACAAGGGTCCCTGGAAGAGCTGGCTCCCTCCCTCACCATCTAGGCACGGCTGGACCTGGACCTGTCTGCCTAGGTGTGCAGGGAGGGTGGCAAGGACAGGGGGCCATGTTCAGCTGTGATCTCTGTGGTCACCAGCCAACCAACCTGCCAGCCCAGGAAATTTCAGAGGAGCATTGTCCTAACCAGTCGGGTTGGGGATTGGGCTGGGCTGAGAGGCACGCTTTCTGGAGAAGTTTTTACTACAAAGTGGACTGAGGTGTTCTCCTGTGAAGGCAGCTTGACTTGCTTCTCGCCCAGCCACAGGACCTGGAAGGACCAGTACCAGATCCCGTGGGACCCAGGCAGCCTGTCGGGTGGGTGGGCGCCAGCACCCCAGTATGGTAGCGTGACTGGCGGGCCAGTTTGTGCCTGGGCGTACAACCCAGGCCACAGAGGGTTCCTACCAAAACCAGAAAAACTGGATTGGACAGTTTGAAACCAACAAGGAAGGAGGTTTTTTTTTTTTTTTTTTTTTACTTTTTTAAAAAACTTTATTCAGTAATTGAATATTTTAAAATTTATTGTTGCTCTATCTTTCAGTACTCTGTTCCTCTCCTTTCTTTTTTCCTCTTTTAGTCCTTCTTCCTTTCACCCAAAACTTATTGCTTTTTCCTCACTTCTCCTGCCCTTTTTTTGTCTTTGTTTGTTTGTTACTTTCTATACCACTGTAAATACTTCACAACACATCTCTCGGGTCTTAGCTCACTTTACAGATTCCTGAAATCTATTACTGTAGTGATTAACTCTACTTGCTCACATGCTACGTCTATTTACTATTATTTACTCGCACCTTACCTCAAAATCTGACCACCTGCAACCTCACTGCTTTCTAGATACAACTCACAAGCCTTCCCACCCCAAGCAGAGACTTATCTTTGGTCTATCCTTCCTTAAAAGTGGCAAATTGGGTTGAAGATTACAGTTAACACTATACAGAGCCTAAAGATCTTCTCTCTCTTCTCTACTGGCTGTGACTGTAAATATCATAAAGTAATCTCCTGCTGTCATAAACCATTTTGCTTCCCCCTCCAGCTGATCACATACACACAAAGAAAGGAGTAGGTGGAAGCAGAGAACATCAAGATACCTGCAGGAGACTGCACCACTGAATTTCACAGGTATTCTACCACAGAAGTTCACACCATAAACCTAAGGAGTCAGAACAGATCAATTTAAGAAGCTGAAGCTAACAAGAAGAGTCTCATAAGCAATGGGAAGACAAAGAAACAATGCCCAAATGAAAGAAAAGGTAGAAGTCTCAGAAATAATGTCAAATGAAAGAGAGGCAAGTCAGCTATCATATATTGAATTCAAAGCACTAGTTATCAGGAAATTCAAAGAGCTCACAATGAGCTACCAGAAACTAGCGGGGAGCTACAATTAGCTCTCCCCAAACTATATCAACATGACAAAGGAAATAGTAACTATCACCAAAGGTCAAGAGAAAATGAAGAATACGATTTTGGAACTGAAGAACAAAGCAGAATGAATGAAAAGCAAGATCAATGAGGCAGAAGATCGGATCAGTGAGTTGGAGGACAAAGTAGAAAGAATCTCCCAGAAAGAGCAAGAAAGGGAAAAGAGGCTCAAAAAGAACAAAGAGGGACTAAGAGAAATGCAAGATAATATGAAATGTAATACTCTCCGAATAATAGGAATACCAGAAGGGGAAGAAGAAGAACAAGGGATAGAAAACCTATTTGAAAGAGTAATGATGGAAAATTTTCCTAATTTGATGAGAGAAAAAGTTATGTGAATCCAGAAATCACAGAGAGTCCCATTCAAGAGGAACCCAAAGAGGCCCACTTCAAGACACATCATCATGAAAATGGCAAAATTTCAAGACAAAGAGAGAATCCTAAAGGCAGCAAGGGAGAAAAAGGAAGTAACATAAAAGGGAGCCCCAATAAGCATAGCTACTGACTTCTCAATGGAAACACTCCAAGCAAGAAGAGAATGACAAGAACTATTTCAAGTAATGAGAACCAGAGGCCTACAACCAAGGCTACTTTACCCAGCAAGGCTCTCAATCAAGATAGAAGGCCAAATAAAGAGCTTCCAAGACAAAAGAAGTCTAAAAGAATATGCCTCCACCAAACCAGCTCTACAAGAAATACTAAAAGGACTGCTTTAAGGAAAGGAAGGAAAAGAGAGAGATGGAGAGGAACTGTGGTACAAAAATGGTAATGAATAATTACCTATCAATAATGACCTTAAATGTAAATGGATTAAATGCTCCAATCAAAAGACATAGAATAGCTGAATGGATAAGAAAGCATGACCCACACATATGCTGCCTACAGAAGACCCACCTCAGGACAGAAGACCATCACAGAATAAAAGTGAAAGGCTGGAAAAAAGTTTTCCAAGCAAATGGTGGAGAAAAAAAAAAGGCGGGGTAGCAATTCTAATATCAGACAAAATCGATTTTTTAAAAAGGGCCATAAAGAGAGACCCAGAAGGTCACTTCATCATACTCAAGGGAAGAATCCACCAAGAAGACATTAACATCATAAGTATATATGCACCCAAGATAGGAGCACACAAATATATAGGAAAAATCCTAGAAGACTTCAGGAAAGATATTAACAGCAACACAATTACAGTAGGGGATTTTAACACCCCACTGTCAAAAATGGACAGATCTTCCAAACAAAATATCAGCAAAGATATAGCTGCACTAAACAACACCCTAGATGAAATGGACTTGACTGATATATATAGAGTGCTTCATCCCAAAGAAGCTAAATACACATTCTTTTCAAATGTACATGGAACATTTTCAAAGATAGACCACATGATAGGACACAAAACGAGCCTCAACAAATTCAAGAAAATTGAAATCATACCAAGCATTTTCTCTGACCACAAGGGACTGAAATTAGAACCCAACCTCACAGGAAAAAACCGAAAACACCCAAAATCATGGAGACTGAATGGTATGCTATTAAACAATGAATGGGTCAAGATAGAAATCAGGGAAGAAATAAAAAAGTTTCTGGAAACAAATGAAAATGAACTCACAACAACCCAAAACCTATGGGACTCAGTGAAGGCAGTCCTGAGAGGGAAGTTCATAGCAATACAGGCTTACCTAAAGAACACAGAAACATTTCAAACAAAAAACCTAACCCAACCCCTGCAAGACCTTGAAGAACAACAACAAAGACAGCCCAGAGCAAGTAGAAGGAAGGAAATAACCAAGATCAGAGCAGAATTAAATGACATAGAGACTAAAAGCACAGTTCTAAAGATCAATGAATCCAAGAGTTCGTTTTTTGAAAAGATAAACAAAATAGACAAGTCTTTAAGTAGGCTCATTAAGAAAAGAAGAGAGAGGACACTGATAAACACAATAAGAAATGAAAGAGGAGAGATTACAACTGATATCACAGAAATAAAAGGGATTGTAAGGAATTACTATGAAGAACTGTATGCCAAGAAATTTGAAAACCTAGGTGAAATGGACAAATTTCTAGAAAAATATAATCTTCCAAAACTCAATGAAGAAGAAGTAGAAAGCCTGAACAGACCAATAACAGCAAATGAAATTGAAGCAGTAATCAAAAAACTTCCATCACACAAAAGCCCTGGACCAGATGGTTTCACAGGGGAATTCTACAAAGCATTTAAGGAAGAGCTAACCCCTATTATTAACAGACTATTCCAAAAAATCCAAAATGATGGGAAACTTCCAAACTCCTTTTATGAATCCAGCATCATCCTACTTCCAAAACCAAATAGAGACACAACAAAGAAAGAAAACTTTAGGCCAATATTGCTGATGAACATAGATGCTAAAATCCCCAACAAAATATTGTCAAATTGCATCCAACAATACATCAAAAAGATCACACACCACGACCAAGTGGGATTCATCCCAGGGATGCAAGGATGGTTCAATATTTGTAAATCAGTAAATGTAATACACCACACAAACAAAAGCAAAGACAAAAACCACATGGTCATATCAATAGATGCAGAAAAAGCTTTTGATAAGGTACAACACCCATTTATGATAAAGTCACTCAGCAAAGTGGGAATAGAGGAAGCATTCCTCAATATAATAAAGACCATATATGAAAGACCTACAGCCAACATCATACTCAATGGGCAAAAACTAAAAGCTTTTCCACTAAGATGAGGAACAAGACAAGGTTGTCCACTTTCACCACTTTTATTTAATATAGTATTGGAAGTTTTAGCCTCAGCGATCAGGCAAGAAAAGGAAATGAAAGGCATTCAAATAGGAAAGCAGGAAACAAAACTGTCATTGTTTGCAGATCACATGATAGTGTACATGGAAAATCCTATAGAGTCTACCAAAAAACTGCTCAAACTAATAAATTAATTTGGCAAAACAGTGGGATACAAAGTCAATATCCAGAAATCAAAGGCATTTTTGTAATTAACAATGAATCAGCAGAAACAGAAATGAAGAAAAAAATCCCATTCAATATAGCAAAATCAAAAATAAAATATCTGGGAATAAATCTATCCAAGGAGGTAAAAAACCTGTATGCAGAAAATTACACAACACTGAAGAAAGAAATCAAGGAAGTCACAAATAAATGGAAACATATACCGTATTCATGGATTGTAAGAATTAACATCATCAAAATGTCCACACTACCCAAAGCAATTTACAGATTCGATGCAATACATATTAAAGTACCAATGGCATATTTCACAGACATAGAACAAACACTTCGAAAATTCATATGGAATCATAAGAGACCCCAAATAGCAGCTGCAATGTTAAGAAAGAAGAACAAAGTAGGAGGGATCACAATACCTGATATCAAACTGTATTACAAGGCCATTGTAATCAAAACAGCCTGGTACTGGCATAAAAATGGGCACATAGACCAATGGAACAGAACAGAGAGCCCAGAAATAAACCCAACTCTCTACAGTCAATTTAGATTTGACAAAGGGGGCAGTAACATAAAATGGGGTAAAGATAGCCTCTTCAACAAATGGTGTTGGGAGAACTGGACAGCTACATGCAAAAAAATGAAACTCGAGCACCAACTTACATCATACACCAAAATAAATTCATGATGGATAAAAGACTTAAATATAAGCCGTGACACCATTAAAGTCCTAGAGGAGAACATTGGCAGGGAAATATCATATATTTCACGCAGCAACATTTTTACTGATATGTCCCCTAGAGCAAAAAATATAAAAGAAAGAATAAACAAATGAGATCTCATCAAAATAAAAAGCTTCTGCAAGGCTAAAGAAAACAGCATTAAAATAAAAAGAGAACCAACTGTGTTGGAAAAGATATTTGCCAATGATACCTCAGACAAAGGTTTAACCTCCAAAATACACAAAGAACTCACAGGACTTCACTCTAAGAAGACAACTAACCCAATTAAAAAATGGAGAAAGGACTTGAACAGACACTTCTCCAAGGAGGACATACAGAGGATCCAGAGACACATGAAGAGATGCTCAATATCACTTGCTATCAGAGAGATGCAAATGAAAACCACAATGAGATACTACTTTACACTGGTGAGAATGGCTATCATAAACAAAGCAATAAACAGCAAATGTTGGAGAGGGTGTGGAGAAAAGGGGACTCTGTTCCACTGTTGGTGGGACTGCAGACTGGTACAACCATTATGGAAAACAGTATGGAATTTCTCAGAAAACTAAAATTGGACTTGCCTTTTGACCCAGCAATTCCACTGCTAGGATTGTATCTAAGAACCCTAAAACACCAATCCCAAAGAACCTATGCACCCCAATGTTCATAGCAGCACAATTTACAATAGACAAGAGTTGGAATCAACCTAGATGCCTGTCAGAAAATGAATGGATCAAAAAACTATGGTACATATACACAATGGAATTCTATGCTGCAGAAAGAAAGAAGGAGCTCCTACCTTTTGCAACATCATGGATGGAACTGGAAAGCATTATGCTGAGTGAAATAAGGCAGGTGTTGAAGGACAAATACCATATGATCTCACCTTTAACAGGAAGCTAAACAACAAACAAACAAACAAACAAGCAAAATATAACCAAAGACACTGAAATAGAGAACAGGCTGACAGTGACCAGAGGGGAGAGGGGAGGGAATTTCAGGGGAAATGGGGAAGGGATTTAGAGGAAAATATATAAAGGATACATGGACAACAACTGAGAAGGGTGGGAACAGGACGAAGAGGGGAGCACAGGGGTGGGATGGGATGGGAGTAATAGACAGAAAACTGTACTTGAAAAATAAATGAAAATTGGAAGTGATGATAAAAAATAATAAAGAAATAAAGAAATAAACAAACAAAATGTTCTGGGTTCGATTCCCATTTGGGAATCTCTCTCTCTCTCCCCCCAATCCCCTCTATCCCCCCTTCCTCTCTTTCTAAAATTAATAAACATATCCTCAAGTGAAGCTTAAAATAAAATAAAATACCTAATAATTCTTTAAATCACAAAGGTCGCTTTTTTGCTTTCATTTCGAACTTAAAAGTATTTATTTTTCTAAATGTCTAATCCTTTACTTAGCTTTGCTAATGGAGAGCTTCTCTAAGGCCAAGGCAGAGATGAGACTGTAATTTCTCTTTGTTTAGGTTGTGGTCTTCAGTTTGGTGAAAGTCATGGTTCTTCATTATGCAAATTATGCATCGCATTGTTTTAGAATGTACAAATTCTTCCACTTTCTATGAAAATACAGCATTTACATACTGATTGAGGTCTTTGATACTTTTAAGGTCTGAGAGCTACATGAAAAAATCAAGTTGCTCCAAGATTACTATTAATTTCAATGGGAGCTACAAAATGGAATGATGGTGAGGAATCTGTCTAAATTAATGAGCACTCCTGCCTCACTGCACCTTAGTTATGCCACTGGTAAATTCTACACAGTAAATTAACCTATCTTTTAGTCTCTGAACAAATTAGTGTTATGTCTTGGGTTATGCTGAGTAACAAACAAACTGGTAATATTTAAGAAGCAAAGATACTTTAAAATATCTCTTTAAAAATGTGTTTTCTATATTGGAGTTCATTTTTGTCCTTACCCAAGAAACAAAGCAAAAACAATTTTCAGTATTTAAGATTATCATTGAAGATAACTTAGAGGACTTAGAATATTAATGAAATATTCCTTAGAATATCCATAACTCATAAAAAGAATTAAATATTTGGACAATGATACGTTTTCAAACTGTCACCTCTTTACAGTAGGATAGTAGTTTCCATAATTATTAGAACTTCCTTCTGCCTCAAACTGCTCCCTTCCAACTCTGTTACCAACTCTATCACCATTTATTTCTGTGACATCTCTATTATGGTAGCCAGTGATTCTGAGATGGAGACGAAGTAGAGAATATGCTTCCTTATCTTGGATACTTCTTCCAAAATTACCATTAGAAACAATCATTTCTTCCTATATTGGCTCTTAGATTTGAATAAAGTACTTTTTTTTAAAGATTTTATTTATTTATCTTTTAGAGGGGAAGGGAAGGAGAGAGGGAGAGAAATATCAACACATGGTTGCCTCTGGTGTGTCCCCTGCTGGGAAGTGGCCTGCCACCAGGCATGTACACTGACTGGGAATCGAACCGCGATCGTCTGGTTCGCAGGCCAGCACTCAATCCACTGAACTACACCAGCCAGGGCTTGAATAAAGTTCTCTAATGAATTCATTAAATGCAATGTTAAAATCAAATCTTCATGTACATATAAAGTAATCATATTGAATATAATAAATATTTGTCTGGCCTGAAGGGACTTAAATATAACTGTCCTTTTCTTATCCTACAATATGCAATACTAAGAACTTATCAAGCTAATTTTGTCTTTCTGTTCAATATAAACTCCTTGGTTCCCTTGTACCAAATTAAGTATTTGAAGATTCTTTTAAACTATGGTACATTTACATAATGAAATACTATGCAGCAGAAAGAAAGAAGGAGCTCCAACCCTTTGTAACAGCATGGATGGAACTGGAGAGCATTATGCTAAGTGAAATAAGCCAGGTGGTGAGGGATAAATACCGTATGATCTCACCTTTAAGTGGAACCTAATCAACAAAACAAACAAGCAAACAAAATGTAAGCAGGGACATTGAAATTAAGAACAAACTGACAGCAACCAGAGGAGAGGTGGGAGGGCATGATGGGGAATAAACAGGGAAAGAGTTTTCAGGAACATCTATAAAGGACACATGGACAAAATCAAAGGGGAGTAGAATCAAGGGTGGGAAGTGGGGATGCTGGGGTAGGGCGAGTGGTGGGTGAAAAATGGAGATAACTGTACTTCAAAAACAATAAATGTGGAAAAATAATAAAATAAATTGATAGAGTAGAATATATATTTAGCATCTGGGGAAAAGCAGGGTAGGATAAAATTAAATCATATAAAGAATTTTAAAAAGCCATTTGAAACCCCAGGATAATATCAGAAAACTATAGAGAAAGTCATGATCTACCTGTGAAACAAACTAAATTGTACTATGATCAGCAGCTGTTTAAAAAGTATAAGAATACAATACCTGTTGTAGTTTATGTTAGAACTCTTCCCATTTGTGTGGCTCAAGGATCACAACATTAACCTCAAGAGGAAGGAAATGCAATCTCCATATAGAATTTGGTTTGCATCAAAGGTATTTATATTGGCTTAAAATGAAAATGCTACTTATTGATTTTTAGGTTTTATAATCATCCTACTAAAAATACTGGAAATATTGGCATTCATTGCAAACAGTTTATATGCAAACAAGAGAGTATGTAATTCAAATTATGACATGAGTGCAGCATTGTGAGACACATGGGAAAAAGGGTCAGTATGCTAATATTCTCAAAACAAGGGAGCAGTCAAGAGATTACTGATGGAAGTTAGTAGAACAGGGGTTGAATACATCAGTTTAATGTTACAAATATAATTACTAACATTACCAAGAAGAGAAAAGAGACAATAAACTGAATCCACATATTTCTTTTATTTATTCATTTATTTTAAATTATTTTTTATATTAATTGTTCAAGTAGGTTTCTGCCTTTCACTCTCATCCCAGGCCGCCCCCCCCCCCATATTTCTTATGTACGTATTTATTTATTTTTATTGTTCACTTACAGTTGTCCCACCATTATCCATGTTGGTCTCCCCTGCCCCACTTACCCTGTTGTCTCTGCCCATGAGTCCTCTACTCATGTTCCTTGACTTGCCTCTTCCCCTTCTTTCCCCCATTTCATACATAGGGAAATAGAAGTGTATGTGCATTATTTAGAGAAACCAAATTTACAATCATAAGTTCTATTAGCAGGAATAGTTAAAATAAGTTATTTGTGAGAAATGGTACTGGGGTGGAGAGGTAAGGAGTGGGAAAATATTGTTATGATAGCTCTTCTGTTTCTTTTTTTTTTTACCATATGTATCTATCATTTTGATTAAATGAAATAAATCAAACGTTTCTAGATTTAAAAAAATTCATTTACATTTTTTTAATTTCAATTTTTATTTAATTCTTTTTCAAGTAGTTTTCTGTCTTATATTCCCAGCCCTGACCCCCCCCCCCAGTGCTCCCCACCTCCCTCCCATTTCCACCCCCCACCTTAGTTATTGTCCATGTGTCCTTTATACTTGTTCATGTGAGTCCATCCCCTTTTCCCCTATGATTCTCTCCCCTCTGGACCCTGTCAGCCTGTTCCGTATTTGAGTGTCATTGGTCATATTTTGCTTGCTTGTTTGTTTTGTTGTTTAGATTCCTGTTAATGATGATATCATATGGTATTTGTGTTTCACCATCTGGCTTATTTCACTCAGCATAATGCTTTCCAGTTCCATCCATGATGTTGCAAAGGGTAGGAGTTCCTTCTTCCTTTCTGCAGCATAGAATTCCATTGTATAAATGTACCATAGCTTTTTGATCCAGTCATTTACCAATGGGCATCTAGGTTGCTTCCAACTCTTGGCTATCGTAAATTGTGCTTTTTATTTTATATAGTGATGTGTACTTAATAGTTTCAGACAAGCAGTAGGTTGGGAAAATGTGTGTGTGTGTTTTCAGGCAGAGGAGTGGTAAAAAAGTTTTATTCCAGGCACAGTAAGAAATTCTAAATGCTGCCATAGGTAAATATGCCTTCTACCACTAAACCAGAAATCTATCCCTATGTATTAGGCATTGACCACATAATGACACAAAAGCCTTCTCAAGCTCCACAAGGAGAAGTGATGACTTCTAGTAACTTGGCTTTCATTTAAGAAATTAAGCGTTAATAGGAATCTTTAAAAGCCTTCATTTGTTTTAAATTAAGTATCTGTGATCCATGGTGGGACTTGGGACATTCCTATGTGGGATATAGCTTAAATAAATGTCAGGCAGCACTCAGCTTTCAAGGAGACAAATTCGGTTTGATAAAGTACCCTCTACCTTTCTATATAAGATATTGCTATCTCTTTTAATGTCACAAGAATACCAATATTTTCATTTATGTAGAATTATGAAATAGTGATACTTCAAAACTGAACTTATAAATGAAGAAATTGAGAATCAGAAGGGACTTACCCACTTTCATATAGTAGCTAATGGCAGAACCAGGGCCGATATAGTCTGGGACTCTTATCTGGATGCACAATTTTAACTTCAAATTTTAATTGTTTTCAATAATAAAAAATAAAAATAGAAGATGAAAAAAATTGATGGCTTTTTGTATTTCTACTTTTTAAATATATTTTGATTATGCTATTACAGTTGTCCTATTTTCCCCCCTCCTTTATTTCACTCCACCTTGCACACCCTGCCCCACCTGCATTCCCCACTTTTAGTTCATGTTCATGGGTCATACATATAAGTTCTTTGGCTTTCCCATTTCCCATACTATTCTTAACCTCCCCCTGTCTATTCTGTACCTACCATTGATGCTACTTATTCCCTGTACCTTTTCCCCCTTTCTCCCCTTTCCCCTCTTCTGCTGATAACCCTGCATGTGATCTCCATATCTCCATTTCTGTGATTCTGTTACTGTTCTAGTGGTTTGCTTAGGTTTTGTTTGTTTGTTTCTAGGTTTGATTGTGGATAGTTGTGAGATTGTTGTCATTTTGCTGTTAATAGCTTCGATCTTCTTTTTCTTGGATAAGTCCCTTTAACATTTCTTTTTTTTCAATTATTTTTTATTTACTTATTTTTCAAGTACAGTTTTCTATTACTCCCATCCCATCCCACCCCCCTGTGCTCCCCCCTCCCTCCCATTTCCACCCTTTTCAGTTGTTGTCCATGTATCCTTTATATATAACATTTCATATAAAAGATTGGTGATGATGAACTCCTTTACCTTGACTTATCTGGGAAGCACTTTATCTGCCCTTCCATTCCAAATGATAGCTTTGCTGGATAGAGTAATCTTGGATGCAGTTCCTTGCTTTTCATGACTTGGAACACTTCTTCCCAGCCCCTCCTTGCCTGCAAGGTTTTTTTTTTTTTTTTTGAGAAATCAACTGACAGTCTGATGGGCACTCCTTTGTAGGTAACTGTCTCCTTTCCTCTTGCTGCTTTTAAGATTCTCTTCTTATCTTTAATCTTGAGTAAAGTAATTACAATGTGGCTTGGCGTGTGCTTCCTTGGGTCCAAATTATATGGGACTCTCTGAGCTTCCTGGACTTCCTGGAAGTCTATTTCCTTTGCCGGATTGAGGAAGTTCTCCATTATTTTTTCAAGTGAGTTTTCAATTTCTTTTTCTTCTTCTACTTCTGGCACCCCTATGATTTAGATATTGGAACATTTAAATTTATCTCAGAGTTTCCTAAGCCTCTCCTCATTTTTCTGAATTTTTGTTTCTTCATTCTGTTCTGGTTGAATATTTATTTCCTCCTTCTGGTCCAAACCATTGATTTGAGGACCAGTTTCCCTCCCTTCACTGTTGGTTCCCTGTACATTTTCCTTTATTTCACTTTTTGTAGCCTTCACTTTTTCCTCTATTGTGCCACCATACTCAAGCAATTCTGTGAGCATTCTGATTACTAGTGTATTGAACTGTGCATCTGATAGGTTGACTATCTCTTCGTAGCTTAGTTATTTTTTTCCTGGAACTTTGATGTGTTCTTTCATTTGGGCCACTTTTTTTTTTGTCTCCATCTACCTGTTACATAGTAAAGGGGGAGCCTTAGGTATTCACCAGGGCCGGGCAACCCACATCACTGCATTGTGGTGCTATATGTGGGGGAGGAACAATGTTCCTCGGTCAGCTCTCTATTGGCCTTCAGTCACTTCCACCACTACCCAGAAGCAAATTGGGCCTTTTTGGTGCTGATTGCCAGATGGGTGGTTTGTGTACATTCTAGGACCCTGTGGATCTCTCCAACGAACCCTTCTGTGAGGCTGTGAGTTCCTCCAGCCACCTCAATCCTCACAGGATTTTCTATTCAGAAGTTTTCGGGCTTTATTTGCCTGCCCTGGAAGCCTGGGTTGTGCAGTCTGTCTCCCTCCCCATTTGTTCCTTCCAGTTTATCTGCACCCACTCTGCCAGCTGCCTCACTGCTGTGAGTCCTCTCCACCCGGCTGCTGGTCTCTGCCCCTCTACCTATCTGGACAAATGTTTCTTCTTTAACTACTTGGTTGTCAGACTCCCATGCAGGCTGTATTTCTGTCAGTTTTGGTTGTTTCTTACTTTTAAATTTGTTGTTGTCCTTCTTTTGGTTGTGTGGGTAGGCACCGTGTGTCTACTATGCCTCCATTGTGGCTGGAAGTCTAAAATTTTGATGTCTTTTATTGTGTTCTGATCCTATTATTCTATCAAGGTCAGAATAATATTCAAATTTTTATTAAATTTACTACAGTGTTAAACTAAAAGCATACTTAATCTCCTCAGTGCAAATGTCTACATTCTAATATCCAGGTCTCTTATAAGGTTAACAGAAGCATGATCATTTATAAAAATAGTATATATTGTACCCTTCATTACTTCAACTTGGAAGGAATTAGACCAAAAATAAAAATCTGTCTTTGAATTAGATTGAGACCAATAAAATTTAACTGGTTTCTTTTATTGTATTTGATAACTTAAAATATATTCTAATCCTGAATATCTTTCCACATATATATTAACAACTGTATGAAATACAATTAAATTAATTAAAATGAGTAAATTATCCAGAGAGGTAAACAAGGTTTTCTTTCCTGACATACTGGCTTTCTGTGTTTCTAATGTAAATGTAGTTCCAAATAAGCCTTTCACTGTCTGTGTTACATGTTAATACTATTTCATATTTAGACTCCCATTTGACATCACAAAGGTATATTTTTAAATGATATTAAGTTAATATCTGTACCTATTATTTATTTAGCATGCGTTTAACATGGTCTTATTCTCACCAGGGGTTGCATCCTTGGATGATGATAAGTGTTCATTATCCCGTTCTAGAAAGTGACTTTTTGCATAATGATTATATTCAGTCCTCTCTCTCTTCTCTCCATTTTCAGTGGGTTAGGATTGTGACATGTGACCTTTAGTTTTTTATAAAGCAAACTTGTAGAGTGGCTAATGACACAACATTGAAAGTTTTATAAGTGTGCAAAGAGAACTTCCCATCCCATTTTTTTAAATAAAAAACTTACAATGTTATTTTGTTAGTTTCTTTTAGAATTTATTATTCTTGTGGTGCCTAGAGTTTTATCAACTTTTTAAAAAGTTAGGCAGATGTGGAATATAGAGTTATCTCTTCTATTCCATTACAGTTTAATTTATCTCCAAGAGCCACATAGCAAATAGGACAAAGAATGGGGCTGTCAGTAATAAATTAGAAAAGAAAGTACAAGAAAAACTCAAACTAAAACAACTAGGAAAAAATAGCTAGATATGTGTATATGCTGTGGGGGAGCCAAGGTTTAAGAATTGTTGGAGAGAGAAATTCACATGTATAAAAACATATACAGCCTCAAACATCTGGAGGCATGTGTGAAGAAAGAGGAAAAAAATGTCTGACCTAAAGATAGCTTGGATATGATCTACTCGTTTCACAATTAATTACTGAATGTCTGGCCTTTTAGGCACTATTCTAGGAGATTTTTCAGCCCTTGGTCATAATGCCTGCTCTCAGGAAATATGCAGAGCAGTTTAAAAGCTAGAGCAAACATACACATTACTATAGTCTAACTCAGAACTGAGAATTATATATAGGGAAGGACAAATGAAATGTTATGAGGTTCAAAGGAGAGAAATAAAGTCAGATGAAAGAAAGTGGGAAGAATCCCTGAAGGAAATAGCATCTGGATTGAACTTTGAGTAATAAGTAGGATCTCCACAGGCAGATACAGACAGGGCATTCCAGTCAGAACAACATGAACCACTTCATAAGGTGTATAAAATGTCTAATTACTATGTTGTACACCTGAAACTACTATATAATACTGTATGTCAATTGTAATTAAAAAACAAACTTTAAAAAATTAACTTAAGAAAACTTTATGAGCTAAGGCATGCAGGTGATACTGTTCAGATAACAATGTGCAGATAACTGAATCCAGTTTTACCTGGCTATGAAGTTCTGACAGGAGAAAAAACTGAAATGGTAAGTTGAGACTAAGTTGTAGAGGTCAGAAAAGTTTTATTTGATAGCTTAGCTGGATAGATTAATCTTGGATGTAGGTCCTTGCCTTTCATGACTTGTAATACTTCTTTCCAGCCCCTTCTTACCTGTAAGGTTTCTTTTGAGAAATCAGCTGACAGTCTTATGGGAACTCCTTTGTAGGTAACTGTCTCCTTTCATTTTGCTGCTTTTAAGATTCTCTCCTTATCTTTAATCTTGGGTAATGTAATTAATGGAAGGGCAATTAAAGTACTCCCCATACAAGGTCAAGTTAAAGCAGTTCACCATCACCAAGCTCTTATTATATGAAATGTTAAATAAACTTATCTTTAAAAAAGAAGAAAATCACAACTATGAACAGTAAATGACAACAAACTCACAACAATCAACAACTGAACCTAAAAAAAAACCCCAAAACAAAAACAAACTAAGGAAACAAGCAGAACAAGAACAGAATCACAGAAATGGAGATCACATGGAGGGTTAACAGTAGGGAGGGCTTGAGGGGAGAATGGGGGAAAGGTACAGGGAATAAGAAGTATAAATGGTAGGTGCAAAATAATAGGAAGAGGTTAAGAATAGTATAGGAAATGGAAAAGCCAAAGAACTTCTATGTATGACCCATGGACAGGAGCTAAGGGGGAGGGCGATGGTGGTGGAGGGAAGGTGCATGGTGGAGGGGAATAAAGGAGAAATAAAGGGGGAATAAAGGGGGGGAAAGGGGACAATTGTTATAGCATAATCTATAAAATATACTTTAAAAAGGGAATGTTTTATTTGATAGTCAATGACAAACTACTAATTTTTTAAAGGAGGAGAGTGATGTAATGGAGTTATACTTCAGGAAGATTAGACCAGAATAACTTTTAGTCTAAGACAGCTTTTATGTCCTCATGGTTTTTAAATAATAATAGGCAACAACTACATGGACCATACATTCACTTTGTGGTGGTGGGAGCAGTGTTCTTTAGTACATAAAAGTACTGTTATCAGGTAATTTGAATAAAAGAGACTGATTTCAGTATTTCTTGTCCCATTTTATCACTGGAAAGAGTTACAGACATGTATCTTTAAAGGTCCACTGGGAAGGGATTATGCAAAACCATGCCAAAGACAGGATGGAGAGAGGTGCTTGGAGAGATAGGCAGGTTAAAGAGCTGATCTTGGGTCTATGAGAAGGTCCACAAGACCAGAAAAGTCCCTGTGCTTTTCTTGATCCCCAGCCCCAAATAACTGGAGCATGTGTTTTTAAGCCCTGGGAATTGGTGGGGAAATGATGGAATCTCAGGTGAGTACCATCTAGAGAACAAATGTTCTAGACCTTCCACCTCAGCCCCAAAACCTGTGTTCAAGCAGGTCGGAGAAGAAGTGGCACTACCCCCCTCCCTGCAGTGGAAAAGGAAGTCTTGACTAATAAACCTATCAGCAGGGACCTTTGTGAACCAAATCATTAAGAGACTTCTCAAATTTGAGATTACATAAAACACCCATTGCCTTTCCACAATGCTGGAAAAGTGGGAAGGAAGACCCAATAATAAATGACATTAAATCCTTCCCAAGGATTTCCCATAAAAGGGACTTTGGGTCAGACTTAATTTAGAAAATAACAATATATTTTTTGTATCCAGAATTTGAGATAGAGTAAAATTAATACTTGATACACTAGCAAGAAAGCATCTCTGGTCTTGATCTAGAAATTCTGGATTTTAACAGGTGGCATTAAGCTCCTGAAGAAGGAGCAGTTTGTTATTTGGCTATGGTGGTAAATTACACCGGTATCTCCATATTTTGCTGAATGCAAGGAACCCCCCTTTTAAAAACAACAAGCTTTGATAATTTTATTCTCACAACAGCAATCACCTATAACAAAACATCTACCTTTCTGAGAGAAGAAATAGAGGATTCTACCCAGTTGACAATTCTTCCCCCTAAATATGCCAGAAGAAACAACAAAATTATCCTCAATTCATCCTACACAAGATAAAACTTGTATTTCTAGTTATTCCAGAATTTTCACATGTTCCTACTCCTTCTACTCTCACATTCAGTGACCACCACTAAAGGAAAGTATACATACAAATACACACACCCATTACACATGCACACATGAACTATACACATGTTCAAAAGATACCTATTTCTCACATTTGACTTAATGGGGGAAATTGCTGCCCTAATATTTCAATATTGGCAAAAAGCCAATTATTAGTTTAGCCATACAGCATCCCTAAGTTTCTTGGTTAACAAAAATTACCAAGAAGTCTGTAACTATGGGCAGAAATTGAAAATCCTTGGGTCAACAGTTTTAGCACAGTTTAAAAACTACTTTTTAGTGCCAATTGACTACATTAGCCTAAGAACCCTGTCTGGGTGTTCAGTATTTTCTGATGTATAGAAAATAATATATTGCTTATACAGCACTTCTCTCTTTCCAAACATCATATGCCTTTAAAAAAATCTCCCTGTCTGTCCTACCAAAGCCCCAAGTCCCAAATGCAAACTTCTGTCCCAGATTATATATTCTTCATAGCCAGTGCTCTCCATAGCCTAGTACAATAAAATCAATGCAGCAATGTCACTTGTAAGTCTCTTTGTGCATAACACAAAATAATGCCATCTGTTAGACAAAGTAATGTGGGGTAATGAGTCATCTCCCACCTCCGGTAAAATAGCCTAGTCAGTCTGGGCCTGCAGAGAAAATGATGAAGAGAGGGCCATCAAAGATTCAGTGTCTTAGTGATTCATTTCTTAATTTATAGAAATGTGAAGTTCTTTGAAGCTGATATAAGCATATCAACTGACAAACCTGCTATGCACATCTGTACTTTTATTATACCTGCTAAGCACACCTGCATTTTTATGATAGAGTTTGCCTGAGGCCATTGAAGCAACAGGGCCAGGAATACATTAGTAAAATTAGAAGAAATATCATCAGGCTTCAGTGTGCATATAAACAATTAACAGCTCACTAAGGAGAATTTCATTTCTGTGAGAGCTGATTCTTTCTTTGATGAAATTTAAGCTGGATAATGAAGTGAGGACTCCACCCCTAGGGTCAAGAGAGTCTGGAAAGCTATCTCATTCTTTGACTCAGAGCTATCTTTTAGCACACTTATTGTGTACTATAATCATCTACAGTGTTATCCATATTTATTATGGCAGCCCAAACAGGAAAAATTTACCTTTTTAAATTCTTTTCACAATCTTGCTTCTGTGATATCCCTATCAGTCTGCGGTATAAATTAAATATAGTGGATGTATACAGACACATTTTAAGCTCTGGAAAGGATTTTAGCTAAAGGTTTAGTGGTAAAACTCAGAAGCAAAAAGGCTGATGAAGCAGTAAACTGGCTGATTATTAAAAGGAACTTGCATACTCCCCACTAAAAGATAATAAAGATGAAAAAATTTTCAAACCCATCACCACAGTCACAATCAAGTTTACATTCACCAACATCACAATGTGCCCAATACATTCAGAGAAGACATTTGGGATTTATTTGGCATTTTAAAAATTCACTCCAAAACTAGTAATTAATTGAACTTGAGTCTCTGATGCAAATTTTGCTTAAAATGTATTTTATTCTTATTTTTAAATAATATATTTTTAAAAATCTTTGATTTATAGATTCCAATTGAGCTTCAAATGTATACTTTGAAATTGAGCTTATACTTTAAAATAATGGAACTTACAGAGTTTCATTCTACAATAAAGTACCATCTGGCCCTGACAAGTGTGGCTCAGATGATTGGAGCATTGTCCCCAAAACTGAAGGGTCACAGGATGGCTTCCCAGTTGGGGCACATTCCTGGGTTGCAGTCATTCCCCAGGGCACATGTCAATGTTTCTCTCCCTCCCTCTGACCCTGTCTCTCTAGAATCAATAAGCATGTCCTTGGTGAGGATTAAATAAATGAATAAATAAATAAAACCATCTGATATGCAGGAAAATGAGAACATAGTTGATACAAAGAGATCTTGCGGTTTTGAACTACTGTTGTAAAATGCTGGCCCAGGATATAATTTTAACCTGTACTATATTACAGTCGAATGTATTCAGTCATCCAGATAATACTTAGTGAACCCACAGTGTGTTCCATGCACTGGGCTAGAGATACAGGCCTGAGTCAAATGAGTTTCTGCTCTCCAAGAGCTCACATCCTAACTGGGGAGAGAAATGTGTAATAGACTTCACTGACATTCACTAAGTATCATAAATTAAGTAAGACTTGCATATTGTAAGGGCCCAAATGGAAAAACAGCTTCTTGGGGGTCATGTCACCAAGGCCTATAGCAGTACCTGGCTTGTCTCCAGGTATAACAAAAAATGCACCAAACACACAAAAGATACACAGTTACTCTCTCATAACACCCTGTTCTTTTCCCTTGGAACAGTTAGGTTAACAGATAGTTATACATATGATTAGTACATTAATGTCTGTCTCTATAGACTATAAGGATCTTGAAGAAAGTGACTTGTCTGTTTTTGCTTACCAGGGTATGTTGTGGTGCTAAAATACAAAAAGCGGTCAATTATCTGGTGAATAATGAATATATTAATATATGTTTTCAAACTATAGGAAGAGATTTATTGTGGGAATCTTCACACAATATCAATACCTAGAACTTGGCCCTTTTAAGAAACTGCCTTTTAGGTTTTCATTGTAATAGTTCACCCATCCCAGTACAGGCAACTATTCTCTTACTTAAGTAGATAAAACTAACCTGAGCACTGCCATATACATACCTCCACCACACAGGTTACACAACTACATCACAAGCATAGTATACCACATGATTACATGCAACACAGTTGATCTTCTGGATACCACATATGCTAGCACAGTACATGCATCCTACCTACAGCCTATCTCATAAGTATGTGAATGTGTCCTTACCCATCCTGTCCCATGTTCTCCTTTCTTTCCGTAGTCCTTTTCACTCCCAGCCTGTGAGAGTCCATGAACGCTTGACAAAAAATGCTGCATTGTTTGGGTATTCAATTGACTGGACTCCACTGAAACCAAAACTTAGATAATTTGGTGTTTTCATGATGAGACCCTCTTGCTTAAGAAGCATCTAATTCATGGCAGGAGAATCTAATTACTAGCCTCTTACTAGCAAATCACATCATGGTGAGATCATCCCACTCCAAGTAATACATATAAAACTCATGGGGTGTTTGTAAAACTGTAGTCACTGAAAAACAAATACATGTATCACTTGCTTTAAATAGAAGTGCATAAAAATTAGCTGTTATTTTTAAGGAATAATATAGAAAAATTAATAAAACTATAGTGCACATATTTTCTAATGAACTTCAATGGAGTACAGGAATACCTCAAAGACATTGTGGGTTTGGTTCAATACCTGTTGTGGACTGCTCTGCCTGGTTCTAGGAATTGTAACTCTACCCGCTGTGGATAAGGACCTTTGGAATGCGAGCCACAGAAGACAGAGCTTGTCTCTGGCAGCTAACGCTGCCCCAGTTTCCTCTCCCTGCCCCCAAAGCTTGGTCAGAAGTCAATGATGGGTAAGACCCCTCACAGTAGCGGGCAACCTAACCCAGACTCAATCAGGTGGGAGGCCATCATGGAAGGGGGGACGGCGGGGGGGGGGGGCTGCAACAAAGAGCAATGGACTCTCACCCCATCCCCAGTTTTGAAATAGCCAGAGTCCCCATGTTCTCTGGGAGAAGCGCTTCCTGGCTCTAATCCCCTTAAGCCTGAATACCTGTTGGGGAGGGGTGCAGCTCCTTGCCTTGCTAGAGCGTGTCCTGGGAAAATATCTGGCGTCACAAAGACTTCCTGATAAACCTGTGAAATCTGCTCTGCTAAGAGTGCTTTCATTCATATGATAAGGGTCCGAGAGGAAATGAGTATGTCTCCCCAAAGTTCTGCATCCCCCTTTTCTGACAGACACTGACTCACACTAAGCCCTCAGCTTTCTTTGAAATGTTATCTACTGTTTGATCCTTGCTGCCCTGTATTTCTGTGCATTACAACCCAATAAAAGCCTTTGGAGGAAGGGGCTCAATGCCTTTTTCCCCTGAGAAACTGGCCACTGATCAAGGTCTTTTTCCTCTGGGAAAATGGCCACCTCTCCTCCCCAAGCAAATCACATCATGTCTTTATCATGTTTACTCTCATCCATGGCACACGGGGGGACTTGCAAGGAAAGTCGCCCCCACAAAGACCATTGCATTAAAGAGCATATCTCAGTAAACTGAGTTGTGATCTTTTTCTGATAGAGGTCTTGCTTCAATTAATTAAAAAAACCCAACATCTGTGAAGCCCAATAAAGTGAAGTACAATGAAGTGAGGTATGTGTGTACTTTAATGCCTACACTTGGCATGCAATTTAGCTAGACTGTTGTGAACATAGTTCTGGGAGTAGTCACATACAATGTAATTTTAGGGCCCTTTTTTCACATAACCCTCTATCATCTTCAGGTATCTACGACCCAGTGCAAGTATGACTCCCTACACTAAACTCTGCCCAATCACTTGGACCTTGGTTAGTATCCCCTTCTCTGAACTCCTGTACCTCTCATTGCCTGTGTTATTTATTAGGCACTTAATGTATACAATATTGTATTATCATTTAACATTTTGTGCATGTAGAAAGGCCAGCATCTGGGAGATTAAAATGATTAAAACCATGACCTTTCACAGGATGAATTTCCCAGAATACTAGGCAAATTAATCTTGGAGGTGACAAGTTTTGGGGATGAGCAAGAGGTGCTATGCTAATTTTCTTTCACTACTTTGAGTGAGTACTCCTATATGGGGAGCAAATAAGATGGTTCTAGTACTGTTCCAGATGACAGAACCAGTGCCAGTGGTTAAACACTATTGGGAGTTTACTTTCAACTCAATTCTAAAAATAACTTTCTAATAATCAGAATTGATTTAATACAAGAAGATAATGAAGTTCATGCTATGGGAAACATTTAATGAGATAGTATGATACTATTTTATGGCGTTGTAAAAAGGACTTCAGGATCAGATAAACAAAATGAACTTTAGGGATTGTTATGGGCTTAATCTTTGTATCCCCTGAAAATTGTGGGTTAAAGTCCCAAACCCTAATGTGATCGTATTAGGAGATGGGGCCTTTGGTAAATAATTTGGATTAGATTAAGTCATGAGTGAGGTAACTTCATGATGGGACTGGGGCCCTTATAAGAAGAAGATAGATTGCTCTCTCTATGAACACCTTCCAAGGGAAGGTCATGGAAGTACCCATTGAGAAGGAGGCTATCTATGAACCAGCAAGAGGGCTTTCACCAGACACCAAATCAGCTGGTACCTTGATCTTGGACTCCCTAGCCTCCAGAACCATGAGAAAAAAATAAGATGTCTCTTGAAGCCACCCAGTCAGTGGTATTTTGTTAAAGCAACTGGAGCGGACCAAGTCAGGGACCTTTTCTCACCCAGAGACTCTCTGATCTATAATGTGCTTTGTCTTCCCAACTAGATGCCAAGTTCTTCAAAGGCCTCAATTCTCATATCACTATATGCCCTTGGCATCTAGATCTGGATCTTAAACATAATAGGTGCTCATTATTTAATCAAAATAGAACATAAGATCTACACCGGAATAAAACTGTTAATGCTTAAGACAAATTTTAGAAGAAAGTAACTACATTAAGCATGAGTAAAATCTACACACTTTTAATATTTCACACTGTGATAAATCACGCTTTATCAATAACAGTATATTAACAATGGTGTTCATGGTTAACAAAAAGGCAATAGCAATTAATATTGATAATGTTATTTATATTGACAATAATGATTATTAAGCCTTGATATATTTTAAATGGTTATACAAAATTAATTACACATTGAATGATTTTGTACCAGTAAAATTAATCAGAAATAAAATGAGGCCCTGGTGTAGCTCAGTGGATTGAGCATAGGCTGTGAACCAAAGGGTTGCGGTTAGATTCCCATTTGGGGCACATGCCTGGGTTGCAGGCCAGGTTCCCAGTGAGAAGCAGCCACACAAATATAAGCAGCCATATTTCTCTCCCTCTCTTTCTCCTTCCCTTCCCCTCTCCCTAAGGATAAATAAAATCTTTAAAAAAAAGAAATAAAATAAAACTGAGTGTATTATATGTGTGACTCTGGAAAATGAAAAAAAAATGACTTTGAGCTTGCTAAAAAACAGGTTGAATGTAAGAAAAGTTTTAACACAGCAGGGAAATATTCAAAAAGAGCTCAGAAAAATAAGTCTAACTAGTCATTCTGGACCTAAGTTTACTCAGCTGGCGAGATTTCAGAACTACCCACGGAGGGTGAGATGTCAGAACATCAGTGAAGAAATCAGACATTTAAACTTGACTGAGAAAAAAGTAGAGTTTTAACTCAGTATACCTTGATATGAGAAGGATACCTGTGAACTAACCCTCTATTGAATTAAATATACCCAAGGAAATGGGACTCTTAGAAAACAAACCACCAACAGGCAAGGCTGAATTTCCCTCTGTAAGTCTTCCTGTCTGCTGAGTGTGCCATTCTAGTTTAATATAGTCAGAGGGTGCATGAGGGAGTAATTTTGTGTATGTGTAAGGGATTTTGTAAGAGAATCTATTATGTGCAAGCAGGGACTGAAATATTTGATACTAAATCAGTAAAAATTCAGTCCAATATGTTTTATTGGCAGATCTAAAACAATCTCATCCTTTCTCTAAGAACTGGAGTAGATCCAAGCATCTTCACAAAATTAGCCTGGATTAGAACTGATGTGTTGTTGGAACTGCAAGGCAGTTTAAAGTAACTTAATTGGAGGAAAAATTCCAATATGTATTAAAAAAAGGTGTGAGATTATAACCATGAAAATAAGAAGGTGACGAAGTCCAAGAGAAGAACAAACATGATATCAAAAACTGATAGTGATGCAATCCAGGCAAGTGGCTCTAGACAAAAGATGGGAATGCTGAAATAATATTAGTGCCCTGGGGCAGGTTCTAGCCAAGATGGAGGTGTAGGTAGAAATGCTTCACTTCCTCACACAACCAAAAGAGGGATAAAAACCAATTTAAAAAAAAAAAACAACCAGAACTGCCAGAAAATCACATTGCATGGAAGCAGGACAACAAAGGAGTTAACGAAGAAATATTCATCTAGACTGGTAGGAGGGGCAGAGAGGACCTGCAACAAGGCAGCACTGGACTGGGGTGGGTGAGGCTGTGGCTGGCAGAAGGGATTTCCCACAGTTGCATGAGGATAAACCAGGAGGAACAGCTTAGGAGTGAGACAAACCACACAACCCAGGGTTCCAGCACCAGAAAATAAAGCCTCAAAACCTCTGACTGAAAAACACCTGTGGGGATTATGGCAGCTGAACTCCCAAGTTCACAGGAGAGTCCATTGGAGAGGCCCACAGGATTCTAGAACACACCCACCTGAGAATCAGCAACTGAAAGAGTGAAATCTGCTTTTGGGAAGGAAGGGGAGTGACAGAAAGTGTGGCAAGAGCTAAGTAAGCCATCAAGCAGCGTTGTTCCCTCTCTGAACCCTCAAACCCTCCCCCACATAGAGGGTGACAATGCAGCGACTTGGGTTGTCCCCTCCCCCCCCGACAAATAACTAAGGCTCCACCCCTTATTATGTAACAGGTGCTCAGAGACAAACATTATGGCCCAGATGAAAGAACAGATCGAAACTCTAGGAAAATTAGAACTAAGCTATGAAGAGATAGACAACCCATCAGATGCAGAGTTCAAAACACTGGTAATCAGGATGCTCACAGAAATGTTTGAGTTTGGTCATAAAATGAAGAAAGAAACGAAGGCTATACAAAGTGAAATAAAGGAAAATATACAGGGAAACAACAGTGAAGGTAAGGAAACTGGGACTCAAATCAACAATTTGAAACACAAGGAAGAAATAAACATACAACCAGAACAGAATGAAGAAACAAGAATTCAAAAAAGTGAGGAGAGGCTTAGGAAGCCCCAGGACAACTTTAAATGTTCCACCATCCGAATCATAGGGGTGCCAGGAAGAGAAGAGGAAGGGCAAGACACGCCAAGGCTAGAGGTGGGGTGCAGTCTCTCACACTGACTGACCCCCACTAATGTGCTCCTCTCTAATGGTATGTCCACATCTATTAGTCCGCCAGGTGGTTTTTTCAGAATATCGCAAACACTTAAGCAGCTTCCCAGTTTGGAGTTCCTATGTTACAAATACTAGCTGTCAGCTACAAAGTAAGCTCACAGATGAGTTTTCAGAAAAATGATAATTCTATAAAACCTTGAAGCCTGGTACAGTACAAATATTATACTGATGTCATAGCTACAAAAAGACAGTACTTCCTCTACTCAAAAATATATTTTGGTTCTTCAGAGCATTGCATTTCTTTTTAAACCTGATATCCAGTCATCTCTTAGGCTTTTTTTATGGTGTTTCTCTCAGCTCCAATTGGACCAGCTTATTGAGAGAGGCAAAAGCTGTATCATGTTTTTTATGTTTTTCTCTGTGCAAGGCTTGCTTGCCCTTCTTGACCTTTTCTTGGCAAGCTGTAGATCACAGCTGTTTCAATTGATGGTGCAAGAGCCTGAGACTGCTCTGCCCAGGTGTTCCTTTTCATTAACACTGGGTTTATTCAGGCTGTCAGACATGCTGTCATGTACATGACAACTAAACAGTTGGTAGAGAACAGGTACAGGTGTGTTACTAGTCACTTGCATATAATTTGAAAGGACTGCACTTGTCACTCATATGTAGTGGTGAATGCTATGATAGGAATAGGCTATTTTCAATATTCAATGCTATTTAACATTGATGAGGGGCATGTGACAATGTGAAAAACAAAAATTGTACTTTAAGTAACAATTTAAATAAAAGTATTCTGCTGAAATGTAAGCATGATAATAAATGTGTTTTCTTGTGAAAGCACTGCAATGGTACAAAGCAAGTTTTCATAATTTTTAGCTAAGGTTATTACCAAAATTTGGAAGACTGAGTGAAATCCTCTAGTGTCAGCAACACAAGAAACGAGTCTGGTAAACTAATAATCTTACACACACATATTTATATATATATTTAGCAGAGAATGTTGGAACCATTGTGGAAGCCAGTATACCACTCTGTCCCCAAATATTTCATTATGTTTTTCCTAAAAAGACAAACATTCTCGTACATAACTACACTATTTTATGTCAATTGTCCCAGTCTAGGGACAATTTAGACATTTATGTATTTGTATCTATTTTTTCTAGTTCAGGATCCAATCAAGGCCAAATGTTATATTTATTTGTCACGTATCCTTTAGCCTGAAACAGTTCCACAGCATTTCTTTACCTTTAGTGACCTTCACATTTTTAAAAGTACACAACAATTATTTTGTAGAAAGTTTCTAAATTTCAGTGTGTCAGATGGGTCCTGATGAATATATTCTAGTTATGCACTTTGGCAAGAATACTACAGAGATGAAATATCCTTGGTACATCAGATTAGAAGGTACAAGATGTTGAAATGGCCCATCATTGATGATATTACCTTTTCTCCCTTAGAAAAGGTAATAAATGCCAACTTTGTCCACTGTAGATTTACTATTCTTTCACTTGAAATTAATGAATGATTGTTGGAGAGGTATTGAAATAAGGCAAATATCTTGCTCCTCATCAAACTTTTGCCCAATAATTTTTAGCATTTATTGACTTTTTTTGCACTTGCTCACTACTTCTAATGAGTAGACATTCTATTGTAATAAAGAGCTTTTCTAATTCATTTAGCAATTATTGATATTCAGAAGTGTTGATTCACACATTTTTAAAATTTTATTCAATGGGTTAGAAACTAGTAACCTCATTATTAGTTTTGATTTTATTTTTTAAAATATTTCATTTATTTATTTTTAGAGACAGGGGAAGGGGGAGAGAGAAACATCAGTGTGTGGTTGTCTCTCATGCACCCCCTGCTGGGGACCTGGCTGGCAAACCAGGCATATACCCCAACTGGGAATCAAACCAGCCACCCTTTGGTTTGCAGGCTGGCACTCAATCCACTGAGCCACACCAGCCAATAATAGTTTTGATTTTCAAATCATTCCAGATTTGGCCAGTGGAAAATGCTTCCAGCTAGCTCCTGTGTCATTTTGATATGTCTCTATCATTCTTTTGGTACTTCCTTACTTTCTGAAAGAATTCCAGCCTCATCTTCTACATTCTTGTCTTTTCTGTATCTCTGTGCCATAATCAGCCATTCTGCAAAGAATCCTGGTCACTTAAATAGAGAATGGTATTTATAAATGAAGATTTGGGACCTACTTGCATTCATTGCTATTGGTGTAGTTGCTTCCAGGCCCATATAGGTAACAGGTATATATGCACTACCTCCAAACTCAACCACAGAACCACAAGCTATATTCTAGTATTTCTCTTTTGCATATTTGTATCTCTATGCTACCCACTGATGGCCACACCTACCCTCTTGTCCCTAATATTTATTTTCCAGTTTTTTACGCTACCATCAAAAAACTGTTTCCCATTATACTCAAAATATCTACTCACTGGCTCAAGTCTAAAATATACCACTGAGCAATGCAAACTTACTAACAATCTAATAGTTATTTTGGTGTGTATGCACCCATGTATGTAAAATTTATACCTATGCAATTCAATCCCCTTGAAAAGATACAACATATTTCTATCATCTCAGAGTTTCATTAGGCCCCTTCACAGTCAATTGCACCCCACTTCATCTGAGGCAACCACAGGATATTCTTACTGTATTTTTGCTTGTTATAGAACTACATATTAATCATTAGTATGTTCACTTTTGTGTTCAGCTTTTCCCCCAACATAGTATCTATGAGACTCATTGATGTTTTTCAATGTATCAGTAGTTAATTTTATTTTCTTGCTGCGTAGTATTCCATTATATGAATATACCACAATCTTTTATTCTACTGATGATGGATATTTGGGTTGTTTCCAATTTTTAGCTATTGTTAATGAAGCTGATATGAGCATTCTTGAAGAACAATTATGTTTGTGAACAATGTGCATTTGTAGGCATATATAGTTTTTATTTTGAAGTATAGATTTACAGAAAGTTTCAAACAAATGCACACTCCCATGTACACTTCTCCCAATAGGAACTTCTTGTATAACTATAGCACCATATCAAAACCAGGAAATTGACATTGGTATAATACACAGAGCAGATTAAGACCACCAATTTTACACGCACTTGGTTGTATGTGTGTGTGTTTAATTCTATGCAAGTTGATTGTACGTGTTGATTTGTGTAACCATAATCACAATCAATATATAGAACGGTTTTATCACTACAAGGCTCCTTTGTGCTACTCCTTTATGGCCATGGCTACCTTCCTTCCTCCCTAATATTTACCAATTGTTTATACTACTATATACAGATAAAATATATTTTTGTATTTTGATTATATGCTATGGCATTGCTAATTTTACTCCATTTCAGTATCCATTGGATTTTAAAGAACATTCATTCACCTTTTGGAAATGGGCAAAATAGATTAGTAGGTGGCTTTTCAATGTAGTCTGTGCGATGTCCAGTGCAGGGATCAGCAATTTTTTTTTTTTTTGTAAAAGGTGAGATAGTAAACATTTTAGGTGTTTTGTGCCATAAAAATCTCTGTAACAACTACTGAACTCTGTCACAGCTATGGATGACAAAGAATGTGGTTGTGTTCCAATAAAACTTTATTTTGAAAAATAGACAATGAACCAGTTTTGGCCAAAGGTCTAGAGTTTGCAGATGCCTACTTTAGCAGAATCTCTGGTGATTATGTGTTTATGGATGGATTTACCTTTGTCTTATTCTACTGATCAAGTTATTTTATATCTCCATTGAGGTAGAAGTTAATTTTCAGAAAATTAACAATAAAAATAATTATTTTCTGAGAGCAATGTAAATTATTTCCATTCATGGCAATGTTCATAATTTCTATCCAGTCAGGTGCGATTGACTTCTGTGAGTAGAAAAGATAAATGCAAAATGTTACAGTTTACTTTCATTTAGGATATTAACTAGTTTTACATTTATTAGCAAATTTGTTTCAGGAACAGTTTGGCTAATGATTTAAATCTTCATGCCTCAAATTTCCTTTTGCACCACTGTTAACATCTATACTGGATATATCTTTAATTCAAGAGTTAAATAAAATGATTAACTTGCATTTATTTATTATTTGCATGACTCATTTTTAACTTTACACATTATATTTTATAGGAGCTTTTACTTAAAATGTGTATCATAAAGGCAGATTTACTTTTTCCTCTGGGATAATTATAGTGTATAATACTTTTGATTGCTTTATTACACTTTCTTAGGCCTCTTGGACATATAAATATTGTACCTCTCTATTTTCTTCCAGCACTTTTTGAATGTGTTGAGGGACTAGGGCTGCAAATGTTCAGGTGGAATACCACATTTTATTTTTTTAAAAAAACTTCATGATTAGCCTTTTTAGTTGAAACTGCAGCCAACCCTACTCCATATTCTTCCTCCCTCAATAACCTGAGGGTTTTGAGATGGAGAAATATATTTCTGCGCATTACAGAACAGAAATTTAGAATTAATTACCAGGAAGTTGAAACTGAGATTCAAAGAAAATTGGAGGAATAGTAAAAAATGAGGCAAGAGGTGGCTCTGGGGGTCTAGTAAAATGTCAGCAGATCTGAATAAAGGTAGACATAATACATTTCCCAGTGGCAGGAAATTGTTGATAAATGTTTTAAAACAATGATACCTAACTTTCATTAAACATTTTCTCTCTGAACCAAAATCATCTATCATTTCCCCAAATCACTGCATACATTTTTGTCATATACAACAGCCTTTTGATAGACTTGCTTTAAAGAATAAAAAAAGATTATTTTCAATAATTAGAACGATATAGGATAGAAATTGCATTAACATTTATAGAAAGCAGAGACACTGAAATTAAGAATAAACGGACAGTAACCAGAGGGGAGATGGGAGGGGATAATGAAGAGAAAAGGGGGAAGGGTTTTCAAGAACAACTGTAAAGGACACTTGAACAATAACATGGGGGTGGTATCAAGGGTGGGAGGTGGGGATGGTTTGGGTGGGTGAGGGAGGTGTGGGGGGAAAGGCAGGGAAATGTACTTGAACAACAATAAAATTTAAAAGTATTAAAAAACAGTTATAGAAGGCAAAAATTATACCGAAAATGTAGAAACAAATTTGTTAGGACCCGCTCTGCCTGGTTTCAGGAGTTGTAACTACCCCCCATGGCTAAGGCTAAGTGAGTGACCACTTGAATGCAAGCCACTAAGGAGACAAAGCTTGTCCCCTTCCCCCAATGCTTGGCTGGTTAGTCAGAGACAGGTATGACCCCTCAGAGGAGGGGCAACCTAACCCAGACATGATCACTTGGGAGGCGATCATGGAAGGACTCAGGGGCTGCAGCAAAGAGGGGGTGATGAACCCTCACCCCCTGGCTATTCTGTCATAACCCAAGTCCCCATTTCCGCCTGGGAGAAGTGCTTCCTGGCTCTAATCCACTTAAGCCTAAAAACTTATGATGGGGAAGGCAGTACAGCCCTTTGCCAGCTAGAGCAAGATCCAGGGTGATCAGGCCTAAGAAAGAATATGTAAAATCCTGTGAAACCTGCTTTGTTTAGAATGCTCTCTTTTAAATGATAAGGGTCCAAGCAAGAAGTTTGTTCCTCAAAGTTTTATGGCTCTTTGGCTATCTGACCCTGGCTGAGAATAGCCCTCATAGTTCTTTGAATGCTATCTATTGTTTGATCCTTACCTGTATTCTTGTACAAACAAGAATAAACCCAATAAAAGCCCCTTCAGGAAGGGGTTCTTGGCTTTTCTCCTCCGAGAGATTGGCCACCTCTCCTCCCCAAGCAGATGATGTCTTGGTAGTTTTACTTTCATCCATGGCAGATGGGGGGACTTTGCGGGCAAAGTTGCCCCCACACAAATTGTGACCAACAATTTGGAGAGAAGGGTAAAAAGAGAACAAAACACTTCCCCATACATAAATTTCAACACACACACACACACACACACACACACTCTTCTCAGGAATCCTTAGCAATTTAGAAATACTGTGGAGCTTGATGCTACTCCAACAATACAAGAAACGTGAGACTAAAGGCATTTTGTCTAAACTTTAAAGAAAAGGGTGAATCCAGAAAGTTGAAGCAAGTGTAGACATTTGTGTTTTGCATATACTATCTCATATAGCAATAATATAACATTTTTAGTAAAATATTACCCTAAAGTTCATAGTTTTAAAATTTGTGCTAACAAGAAGAGTTTTACAGAATAGAAAATACCAATAGCTAAGAAACATGCACTCAATCTCAATATTAATGATATGAATGCAAATTAAGATACCATATTATACTCCTCAGATTCATAAAAATTAAGTGTAAAGTACCATACATTGGAGAGGATGTAGAAGAAGGGAAATAATCATAATATTCATCTGGGAGTATAAATTATTCTTTGGGGTATAAATTTGGGAATATTTAGTATATTTAAAGATATGCATAGTCTGTTAATCTGCAAGTCTACTTTTCAGTGTATAATATACAGCACTGTCACAAATACGAACAATTCTCATTGCAGCATTGTTTGTAATAATGACAGACAGGAAACAACTTGAATGTCTATCAATAGGGTAAATAAACAGCAGCACAGTCTTATAATGGAAGAGTCTAAAACAAAAAATGGATGGGCTGGTTTTGATACGGATATCAAAAACATAATGTGTTGTCCTGGCCAGGTAGCTCAGTTGGTTAGAGCATTGTCCCAATACGCCAAGTTTGTGGGTTCAATCACCAGTTAAGGCATATACAAGAATCAACCAATGAATGCATATATAAGTAGAATAGGGAATTGATCTCTCTCTCTGTCTCTTGAATTAATCAATTAAAAATACCGTGTTTAAAAAGCTACTTTCAGAAGGATATCTATTTGTGTGTATATATAAGATACCATTTATGTAAAACACAAAATTACAAAGCAATGTTAAATGTTTTCATGCATATGTATACATCAAACATGTATAAACAAAAGATGACATCAGCAGATGGTAGGTTAGGAAGCTACAGGCTTTACAACCTTTACAGACATTACAACATTATGCAATGGAACTAAAGAAAGACCGCAGGAAATATTATTAGCAATTAGATGCCAT
Source organism: Sturnira hondurensis (assembly GCF_014824575.4). Classification (NCBI taxonomy): domain Eukaryota; kingdom Metazoa; phylum Chordata; class Mammalia; order Chiroptera; family Phyllostomidae; genus Sturnira; species Sturnira hondurensis. The sequence goes on along the minus strand of NW_028084283.1, from coordinate 23,962 downwards.
CAAATTGGACAGTCTAGAGGAAATAGATAAATTTCCACACACATACAACTTATCGACACTGAATCAAGAAGAAATACAAAGTCTGAACATACAAATAACAAATAAGGAGAGTGAATCAGTAATAAAAAAACCACCCAACAAATAAAAGCTCAGCACGATATGCCTTCACATGTAAATTCCACCACATGTTCAAAGATGAATACCAATCTTTCTTAAATATTCCACAAAATAGAAGAAGAGGGAATATTTCAAAACTCATTTTATGAGGGCAGCATCACCGTGATATCAAAGGCAAAGGTATTACAAGAACTGAAATCTACAGACCAATAACCCTGAAAAACAGGGATGCAAAAATCTTCAACAGAATACTAGCAAACTGAATTGAACAACACATTAAAAGGATCATACACCATGACCAAATTAAATTTATCCCTGGGAGTCAAGGATGATTCACATGCATAAATAAATCCATGTGAAAACCACAGTAACAGAATGAAGGATAAAAATAGCATGATCATTGCACTAGATGCAGGGAAAACATTTGATAGAGTTCAACATCCTTTCATGATAACAACTTTCAATAAATTAAGTATAGAGCAAACTTATGTCAGCACAATAAAGGCCATATATGAAAATCCCACAGCTAACATCATAGTCAATGACGAAAAACTGAAAGCTCTTCCTTTATTATCTGGAACAAGGCAAAGATGCCCATGGTTGCCATTTTTATAGAGCATAGTACTTGTAGTCCCAGTCAGAGAAATCGTACAAACAAAAAATAAAAGGCATCCAAACCTGAAAGGAAGAAGTAAAATTACCTTGTTTGCAGATGACATGATCTTGTATATATGAAACCCTAGACTCCCACGAGAAGCAGAATTAATAAACAAATTCAGCAAAGTCACAGAATATAAAATGAACATATGCAAATCAGTAATGTTTCTACACATTATCGATAAAGTACCCTAAAAGAAAATAAAGTATACAATTCCATTCAAACTAGCAAGAAAAAGAATAAAATACCTAGGAATAAGCATGACCAAGGACATAAAAGGCTTGCACACTGAAAACTACAAAGCATTGATGACAAAATTAAGGATGAGAAAAATAAATATAAGCGTATCTTCTATTCATAATTTGAAAAAATTAATAATGTCAAGTGTCCTTACTATCCAAAGTGAATTACAGATTCAATGCAATCCCATTCAAAATCCCAATGACACTTTCAATAAAAATGTTTAATAAAAATTTTTTAAACCCCAAATTTAATATCAAATCTAAAGGAACTCAAAATAACCAAAATGATATGAAAAAGAAAAAATGTTAGAGAACTCAAACTTCCTGATTTCAAAATATATTACTTAGAAATAGTAATCATAGCAGTGTGATACAAATAAATAGAAAAATGGACTGCTACAATGAGTTCAGAAATAAATCCTAACTTATACACTCAAATGATTATTTTTAAAATATTTTATTTAATCTTATTCTGAGGACATGCTTACTGATATTAGAGAGAAGGAAAGGGAGGAAGAGAAATACCAATGTAAGAGACAAACATTCATCCATTGCCTCTCACATGCACCCCACCGTGGACTGGCCCCACAACTCAGGCATATGCCCTGGCCAGGAACTAAATCCAGACATTTTGTTTTATGGCACAAGAATCCTACAAACTGAAACACACCAGTCAGGGCTCAAATTGTCTTCATCAAGAATGTCAAGACCAACTTCCGCCAAGATGGAGGCATAGGTGGAAACACTGTGCCTTCTCCCACAACCAAGTTTCAATACAACAAAAGTTTTGGAGAACTAAGACACACCCAGAGACCAGAAAACGGAATTATACGGAAGTCTGACAGCTACGAACCATTCAACGAGGATGGTAAAAGAGGTGGAGCCAGCAACGGAGCTGGGTTGGGCAGGACAGACCTAGGAGCGCAGGCAGCCCGGAACTAGTTGGGGTGCAGGGCAGACTGACCGTGGTCGCACATTCGCGCACAGTGAGACGGACCACGCAGGCTCCAGGGTACGAACCCAGTGGTGGAGGGCTGACAGCGGTGGCACACTCGCGTGCAGTGGAGCGAGGCGCGTGGGCCTGCTGACGGTGGTGGCTGCGGTGCTGGTGGGGGTCGGCAGGCAGCGGAGGGAAGCCATTGTCCCTCTTTGACCCCGCCCCCACATACAACGTCACAACCCAGCGACTTAGTTGCCCTGCTCTGGTGAACACCTAGGGCTCCGATCCTGCTACGGAACAGGCACGAACAGCCCAAAAGATGGCGCAAGAAGAACTCAAAGTCCCAGAGCCAATAACTCTAAGCAACCAACAGACTGCCAGCCTCTCAGAAGCCTAATTTAAGACACTATTTATCAGGATGCTCACAGAATTGGTAGAGTACAGTCACAAATTAGAGGAACATATGAAGGCTAAACTAATTGAAATGAAGGGAGATGTCCAGGAAACCAATAGCGATGGAAAGGAAACTGGGACTCAAATCAATGGAATGGACCAGAAGGAAGAACAAAACATCCCACCAGAAAGGAATGAAGAAATGAGAATTCAAAAAAATGAGGAGAGGCTTAGGAACCTCCAGGACATCTTTAAACGTTCCAACATCCGGATTATAGGGGTACCAGAAGGGGGAAAGAAACAGCCACGAGTGGAAAACGTATTTGAACAAATAATAAAGGAGAACTTCCCCAGTCTGGCAAAGGAAATAGACTTCCAGGAAATCCAGGAAGCTCAGAGAGTGCCAAAGAAGTTGGACCCAAGAAGGAACACACCAAGGCACATCATAATTACATTAGCCAAGACCAAAATGAAGGAGAGAATCCTAGAAGCAGCAAGGGATAAGGGGACAGTCACCTACAAAGGAGTACCCATCAGACTGTCAGCGGATTTCTCAAAAGAGACCTTACAGGCAAGAAGGGGCTGGAAAGAAGTATTCCAAGTCATGAAATCCAAAGACCTACAGCCAAGATTGCTTTATCCAGCAAAACTTTCATTTAGAATGGAAGGACAGATAAAGTGCTTCTCAGATAAGGTCAAGTTCAAGGAGTTCATCATCACCAAGCCCTTATTATATGAAATGCTAAAGGGACTTATCTAAGAAAAAGAAGATGAAAAATATGAACAGTGAAAGGACAGCAAACACACAGTTATTAACAACCACACCTAAAACAAAAGCAAACCAAGAGGACAGCTAGATCAGGAGTGGAACCATAGAAATGAAGAACACATGGAGGGTTAGAAACAGGGGGGTGGGAGGAGGAGAAGGGGGGAGAAGGCACAGAAAATAGCATAGATGGTAGGTAGAAAATAGATAGGGGGGAGGGCAAGAATAGTGGGGGAAATATAGAATCCAAAGAACTTGAGACACGTGGTTATAAACTAAGGGGGACAGAATGGTGGGGGAGGGAGGGTGCGGGTAGAGGGGAATGAAGGGGGAGAATAGAACAACTGTAATGGTATAATCAATAAAATATATTAAAGAATAAGTATAGAAAGAATAGAATTCAAAAATCTCTACTTGGTAGTTAATAATAAGTGATTTGGGAAACAATCCTTAATAGATGCTACAAATCTGGTGGGCTAAAAGTATGAAAATTTATAGACTGACGTCATCTTACAGTATCTCTCCACAAATACATGTTAATTGCAGTGGGAAAACTAGTAAACTTCCTATGGAGAAACCGGGAAGGGAGACATCACCCTAACCAATGACCAAAGTTAACATCACAGTAATAGGACAAATGGACAGAGTAAACATCCTGGTAGAACACAGTGAGGGAACATGAACCCACTTAGGTAGTATTCCCATTATAAAACACATAACCTGCATCATGACAGAACGTCCTGAAACCCTTATCGAGCACCATTCTATTCAATAACTGGCCTGTGATTTGCACAATGCTGAGATCATGAGTGACAAGGGAAAGTGGGAGAACTGATCCTGATTAAAGAAGTGTAGAGAGAGGGGTAGCCAGCAAATGCAGCTTGTGATATGTAATTTTCTTTCGCAATGGAAAACACTAACGGGACAATTGGGAAAATTTCAGTGGGGACTTTGAGTAGCTGATAATATGGTATCGATGGTAACTTCTTCAATTTGATCATTGTTTTCAAGAAATGCCCTATGGAGTATTTAGGGGCAAAAGGGCATCATGTCTGCACCTTAATCCTTCAGAAAAATATTAGATAGATAGATAGATAGATAGACATATTGAAAGTGGCATGATTAAGCAAATGTAGTGAAATGTTAATATTTGGAGAATCTGGATAAATGGTGTACAGATATTTTTTTAACTATTGAGACTTTTCTGTGCCCGACTAGTGTAGCACAGTGGGTTGAGTGTGGGCTGTGAACGAAAGGGTCACCAGTTCGATTCCCAGTCAGGGCACATGCCTGGGTTGTGGGCCAGGTCCCCAGTAGGAGGCGCATAAGAGGCAACCACACACTGATGCTTCTCTCCCTCTCTTTCTCCTTCCCTTCCCTGTCTCTAAAAATAAATAAATAACATCTTAAAAATAAATAAATAAATTTAAAAAAAAAGAATGTCAAGACCACTGAATAGGGAAAGAATAGTTTATATAACAAATGATGCTGGGAAAAACCAATACCCAAATGTAAGCATGAAGTTAGACCCTTATTTTACACCATATACAATAGTTAACTCAAAATGGATTAAATATCTAAACATAAGACCTAAAACTCTAGGTGCTGAAAGAACACATAGGGTTGAAAAACTTCATGACACTTCACTTGGCAATGATTTCTTTGTTATGGCACCAAAATACAGGCAATAAAAGAAAAAATAGATAAACAGGACTAAGGCAAATTTAAAAGTGTTTGTGCATCAAAGAGCGCAAGCAATAGAATGAAAATGCAACCTGTGGAATGGGAGAAATATTTGCACATCATATGTTTGATAAGGGTATAGTACCCAAAATATGGGAAAAAAACACCCTACAACTCAAGAAAAATCATCTAACCTGATTAAAATAATGGGCAAAGTACTTGAATGGGTATTTCTCTAAAGATGATGTACAAATGACCAATAATCATATGAAAAGATCTTTAATGTCTTAATCACAAGAGAAATGAAAATCAAAACCACAATGAGATATCACCTTATGAAATATCACCCATTATGATGGCTATGATAAAGAAATGAGAATTATGAGTGTTGGTGGGGTTGTGGATAAATTGGAACCCTTGTGCGTTACTGGTAGGATTGCAGGATGGTGCAGTCACATGGAACAGAGTACAAGGTCCCTCGAAACATTAAAAATACAACTAATATATGGTCAAGCAATCCCACTTTGGGGTATATATCCAAAAGAACTGAAAGAAGGATCTCAAAGAAATACTTGCACATCATAGTTTTTAGTAATACTATTTAGACAGCTAAGAAGTAGAAGCAACACAAATGGTTGTGGATGGAGAAATAAATAAACAAAATCTAATATATACATATAGGGTAATATGATTCAGTCTTAAAAAGAAAGCAAATTTTGTCAGATAAATTACATGGGTGAACCTTGAGGCATTATGCTTGATTAAATCAGCCAGTCACAAAAAGACAACTACTGTATGACTCCACTTATATGAGGTATCTAAAGTAGTCAATCCCTAAAAGCAGAAAGTATAATGGTGGTTACCAGAGGCTGGAGGGAAGGGGGAAAGGATAATTATTTAATGGATATAGAGTTTGCCACATGAAAAATGCTAAAGATGTATTTTGTGACAATGTGAATGCACTTAATACTACTGAAGGGTACATTTTAAAATAGTTATGATAATAAATTTTGTTATGTGTTTTCATTCCTGTAAAAATATCACATATAAACACATGCATGGGATGGATACATACCAACTCCAGGGCAGTAATTATTTCTGGGGAGGAAAAGACATGAATGGGATTACAGTAGGATACAATTTTATTCGTTATCAGTAAACTTATTCAAATGTCAAAAAACTTTGACATTTTTAAAATGTGATGGAGAGTACATGTTGGTGTTTGATGTATTATTTTTACATTTTTGTATTCAAAATATTTTATAATTTCCCTAGATGTTTTATTTAAATTCCAAAATTTATTAAATGTATTTTCTGAGTCTTCACAAATAATAAATGGAGAAAGGGCATTTCAATGTAGATCTACCTAATTCTAAATTTCTTAAAAGATACCCTTATTCTAAACTAATGATTGTATAGATTTTTACTTAAATGGCTGAGAACACCTACAATGGTGGCATGATTTTTCTTACCTTCTCATATAATGTGATCAGCATTTAACAGGGTGCCTCTGACTTAGACAGTTGATAATTGGCTAAATAAATTATGTTTGTTGAATGTGCTAAGTGTTTTGAAACTAATTTCTTCTTAGTTCTTATTCATATACAACATATCATTGTTATCCTTGCTTTATACCTACTATTTACCTATTAAGAAATCCTAATTGAGGCCTATGGAAGATGGTGGTGAGGTAAGTGGGAGCTGAGCCTGCTTGCTTGTGCACCCAACTGGGACACCTAGCCAATCTTCCAAAGAACAGAGTGAACAGCTGATGGAATCCCAGCTGATAATGAAGTTTGGAAGACAAAGGTTGCAGAGGACACTTAAAAACAGACAGTAAAGAGATTTCGTAGGCTAATGGGAGGATCCCCAGGCCCTCTCCTCCATGGGAGGAGAGTCACGTCAGTGATTGCAGCTTAGCAGCTCCCTCCCCTCTCAGAGCTGGGAAGTCACAGACCCACACCAGAAGAGACATGGATGCTTGAAGTCACTGTGTGTGTGTGTGTGTGTGGGGGGGGTGATAAATACAGGGTAAAAGACACACAGCCAGGGGCATACCCTGGCTGGGGCTGCAGTCCCAGCTGGGACAGTACCAGAGGAATTGGGGAGTTGGGTGACACCTTGAGATGGGAGAAGAGATGGGCCAGTCAATAACCCAGATAGTCTCTGGACTGGTCAGAGAGTTGGTCTATGTGGAAAGCTGGGTGTTTGTTAGGAACAGGCAAGCTATACCCAAGAGGAATTTGTTCAAAAGAGGACCTAAGCCTCTGTGCACATAAGAGTTCCTTAACTCTCACATGCAGTGGCCAGGCCAGTGAAGAAGGCAGAGGAGGGGTGCAATTTGCTTCCATTCAGGGCACCTCACAGATTGATTAAAGAGGAGCAGCAGGGGCTCAAAGAGGTAGCAGGGCCCAGAGAGACTCAATTCAATAGGGGAACTGAGCTGCCTTGAAGGGACCTTGCCCAGGTCAACAAATAAGGAGGAGGAAGGGTGTGATTCCCTCCCACTCACTGCTCCTCAAGGACTAAAAAAAGGTTTGCATAATGAGATGGATTACAGGTGTCAGTCTGGCACATATGGGGAGAGTGGACAGTGTGGACCACATAGTGTTCTTAGGGTTTGAGCTGGAGGCTGGAGTCTGGGCACCTGTGATTTTTGTAGCCCAGACCAAGCCCTCATACTTGTGGAACTACAGGAAAGTAAAAAAATGGAACCCAGTCACTGTCTGCCTAAAGCATCTGGGAATACAAGCAGAACCCACTTGGTGGGTTTAAAGTCTGCAGGATGCTCTTCTTTTTTTCAAGAGTAAGACACAAGACCTGGAGCTGTGGGAAAACCAGAGACAAATCCAGAAAGAAGTCAGAAGGTGAGCACCAACAGCTGAGACAAATTTAACTGGGCCATCCTTCAGAACTCGCATTTCATTTCATTTATTTATTCATTTTCTTTCTATTTAATTAGTTTTTTGTTGTTTCATTTTGTTTGTTTTCTTTATTCTACCTTACATATTGCACTCTAATTTTTCTTCTTTCACTTCAAGAGTATTCCAAGAACACACTACTCTTGGTCTTTACTTTTTATTCAGAATATATATTTCTTATCATATTGTTATTTCAAATCCCACACAGCACCTTTCCCTGGTCTTAATCTATTTTTCCATTTTCCTAAGCTTTATTACTGTTGTGGTTAACTAAATTCTCTCACACATGACATCAAGTTGCTATCTCTTACTCTCACCGTATCTCACCATCTAACCTTGAATAATTGCTCTGCTTTCTAAAGTCAGCTCACATTCTTTTTCCCTTCTAATAAGAGTCTTATCTCCTTTTTACCTTTTATAAAAAGTGTCTAGTTTGGTGAAATATCATGGGTATTCCTGTACTTCTCCAAAGGATCTCCTATCTCTTCACTACTTGTTAGCAGTTTAAACCCCACAGAATGCTCTCCTGCTGTCTTACTCCATTTCACCTTCAGCCTACCCATGATCAGTTGATTAAGGAATTTTATCTCCATGTTTTCTCTCCATTTTTTTCTTTCTCTCTTTTTTCCTCTTTCTCAATCTGGGCTTTACTCTTTAGTCTGATTAGTTTGCTTCCCCTATCCTCTCAAAATCATTTTTCTTCACTGCAGACATCTCATATTCACTTTTCACTTTTCTTCAATAGTTTTATTCCCGTTCCACCTTTATTAAATTTCATTCAACTGTAGTTGCTATTAATCTTGCTGTGGCTCTTTTGTGATTTGGCTCTCATTTGTCCAGTACATTTTCAATTTTACTTCAAATGTCATAGTATATTATTCCTTCTTCTTAGCCCATTGATCCCATTACCATTTTGTGTTTTACTTCTGTTGAAAATTTTGCTTTCTCCTTTTCCTGGCCTCAATTCTAACTAGACTCTTATCAATTCTCCTTCCTCTTACCACACAATAACATTCCCCCCCCCCCACCTTCTAGTCATCTCAGATTCCCTTTTTCATATCACATATTATCTACAATTTTCCTTCATATTTATTAATCTTAGTTCTATTGTGGTTGAGACTACTGAGGTGGTAGTGTAGTTTTTTGCTGGTGTAGATTTGGGGTTCTGGTAATACTGCTTTGTTAACCAAAACTGTACCACAGCAAACAATACAAGGTAGGAGTTGAAAATACCAGTAAACCCTCAGGAAGTGAGACCCTAGCAAAAAAGGAGCCACCGACAGATAAAGTACAAATATAACAAGAGAGCACGTACAAACAGAAGAAACAGCAATCCTAGAGCATCCAGACAAGGAGATCAAAGAGATCACCCCACTGAGTCCCACAGAGCTTCTACCACAGAAGTTCGCCCTATGAAGACAGCTGGCAAATAAGAGCATTGGGAATCATAGAAACAAAACAAACAAAAAAGACACCAAAAGTGAGAAGACAAAGAAAGAACCCACAATTGAAAAGAATGGAAGATTCTCCAATGAAAAAGTAAATGAAATTGAGGCAAGGAAACTATCACATGTACAATTCAAAAGAGTGGTTATAAGGATGCTCAAGGAACTCACAGACAACTACAAAGAACTGAGTGGGAACTACAACAATATGAAAAAGGAAATAGAAAGCATAAACAAAAACCAGGAAGAAATGAAGATTACAATTTCTGAAACAAAAATACACTAGAAGGAATTACAAGCAGGATGGATAAAGCAGAGGACAAAATTAGGGAGATGGGCCCTGGCTGGTATAGCTCAGTGGATTGAGCACAGGCCTGTGAACCAAAGGATCGCAGTTCAATTCCCAGTCAGGGCACATGCCTGGGTTGCAGGCCAGTTCCCAGTGGGGGACACACGAGAGGCAATCACACACTGATATTTCTCTCCCTCTCTCCTTCCCTTCCCCTCTAAAGATAAATGAATAAAATTAGGGAGCTGAAATACAGAGTAGAAAGAAATGCCCATGTACAGCAACTCCATGAAAATAGACTAAAAAATATGAAGATAGCTTAAGGAGACTGCAAGACAACATGAAATGCAACAAAAACATTAGAATCATAGGAATACCAGAAGAAAAGAACCAAGGAACAGAAACCATGTTTGGTTTGGAAAAATAATGACAGAAAACTTCCCTAACCTGGAGAGAGGGAAAGCCATGCAAGTTCAGGAAACAGAGAGGCTCCCAACCAAGATGATGCATATTCCTAATCCAAGACACATTATAATTAAAATGCCAGGTCTTGCCCTGGCTGGTGTAGCTCAGCGATTGAGCGTGGGGCCTGAAAACCAGAGTATTGCAGTTCAATTCCCAGTCAGGGCACATGCCTGGGTTGCAGGCCAGTTCCCAGCAGGGGACGCAGGAGAGGCAACCATACATTGATATTTCTATCCCTTTCTCCTTCCCTTCCCCTCTAAAGATAAATAAATAAAATCTTTAAAAAAATAAAATAATATAAAATGCCAGGTCTTAAAGGCAAAGAGAGAATCTTAAAGGCAGCAAGGGAGAAAGAGACAGTAACATATAAGGGAGCTCCAATAAGGCTTACAGCTGATTTCTCAACAGAAACACTACAAACTGGAAAGGAATGACAAGAAATATTCCAAGTAATTAAAAGTAAAGGCCTACAACCAATACTACTCTCCGCAGTGAGGCTCTCGATTAAAATAGGAGGTGAAAAAGTTTGCCATAAAAAAGCAGGCTGAAAGAATACACCTCCATCAGACCAATACTGCAAGATATGCCAAAGGTATTGCTAAGAGCAAAAGAAAGAGGAATATGGGTACGAAATGGGAAAATGAAAAAGAACCTATCAAAAATAACCTTAAACGTTAATGAATTAAGTGAATCCATCAAAAGACATAGGGTAGGTGAATGAATAAAAAAACATGACTCGCACATATGTTACCTACAAGAGACCCACCTCAGAAAAAGAAGCCTACAACTGAAAGGTTGGAAAAAAATAATGCAAGCAAATGGACAGAAAAATTGCTGGGGTAACAGTACTTATATCAGACAAAGTAAGCTTCAAACCAAAGGTCAGAAACAACACTTCATAATACTCAAGGGAATAATTTATCAAGAAGACATAAAGATTATAAACAACTATGCACCCGACATGGGAGCACCTAAATACATATGGAAAATCTTGGACTTCAAGAAAGGTAGGCACAGCAACACAATTACAGTAGAGAATTTTAACATCCATGTCAACAATGGATAGATCTAACAAAAAAAAGAACAAGGATATTGTGGCATTGAAGAATGCCCTAGATCAAATGGAATTAACTGATATATACAGAACATTTACATGAAAGCAGCAACATTTATGTTCTCTTCAAAGACACATGGAAGATTTACAAAGATAGCACACAAAGAAATCCTCAATAAATTCAAGAACACTGACATCATTTCCAGACCACAGTAGCCTGAAATAGACACCAACCTCAAGGAAAAAATCAAAACATTCAAATACATGGAGACTGAATAACAGGTTATTAAAAATGAATGGGTAAACATTCGGATCAGGAACAAATCAAAAAGTTTCTGGAAACAGAACTTCTGGCCAAGATGGAGACATAGGTGGAAACACTGTACCTCCTCGCACAACCAAATTTAAGGACAACAAAGACTTAGAAACAAAAACACAACCAAAACAGACAGAAAATTGAACTGTACCCTAGTCCGACAACAATGAAGCATTCATCTAGACCAATAAACCAGGTTAAAAAACAGACAGTGAGACAGATCACACAACGTAGGGCCCCAGCGCTGGAAAATAAAGCCTAAAAGCACTGACTGGAAAAACTTTCAGGGTTTGAGGGGCCAGTAGATGCTCCCAGCCTCACAGGAGGGTTTCGTTGGAGAGATCGACAGGGTCCTAGAAAGTACACAAGCCCCCCACCCAGGAACCAGCATCAGAAGGGCCCAATTTGCTTGTGGGAAGCAACAGAGGGGACCAAAATTTGAGAGAGAGCAGAACAAATGCCATTTCTCCTTCTCTGACCCCACCCCCAGTCACAACCCAGTGACTGGATTGACCTGCCCTGGTGAACAGCTAAGCTTTTGCCCCTCATACATAACAGGCACAAACAGACCAAAACATTATGGCTCAAGCAGAAGAACAGCTCAAAACCCCAGAGCCAACATTTCTAAGCTACAAAGAGATAGCCAATCTATCAGGTGCACAGGTCAAAACACTGGTGACCAGGATGCTCACAGAACTGGTTTATTTTAGTCGCAAATTAGATGAAGAAATGAAGGCTACACTAAGTGAAATGAAGCAAAATGCACAGGGAACCAATAGTGATGGAAACGAAACTGGGACTAAAAATCAATGAAGGAAGAAAAAAATGACCAAACAGAAAACAATGAAGAAACAAGAATTCAAAAAATGAGGAGAGGCTTAAGAACCTCCAGGACATCTTTAAACATTCCAACATCTGAATTATAGGGGTACCAGAAGGGGAAGAGGAACAGCAACAAGTGGAAAACTTATTTGAACAAATAGTAAAGGAGAACTTCCTGAGTCTGGCAAAGGAAATAGACTTTTGGGAAGTCCGGGAAGCTCAGAGAGTCCCAAAGAAGTTGGATCCAAGAAGAAACATACCAAAGCACATCATAATTACATTAGCCACGATTAAAATGAAGGAGAGCATTCTAGAAGCAGCAAGAGATCAGGGGATAGTCACCTACAAAGGAGTTCCCATCAGACTGTCAGCTGATTTCTCAAAAGAGACCTTACAGGCAAGAAGGGGCTGGAAAGAAGTATTCCAAGTCATGAAACCCAAAGACCTACATCCAGAATTGCTCTATGCAGCAAAGCTTTCATTTAGAATGGAAGGGCAGATAAAGTGCTTCTCAGATAAAGTCAAATTCAAGGAGTTCATCATCACCAAGCTCTTATTATATGAAATGTTAAAGGGACTTATCTAAGGAAAAGAAGATGAAAAATATGAATAGTGAAAGGACAGCAAACTCACAGTAATTAACAACCACACCTAAAACAAAAGCAAACTAAGCAAACAGCAACATCAGGAGCAGAACAATAGAAATGGAGACCACATGGAGGGTTAGCAACAGGGGAGTGGGAGGAGGAAAAGGGAGGAGAAGGCACAGAGAATAAGTAGCATAGATGGTGGGGAGAAAATAGACAGGGGGAGGGCAAGAGTAGTGTAGGAAATTTAGAAGCTAAAGAACTTGTGACACATGGACATGAACTAAAGGTGGGGAGTGGGGTGAAGGGGTGTGCAGGGGAACAAAGGGGGGGAATGAGACAATTGTAATGACATAATCAATAAAATATATTTTTTAAAAGTTTCTGGAAACAAATGAAATTGAACACACAACAACCCAAAACCTGTGGGACAAAGCAAAGGTAGTCCTCAGAAGGAAGTTCATAACACTACAATCCTACCTAAGAAAATAGAAACATTTCAGAAAACAACCTAACCCTACATCTGCAAAAACTGGAGTAACAACAACAAACAAAGCCCAGAGTGAGAAGGAAGGAAATAACCAAGATCAGAGAAGAATGAAATGACATAGAGATGAAAAGAACAATTTAAAAGATCAATAAATTCTGAAGCTGGCTCTCTGAAAAGATATACAGAATCCATAAACCTTTAAGCGGACTCATCAAGAAAAAAAGAGGACCCAAATAAATAAAATCAGAAATGAAAGAGGAGAGATTACAACTGGTACCGCAGAAATAGAAGGGATTGTAAGAAATTACTATGAAGAACTGTATGCCAAGAAATTGAAAACCTCGGTAAAATAGACAAATTTCCAGAAAAATACAAATCTTTTAATGCCGAATCAAGTAGAAGCAGTAAGCCTGAACAGACTGCTAATGGGTGGTGAAGTCAAAGCAGTAATCAAAAAACTCCCAGCATGCAAAAGCCCTGAATGACATGGTTTCACAGAAGAATTTTTTAAAACACTTAAGGAAGAGCTACCCCCCATACTTCTCAGACTATTTCAAAAACTCCAAGATAAGGGAAGCCTCCCAAACTCTTTTTATGAGGCCAGCAACAACCTAATCTCAAAATCAGATAAAGACACAATGAAAAAAGAAAAGTTCAGGCCAATCTATCTGATGAACGTAGGTGCTAAAATCCTCAATAAAATATTGGCAAACCACATCTAGCAATACATTAAAAATATCATATACCATGATCAAGTGGGATGCATCTCAGGGATGCAAGGATGATACAATATTCACAAATCAATAAACATGATACATGACATAAGCAAAAGAAAAGACAAAAATCACATATTATATCAATAGAAGTGAAAGGGCATTTGATAAGGTACAGCACCCATTTATGATAAAATCACTCAGCAAGGTGGGAGTAGTGGGATCATATCTCAACATAATAAATGTCATATATGTGAAACCTATAGCCAACATCATACTCAATGGGCAAAAAACTAGCTTTCCCACTAAGATCAGGACCAAAATAAGGATGTTTGCTTTCACCACTTCAATTCAACATACCATTGGAAGCTCTAGCCACAGTGATCAGACAAGAAAAATAATTAAAATGCATCCAAATTGGCAAGGAGGAAGAAAAATGTCACTGTTAGCAGATGACATGATAGAATACACAGAAAACCCCATAAAGTCCACCCAAAAAATACTTGACCTAATAAATGAATTTGGCAAACAGCAGTATACAAAGTCAATGTTCAGAAACTGAAGGCATTTTTGTACCAACAATGAAATATCAGAAGCTTAAATCAGGAAAAAATTCCATTTGCTATAGTGACAGAAAAATAAAGTACCTAGGAATAAACCTAACCACAGAAGTAAAAGACCTGTACTTAGAAATTTATGCCACACTGAAGACAGAAATTATTAAAGAAACAAATAAAAAGAAACATATACTGTGTTAATGAATTGGAAGAATTAACATCAAAATATCCATTCTACCTAAAGCAATTTATACATTCAGTGCAATTCCTATTAAAATACCTTCACAGATACAGAATATTACAAAAATTCATATGGAATCATAAATGACTCCAAATATCTGCATTAATTTTGAGAAAGAAAAATGAAGTAGGAGGGATCATGATGCCTAATATTAAACTATTATTACACAGCCACAGTAATCAAAACAGCCTGGTAATGGCATAAGAACAGACACATAGATCAGTGAAATAGAACAGACAGCCCAGAAATAAACCCATTGTGTACGGGCAGTTAATATTTGACAAAGGGGGCAGAAGTATAATGGAGTAAAAATTGCCTCTTAAACCAATGGTGTTGTGAGATCTGGACAGCTACATGCAGAAAAATAAAAGTTGACCACCAACTTACGTCATATACAAAAACAAATTCAAGGTGTATAAAAGACTTAAATATATGTCACCACACCATAAAAGTGCTAGAGGAGACATGTGTAGAAATATCTCAGACATTCCACGCAGCAATATTTTCACCAATATGTCCCATAGACCAAGGAACATAAAGGAAAAAATAAACAAATACAACTTTTTCAACATAAAACTTTCTTCATGGCCAAAGAGAACATCAGCAAAATGAAAATGGAGTTCATGTATGAGAAAACATGTTGGCAAATGTTATCTCCAACAAGGATTTGATCTCTAAAATATATTAAGAACTCACATGACTCCACTCTAGGAAGACAAATAGCCTAATTAAAAATGGGATAGGAACCTGAAAAGACACTTTTCCAAGGAGGACATACAGTAGACCCAGAGACATATGAAATGATGCTCACCATTACTAGCCATCAGAGAGGTGCAAATTAAAACCACAATGAGAACAACAAACTCAAAACTATTAACAAATTAACCTAAAAGAAAAGCAATGAAAATGAAAAATGAGCAAATAAGAACAGGAACAGAATCAGAGAAATGGACATGATACAGAGGGAAATCAGTGGAGATGGAGAAGGAAGGAATAAGGGGGGAAAGGTACAGGGAAGAAGAAGCTTAATTAGCAGGCATAAAATAGATGGGGAAAGAAAAATGGTATAGAAAACAGAGAACTCAAAGAACTTACACATATAGCCCATGGACATGAAATAAGGGGGGGAATGCTGGAGGGTTGGCGGTACAGGGTGGAGGGGGGATAAAGGGATACAAATTGGGAAAACTGTAATAGTATAATCAATCAAAAATACTTAAAAAACCCACAATGAAATACCACTTCACACAAACAAGAATGACCATCACAACCAAATCAGCAACAAGTGCTGGTGAAGTTGTGGAGGAAAGTGAACCCATGAAAAGATGCTCAATATTGCTAGCTATCAGAGAGATGCAAATTAAAACCACAATGAGATACCACTTGACACCAGTCAGAATGGCTATCATAAACAAAGAAACAAACAACAAGTGCTGGAGAGGTTGTGGGGAAAGGGGGACCCTAGTTCACTGTTGGTGGGATTGCAGACTGGTACAACCACTATGGAAAATAGTATGGAATTTTCTAAGAAAACTAAAAATGGACGTGCCTTTTGACCCAGCAATTCCACTATTAGGAGTATATTCTAAGAACCCTGAAACACCAATCCAAAAGAACCTATGCACCCCAATGTTCACAGCAGCACAAATTACAATAGCCAAGCACCGGAAGCAACCTAAGTACCCATCAGTAAATGAATGGATGAAAAAACTATGGTACATTTGCACAATTGAACACTACTCAACAGAATGAAAAAAAAAAAGAGCTCCTATCATTAGTGACATCATGGGTGGACCTGGAAAGCATTATGCTTAGTGAAATAAGTTTGTCAGTGAAAGAAAAATACCACATGACCTAACCTATAAGTAAAACCTACTTAAAAAAAAACAAAGGAAGCAAAATATAACTGGGAACACTGAAGTAAAAAACTGCTAATAACCAGAGGGGTGGTGGGAGAGGTATTATCAGGGAAAAAAGGGGAAAGGTAATCAAGGAACATGTTTGAAGGGCACACAGGCAAAGCCAAAGAGGGGTAGAATTGAGGGTGGGATGTGGATATGGGTGAAACTGTGGTGAGTTATTCAGGGAACATGGGGGCAACTGTACTTGAACAATAACAAAAGAAAAAGAGGAGAGCTGTGGGGGTGGTGAGCTGGGCTAGGAGTAAAAGGCAAAAAACTGTACTTGCATAATTAAAATTAAAAAAAGGAAAAACAACAAAAGACAAAAAAAGAAAAAGAGAAAGAAATCCTAAATTCTTGGAAGTTTCCTTTATAGTTTCCATTCTTTAAATCTGTAATCCTTGAAGATCTGAAACTTTGTTGAAAATATACACAGAGTACTCAAGTTAGACATTCATGCTGGCATAGGAACATGTCAAGGAGTTGGAGTGAAAGCCATTCTCCACCATTTGTACACTATGTAAGGTGACACAATCATAACTGCTGGGTGCAATAGGCTGTGAAACAAATTTTTATTCCATTTGTATTAAAACCATTGAGTAGTCCTTACCAGGGGATATTTTTCATATGTAAATATATGTATGTGATAAAAAGGACAAGAGTCACTATGAGCAGCACACATTCTGCTGAACACATAGCCAATTAACTTAAATGTTAGTTAACTTCTATAGTCCTCACTTTTTGCCTCTAAAATTGGTTGTTGAAATACCCACTAAGGTCTCCTCCATTTCTGAAATTTTATGACCTTATTTGACTTGCTGTGAAAAATTGAAATTGTCCACTATTTCCATGTATTCTTCCTATATCTATTTGAGAATTCTTGAACAAAATATTATGAACTACAGAAAACACTGAAAACACCTAACATGAGAGATTAGTTTGAATTTCCATAGACTAAATGGCATGAAGAAATCCTACCATTTTATACAGTTTTAGCAAGTTCTAAATTTTATCTCATTTAGAGATTATCTGCAATCACTTTTTCCAAAATATTTCAAAAGGATGTAGAATAGCTCACTGTTCAGAAATAGCTCTGATTTCAGTGAATGGTGGTCTACTTTGAAGTACAGATTTTTGGGGGGGTGGACATCATTCCTAGATTTTATTGTGTATTACTTAACATTGGGCATACTATTACATGAAATCTTCAAAAATCACATTAATGTCATTAACTACAAAAATTAGTCTTGGATTATTTTTTTAATATTTAATAAATCCCTCTTATAGACAAAAAAAACAAATATTCAAAGTCATTTTTGTTTTTATATATGAAACAAGGGAATACCATTTGCTGTTTTGAGTTAAAGAAATCTAATGCAAGTCTCATCTAACAGTGGAGTAACCTAAGTACAATTTGCCATGATCTGTGTGTTGAAATTACTTTGCTGGTAAACAACATTAGTATTTCTAAAAAACGGATTCTATATGTTTTTATCATTAATTTATTATGTTCAAGATTGGTTGTGTTAAAACCCCCTAAATATTGTTGAGATTTTCATCTAAGTCCTACACTTTCTTTATAGTATATAAAAGGTCTGTTCAGAAAGTATCCAGACATGTAATATGAAAAAGAGACATTTACTGAAGAAGATACAAGATACAAGACATACATAGGACAATGACATCTCAGTCCCCTTCAAAGTAGGCACCTTGCAGCCTCAAACAGTTCTCCCAATAGCCATCAGCACCCCCATCACATTTTCATGAATCTTATTGATAGTCTGAAATCTTTTCACTTTCAAAGGTTATTTGAGTTTTGGGAGAAGTCAGAAGGAACAGGGCACAAAATCTGGACTATAACAGGGCTGTCACCTAGTTGGTTTGATGTTCTGCCAAAAAAACTGTGCAGGAAGAATGATAAATGAGTGAGTGTGATGTTGTGATGAAACTGCCAATCACCAGTTGCCCATAGCTACAGCCTGCCAAATCATCCAAATTGTTTCTGAAGAGGAATGTTCATGCTTAACACAAAATTTGATGCAGATTCGTTGCTCTACTCGCTCAGTCATTTTGAATGTGACAGCCACAAAGTACACATGCTCACTCAACTGTGTCTACCACCCCCACAGACTAGTTCAGTGAAATCATCACTGTTCCTGCATGTGCATTCCAGTCCACTCTCCTTGGCTTCCAGGTTACACTGATATTGTGCAAACCATTCTTGTTAACATTGGCTGCACTTTTTCCAGCCAGAGCTTGTATATCAAGGATAAAGTCTGAGTTAAGATTTATAGTAGAGTTCTACTCCCTTATATAATATTATTTTATACAACTTCAAATTATTACAAATAAAGTATCTATTGTCTTATTAATTTGTTCTGCATCAATTTCCTACTTATTATGAAGATAATTTCTCATTTTTGTGATTAATGTTTCCAGAGAAAATTAGTGTATGAATATCTGCTCATTTTTTTCTTTGAGATTCATATGTACCAAAGAATTGATTGTTTGTTTTTAGAGAAAGGGAAGGGAAGGAGAGGGGAAGAGAAACATTAATCAGTTGCCTCTTACATGAATAATGACAGGGGGACTGAAGGTTCAACCCAGGCATGTGCCCTGACTGGAAGTCAGAGACCCTTCAGCCTACAAGATGATGCTGCA
Organism: Sturnira hondurensis; assembly: GCF_014824575.4. Classification (NCBI taxonomy): domain Eukaryota; kingdom Metazoa; phylum Chordata; class Mammalia; order Chiroptera; family Phyllostomidae; genus Sturnira; species Sturnira hondurensis. The sequence goes on along the minus strand of NW_028084283.1, from coordinate 4,701 downwards.
ACCAATTGAACCACACTAGCCGAGGTCCGAGTGTGTGTTTTCTCAATCTTAACAGCGTTTCAGTTCTAGAGTACTTATCTTCATTGTTTCCTATGCATCATTAATTTGAAAAACATTGATATGATCTACTTCAGTTTGGTGACAGGACTTCATTATTTTCTTTCCACATTCTTTATTGTTGTTCAAGTATAATTATCTCCATTTTCTCCCACCACTCCCCCCTCCTCTGGCTTTGTCTGTGTGTCCTTTATACATGTTCCTGACAACCCTTACCCCTTTGACCCCCATTAGCCACTCCCACCTCCCCTCTGGTTACTGTCAGTTGGTTTTTAATTTCAATGCCTCTGATTATATTTTGCTTGTTTGTTTGGTTTATTGACTAGGCTTCACTTATAGGTGAGATCATATAGTATGTCTTTCACCACCTGGCTTATTTCACTCAGCATAATGCTGTCCAGATCCATCCGCGCCGTCACAAAGAGGGGCCACTGCAGGCGTGCACATGTGCCGCACTCAACACTTTTCCTTTTAAATGGATGCTTCAAACCACCCCCAAATTATTCTAATAACCTGACATTCATATAGTTTTCTTATTGGCCTCTAGTGATGGTTTTTTTTCTCGACATGTTGCAATCTGGAGAAAAATGTGTTCTCATGACACAGGTGTTGATTGCAGCTATTTGATCATGGTTACAAGTTCATCCCAATGTCCTCTCACAAATGTATGTGATGCTGCCAGCTCTGGTGGTCAATACACCCAGTTGGTGTTTAAATGTTCCTCCATATGACAGATTAGAGCTGATGAAATGTGTTAGAAATGATGACTACTCTGCCAGCTCTTTGTCAGATTTCTCCGGGAAACCTCCAGTGCTTTTATCAAGCTGAAGAGGCATGGATTTCTGACAGCGCAATGATCCAGAGCAGATTTCTTCTGACTAAAGAGGAAGTCCCTCAAATAGACATAATGAAGGCATTCTTTTAAATTAGGCCAAATAAACAACTGAGAAAGTGTATTAAGGCAAGAATATAATTTGAAAAGAGGCTTTAAGGACATGTCCCATGTCTGAGAACTAGTTACCCTAAAATGGAAGATGCTCAAAGTTCTTAAATGAATAAGACAAGTAAAGAAGATAATGTTTTTATTTGCTTTTGGAAATTATTCTGATATATCTATTTCAAGTAAAGTGGCCTTTCTTCCTTATATCACAAAACCCTATTCAGAAAACTTTCTACTGTCATTTCACAAAACATGCTTTTATATAATAACTCTGCATGTACGTGTATACAAATGTAGGCTTCAGATGTAACCCTACTTAAACAGATGGTTCTTGCTTTAAATGTGTATAAATTATAGCATTGACAAAAAAATTTTAACTGCTGCTATAGGAAGGAACCACATTTTTAGAAATTGAACAAAAATGAAGTAGATATAAACCACTTCCATTAAATATTAAATCTATATGCTCAGACTCTGGTTTCCTTAATAAGAACAATAACTAAAAATACAGTGAGGTCTCTTACCTTTGCTTTCTGGCTTTAAGTTAGCAAATCACATGTCTCTGAGTTTTAACTGTCCAGCAGCGATATGTTTCCAAATTTAATCTACTTCTTGGCAGTGGAATCAGCAAAACATCTGTTTCCTTTCTTTTGGATACAGCTGCAATCAATTGGATGTACAAATGGCATGAAGGATGCTTCAAGGAACCTCTGCCTGTTCACAAAATAGACATTTGGATAATGGTAGTTTTTACACAATCAAAACAAAACAGAGCAAAAGAGATAATCAAGCCAATATTCTCCAAGTATGCAGTTGGAAGGGCTTATTTCCTCTTAATTCTTAATGCTTTCAATATTCTCATATATTCATAAACTCTGTTTAAGGCCATGCCAATACCAGGCCATCGCTGGTATTATGACAACTGATTTAATGAGTAGGGAAATAGAAACATGCAGAAGGTTTTTATATGGTCATTTATCCGTTAAACACATACACAAAATCTACAAGCCATTAGGATGATTGGTCAGTAAAATTACTTAGAGAATTATTTTGCTTAAAATTCACACATGGAATTTTGTGATAGCTTAGATTTATTAAATATCCCAAATACTGTTAGTCACTCACCCCTGGCACCACAGTAAAGAAGTGTGTAACTGTTACCAAGTAACAGATTTCTTTCATTAAATTAAAGAGAAGTACCTTGTGATCAAGAAACAGAAGTTACTTTATATGTGTTTGGAATTAAATAAAAAATTTTCCATCCCTGGATGGCGTGGCTCACTGGATTGAGTGCCAGCCTACAAACCAAAGGGTTGCCTGTTCTATTCCCAGTTGGGGCACATGCTTGCGTTGTGGGCCAGGTCCTCAGTAGGGGGTGCTTGAGAGGCAAACACATATTGATGTTTCTCTCCCTCTTTCTCCTTCCCTTACCCCCTCTCTAAAAATAAATAAATAAATAAATCTTTAAAAAAATTTGTCCAACCCTGGCCAGTGTGTTTTGGTTGGAGCATTGTCCCATAAACTGAACGATTGTGCATTTGATTCCTGGTCAGGGCACATACCTAGGTGGTGGGGTTCACCTCCCTATTGGGATCCATGTGAAAAGCAACTAATCGATGTCTCTCTCACACATTTACGTTTCTCTCTCTTCCCCGCCCTCTACCTTAACCTCTCTAAAATGAAGAAGCATGTCCTTGGAAAAAAAAATTTCCAGGTTGGATCTAGATGGCCAATACCAAAGTAATCATTTCACTTGAATTATACATTTAAGTAGGCAAACAGTTTTTTACAACAAATTCCTTAAAATGACTGAGAAACAATGGAAAGTGAGGAGGCAAGCAGATAAAACAAGTAAATCAACAATAAAGGACACATGGACCAAAGCAAGGGAAGGTGGAAGCAGGGGAGGGAGGTGGGGATGGCTGGAGTGGGGGGAGTGGTGGTGGGTAAGTGCAGACAACTGTACTTGAACAACAATAAAATAATTCCAAAAAGGAGAGATCTCTAAAAAAATTTCCTAGAAAAGTAGTATGAAGTGAAAAATTCCAATATGTCCTAAAATTGTTGTAGGCTGGAAGATGGAAGGAAGAGGTAAGAATTTAATCATTTAACAGAGCATTGGCTGAAACCAACAAAAGACTGCTCATATCCCTGAGTACATATATACATTATATGTTAAAATTTTGAGTCAATGTCCATGTGGCTATCTAAAATAAAGCAAAACAAACTGACCTCCAGGCACAACATTGTACTTACCCATGAGCTTTCCAGACTGTTGCCCACAACCAATTTTGAGGCATTGCATTACTTTTTTCCTGCAGACTATGTAACTATCCCAGAACTTTCTCCAACTTATCTTCTCCTACCTAACTCCCCCCTTATCTAGTGCAAATTCCTTCAAAACAACTTACATCTTTCTCCCCCAAACCCACTGTACAAAAGAGCCCCATTAGCTCCAGGACAGTGGACATGTTCATCTTCTCCACCTAGTCCTGCTGCTGGTAGTTTAGGCTGTGTAGGCCAGGACATGGTCCTTTTTTCTGGCTAGCGTATAGCTCAGTAAACTATTTTATAACAACTTTTGGCCTCTAAGGTGTTTGTTTTATTTTAATTTTTAAAAATATGTTTAGTGATCCTTGGCTTGTGTGGCTCAGTGAATTGAGTGCTGGCCTCCAAACCAACGGGTCACAGGTTTGATTCCCAGTCAGGGCACGTGCTTGGGCTCTGGGCTGGATCCCTGGTGGTGGGTGCATGAGAGGCAACCACACTTTGATGTTTTTCTCTCTCTCTCTCCCTCTCTTTAAAAATAAATTTTTAAAAATCTTAAATAAATGAAATAAGCAAAACTAAAATATAAATTTTAGGGACATATATATTAATGGCAAATTTAGAAAGAAAAGCAAAGAAATAACTGTCAAAAGAACTGTAATCATTACTACTTCCTAGAAGAGGGAGGAAGTTGTAATTGGCCCAGGATGCATAAGAATTTTCAGGAGAGAGGGCTGGCAATGTTCTATTTCCTGACATTGGTGGTACTTATTTTAAAATTCATTTTATAATTATTCTTCTAACTGTGTATTGATATTTTGTGTTCTTTTAATATGTGTATCTTATTTCACAAAACATTTTTAAAAGATAAAAGGTAATTCAATTAATTTGAAAATTGTGGAGAGTACAAATATATACCTACAGGATTATTTTAATTGTGTTCATGTTATAGAAATAGTACTTGTGCTTTGGAAAATTGATAGCAATATACATAATTCTGAAAGCAATTTCTCAAACTCTTTATAGAGTAAAAAGAAGTGCTCTGGAAAACTTTGTTAAGTGACTCAAAAGGTAGATTTAACAATCTGGTGGAATGGTGTCAAAGATGCGTGTGGAGGATTATAAAAATATTTCATGAAATAGAAAAAGAAATATTTTAATGTATTATTTATACCACATGTGATAAAACTATTATATGTAACCAATTAATATACTAAATTAGTTTGTAAAAAATAATTTTAAAAACTGATCAATGACCAAAGAAGTAAGAAACTGTTACCGAACAAGGGTCCGAGGGGGGGGCAATACTTGGCCCACTGAGGGATGCCAAAAACTGCTACAGAAAACAGGGGCCCCTCCCAAGGACGGTATACTAATATCTATTGGGCTCTTCTGTCCGCTGCCAATTGGAAACACATCTCTCAATGCCAGAGATT